>NC_090436.1:506744024-507048136 GCF_031143425.1 Pleurodeles waltl
TCCTCTCATGCTCTGATGTGAATTGACACCATTTGTCTGTTGCACAACACCTCCTTGATTCCACATTGGGCACTGTATTTTCCAATGTCCAATTACCCCGCAATTATGACAGGGTAACACTTTTCTCCTTTGCTGCTCATCTTGTAATACCACTGAACTCAAATCCACATTTCTATTAATCACCGGAAGCATCATTCCACCTCGACCTCTGCCTCTACCTTGACTCTGAATCATACCATTCCCTTGCTGTAGTTGCTGAAAATGTCCCTGTAATCCTGTCTTTCCAGCCTTAATCTGCATCACTATTGCTTTTTCTTTCAACCTTTTCTGCTTCAGCTCGATCTCATCACTACAGTATGTTGCATACTGTACCACTTCATAAATAGGTTTAGCTTGCCAGCAGATTAAATGACTCTTAATCATTTGATTAATTTTTGGTTTTAATCCTTCAACAAAACTAAACACCAAATGATTCATGCTTTCTTTCTCGATTGTTTCCACACCACTGAATTGTTAAAAATGCTTTCAACAGCCTTTCATAATATGCATGAACTTATTCCTTCCCTTCCTGTGCTGTTCTATCTATACTTTGCCAATCAACGTTTTTCGGCGAAACTCTCATTTTCAGGAACTCAATAACTTTATAGTAATATTTCATTACTTCTGGGGATGGTGCACCTGTTTTCAAATCCCTTTGCGGCTCACTTGTTGGTCAATGCACACTCCTTTTGCATTCAATCCACAAATCTGCTGGAACAACAATATCAAAGCGTGTATTCAGGTCTTTCCACAGACATTTTGCAAGCTTCACAAACCTATCTGTCTGCTGATACCATTCTACTGGCTTTTCTCTCAACCTTAGATACTCATTTGTAAAACTTAAAATATCACCTCTATTACAAGGTGCATGTACAAAATTTCCTCAAGGTGTTTCCCTCATCGGCAACATTTTCACTGAGTCTCCTTCCTGTGTCATGTCTTCTTTCTTTGGTCTAAAGCGCTCCAAACCTGCACTCTCTCAAGCAATTCCCTAAGATGTGTTTTTATCCCTGCAGATCTCATGTGTATAAAGTCTTCCTCATCCATGTTTAATCTGTAACTTCTTTTCAGGCTTTTCATTTTCGTTAAATTGATTTCATACTCATCTACTATCTCATGTAACTGCTGGTGTACTTTCTCTGCTCCCTTGGTAATTATTTTGCACAAATATCTTAACTGAGCTTCAGTATATGACTTGTCTATTCACAACCATGGTCCCTTCAAGAAGTTCATTTCCTTCCATTGATAACCTCACTCGGTTTATTGTATCTTCCTCTCTAAGATCTTTGACTTGCTTAAATCTTCTAACCACTTTGTTATCTCTTGTGCAGATAGACCTTTCACAGAAACCTCATTAGACTGTGCACCCAAATCTAGTTCTTGTGCTGTTCTCGCACATTATTGTGGAGACATCAATCTCTCCCCCTGATTACTATAGGATCTGATCCCAGAATTCTCAACAAGAGACAAATCTATTAAAGAATTAGTCTCATTCAGGGTCTGTTCTTGTCTAGGAGTTGATTTTTACAAAACCCTATTCTGACCCTGAATTAAAGAATTCCCTCCACTATTGTTAGCTTGTGCATATAGTGGGGTTAACGGACCCATTGTAATAAATTGCATCTTGACTGACCAAAGATCTGATTTTCTGTGTTTTCACTGTTCTCATGCTCTGCATTTGTGGAATCTGTATTTGAACATGCTCCCTTTGAATTATGCTCAGCCCATGTTGACCTGGAGACAACAATAAATTAGTAGTCGTCCTTATGACCTGAGCCTCTGGGTGTATTTCGGGAATATTTATCTCCAACTGCTGTCTGTTGTTCAATGAATTATTAAAACTACTCTACATCTGAGCTTGTTTATTGTTCAGGGTATTCCCTGATATCTCCGATGTGGATGGTTCAGTGGGAATTGTATTACTAATCCCACTCCCACTAATTCCACTCTCACTTGTCCTCTGATCTCCCTGACCTGTGTTTGGTGGTCGATAACTCTCCAAAAGCTCTGAAACTATTTCATCTTCCTCTAGCTCATTGTCATCATTAAACATGACTCATTTCAAGTCTTTTAGTTTCTGTTCCTTAGTTACCGAAGAACTCTTTTTCCTTTTGTTTCCATCTTTTGACTGGTCGTCATCCTCTTTTGTCCTTGCAGGAAATAATCTAATTCCCTGTAGAGTTGTCACTCTCCACCTTTTCTGCTCTTCATCCCATTTAGCTTCTGCTAGTGTCTTTTCTACTCTCCTCATTCTTTTCTCAAATTTCAATGCTTGTTGCTGTCTAGCTACCAGCTCCCAAATTGCTAAGGATTTGTACTGTGCTGGCCTCGGAAGAGGTTTTAGACTGTACATTTTCTGCCTTAAATTCTCCAAAATTCTCAAATTAAATGTTCCATTCTCTGAAAAAGCTAAACAACCTAATTTCCTTGTAATCTTCACCCAATGTCTCAACCAAAGGCCCGCTCCCGCTCCCTTCTCCTCAAATACGATATATGCCAGAGTATTTTCTGGCGGACAAATATCTCCTTCAAGCGCCAGAATATATTCATCACCTCTCAGCACACTTCTCAAAGCCTTGAAAAACTTCATTTTCAATTTTATTTTATTCAAAACCAATGTCCACAACAAAAATTATTATTCTCTATCAAAATTAAACTAAGCAAAACCAATGATGAAATCTGTTCAAAAACAACCAATCAGGAAAAAGTGGGTACGATCCCACGGTTCTTTTCGACTCTCTCACCTTCCAATTGCTTTACATTTTTTTCGGACTGAATGTCGAATCTGTGTGCAATCCTTCTCACTAATCAACCAATCCCAGTGCTACACCACTTACGTCACACTAACATACACACTCAGCGTGATTACTGACACGCTTACATAGTCTTTCGGCCTGACTTTTCACAACTCACACATCAAATCAACGCAATATTAATTCACAAGCAAAACTTCAAACAAGAAAATAAGAAAAAATTTTTCCCATTTACTACAATTAGGGTAATACAGTTGCTTCAGGAACCTTCCAAAGTAACCTTCGGCTTTCACTTACTCTTTTTCTCAGTTCCCCTCATTCACGAACAAAATTCAACCTGCAAATTTTGCTTCTCAACTGATCATTGGACTGTTGTCCTAGTGCACTTAGTACTCACCAAATCTCAGTAAATTTCAGTCACACCAATCATCTCACAACCTCGATTTACCAATCATGCCGGATCGGTCCACTAAATGGACAAATTACAACTTATACCAAGTGTCTCACTACACTTGTCAATATACTCCGGAGTCTTGGACCTCTCTCCTTAGGTCCGTCATCAACAACCACGTGGATAATTTTTCCTGCATTAAGAGCCACACTCAATTGAAGAACGCCGCTTCCCTACTCTCAAACCTATTGGAGTATACCCACTCGTTCTAAACTCTACTGGAGTACACCCACTCCCTCTAAACTCATATGCACCTCAATCATCTACACATTAGCTTAAGCTGTGCAAGCGCAAAACAATTTCACCTCACTCAGTCACCGCTAGAAACATACACTGCAGCCTAGAAAGTCTCCAAGAACTGGGGAAAGTCACTTAAGGCAACTAGCAACTCACTTTATCAGATCCGTATAATATTTCAGAAAAGATTAACAAATCTATTTTTAGAAAAAAAAATCAGAAGATATATCTCTCTCATTATGACATCATCAAACAATGACGTAACTGTCCTCTGCTACCAAAAACTGCTGCAGCGCCAAGAAATCCTAGCTATTACTTCAAACCAAATAGTGGATTTTGCGCTAGAGGCCGATGGATCGACGCGACATAGGTTTGAGGGGATGTCAATAATGGATAATATAGTCATCAACAACAATCAATATATTCAAAAATCTAGACCTCAAACAATAACCACACCAGTTTATTAAGAAGAATTGTAAATTTATTTCCCTACATTAACAATGCTAATGTCACAATAATAACTATCAAACATAAATGATAAGCATATAGAATCAAGAATGGCTGATTGTAACGTCTTATATCTAAGTTTAACCAAAGCAATCAAGCAAATAATCTCAAGTATCATAACACTGAGTAATAACACTAAAATTGGCAAAAAAGGTAAAGTATACATTAGTACAACAATCAAAGAATGTCAATATGAATCATGAGCATGTGAAGGTAGATTCCCTCACTAACCACAAATTAGCATTAACATGTTGGACTTCATGTAAAAGAATTCAGAAACACAAATTTTGAAAAATCACTCTAACTCGGGTTATTATAAAAAAATCATTATTATTATTGTTATTATGCAGCAGTTAAATTATAAGTTCCAGCTAGTACCTGCAAAGCAAAAGAATCTCATACATGCAATTTCATACATTACCCATAGAACAACAACATGCAGTGTACTTCAGCAAGGGAACACCGTCGGTCAAGTCTTCAGAGAATCATGCCTATCGACAGCTAAACCCACATTGCTAATATGATTTGAATCACCATTTAGGAGAGCCAGAATAAGAATAACCTAAAGAAAATCCTACTTAGATCGTTATATTAAATTTCGAACAGTTTATGATTGGTCCGTACATGGGGTGGTTTACGATTCAACCAATAGTCGTTTTATTAGATAACCTAAAATACAGTGACATCAATAATAACTAGGGCACGATCATAACAGTAACTTTTCCTCTTCCGTCTCATCTGTGACTCCATTGTTCCATCTCGTCTAAACTTCTCTTCTCAGGAAGAAACGTCTCAACTTGCAACATTTACTTCCATCCTCGAGGAAGAAACCACGTATTAGTGACCATTTCAAACAATAGAACATTCAAACTTGTGTAATGACTTAATAAATCTGACCTTGTAAGACATAATGCAGCAACCTGCTAGGGGTAGCTATTTACACATTTATAAGATATTGACCACACTCTTTCAAGTAAGCATTGAGTAACGGAAAATAACTTTGACTTTGACTGCTTGGACAGAGAACAAAAATAAATTATGGTGACCATTTAAAAAATTCACCCGTTTTCAAGTGTTAATTCACCAATGATTAGTGCATTAGTATTCATTAAGAAAACATTAGAAAATTCACACACCTGCAAAGAGTATGTGATTTTGTATTTCTCAAAGAAGGCTGGAGAGTGTTCTAGAGCTGCGGCCTGTGCTGTTCCCTATCCTGATTAACCTATTCTTTTTCCTTTGCATTTAGACTTCAGCTGGTGGTTGCAAATCAATGCAAAAGGGTGACTTACCACAGTATTAGCGCAGGGTATAAACAGCTTCAATATACTCCATTGACCTACTAGAAGCGGTTTGCATGTTCCTCCATCACTGAGTTAATTAAAATAGAATTGATTGAAGGAACTCTCTTTTAAAAATTTGGAGAGCGTGGTGCAGGAGGTAGCATCTAAGGTCAAATCCAGAGAAGAGACGGTTCAGTTACTGGCTACGGCAATGATATGCTGTTTAAACACATGCACATCAAGGAGAAACTGTAATATTGAAAAATGTTTACCTTGGAGCACACAATGGAGACATTTGCTTTGTGATGTGAGTGGACACTGTATAAGTGACTGTTTTTTTACAGAAACGAACCATTAGAATAGACTGTAATATGAAAGCCAATGATGGAGGAGAGCCCAGATATACCATTAGAAAAACAATGACAGGGTGGTGAAACCAGCACTCTCAAGGCAAAGGAGTCAAAACAGTGACTACATTTAAAAAGAGGTGGAACTTACAAGGGGAATAGATAGTATCAGATAAGTAAGGTAAAGCTGGAGTTTAGGAGTAGCAATTGAAATGTCTAAATTGCATGTCCTTGAGGTCCCTAGCTGTGACACTTTCTTCATTTCTATCTGGAATATAATATACCTCTGTGATTCATTGAATACCAAAGGAAAATATGTTAACTAAACGAGTTTCCTAAAAGGTAGTCTAAAATGTACTTTTTCTTCTTATATCTGCCACCAGTGTCTGGAAATATGTGTGTACAATGACTTATAAGATACCCATGTAGTATGTTATAGAGGGAGCAGTTCACTTTATGAAGGAAGTCACAGTACTTTGCTTTCCCACTGAGCAAAGAATGCCCTTGGACGTTTTTCATAATACTACCTTTTGTTTACTTAGTCTGTGTTTTGTTGTAATGTTTTAGCATCGTTTGCCACGTAGATATTATGTGCTAGTATCGTAGAGAACCTTGCCTTCAAGCCTGAAACGTCCTTATTAATAGCTTAGTGTGTTAAGCCTAACCCTGTGCCTCTCACACAACCAGCAGTGAGATCTCCATGTACATACAGTGATACAAAAGCCTGCCCTGGCTTGGAACGCACAGTTCATTTCACTGGCTGGACCTAGCATGGCTAAAGAGGCGGGTGAACGTGGCACGTGTTTCGTGAAACAGAAGCCTGGTGTGCGTGACAGCTTGCTGCCGCTCTTCTCCTGGAATTCAGAAAAATCTTTTTTTCACACCTTTACATTGTTAGAGCTCATTAGCACGTTGTAGTTAATACAAAGAAATCGGGCAAAACCAGGTTACTTGTCAATTTCAAAATAGAAATGTAGCTAATGTGCACCACTCTAAAGATAATGAGTCTAAAAATAGTTGTGATAGATTACTAGTTTATTGCGCTTTAAAGAAAAGTGGATATTAAAGAAAAACAAGCATTAGCAAACCCGGTAGGTCTCGATTTGTGACCTATTGGCTTTGCTAAGGGTTTTTAGCCGCGAAGTTCAGCCCAGATGCTGCGCAGCTTGGCTAAAGCTTAAAAAAGGCTTTGATGCGGCCGACCGCGTCACTTTGTAGTGGTGAGCATCACGCATGCGAGTTGCTGTAAAATGACGCAGGCGATTTCTTTTTTCTTTTTAGTTTCTGATTCGAGTTGGATCGGTATCTAAGAAGAATTTTTTTTTCACGAAAGCGTTTTTGTATTTTTTGTAAGTTAACCGGGGGCAGGGGTGTAGGAGACAATACATTTCTGGGGGGGGACAGGGACAGCCTTGGGGACTTCCAATCAACCCTATACAAATCGCTCCTTGTTTACGAACTGCAGGCTCCGATAAATATACACAATCATATATATTGGAAGTGAAATAGGGAGAAAGGTAGGCATGTTTTCACAGTCTGAAAGTATCTTTCTTTTATTGTTATTTACAGTCACAAAGTAATTAGCTCAAATGTGAAAATAGCATGTTGATTAACCTTGCATCTTCATGCACCAAGCAAATAGAGGTAGGTTGGTAAAAAGGAAGAACATACCCTTTGCGCCCCTCACCCATCATGCCCTTCGCATCATGCCAATTTGAACCGCACTGGGGATATCAAAAGCGATTAGGTACAAGAGTTGTAAACTGTGCTGGAAACCATAGTTCTAATAACCCTTCTACTCCTGTGTGTGATCTTGGGCAGCTCAGCTCCACATCAGTCATAACTAGAAGCATTTCAACTGAAGAAGCTCTTGCAGTTACAGGCTATATAAACATGGATTCTCTAATCTCTGTATAAACTGCATTCACTAATTTCTTTAGAAATGGCTGTTTGTGATGCACCAAGTCACTGCGTGTAAAGAAAAGACATTCACTGATTTTAAAGAAAAGACATCAGAAAATGACTATGATAGGGTTATTACAGTCAAATTCTGACATTACAATGCCTTCTGCCAGAGCTAGCAGACAAAGTAAAAGGCAGATCAGGTCACAGAGCATAATTAATGCAGCTGTTTAAAGCAAAAAATGGAATGTTGCTTTTCTTTCTTCTGCTGTACTTTAATAGCTTGGAATGACAGAAGCTATGTACTAGGGTTTTAAGTGGTTTGTGGGAAAGTTGGTGGTGTGACCATGTATTATATGGGGTAAAATACCCCCTGTGTACATAAGGATATTGCAAGTCACCTTAAAGTTCATACCTTATAAACAAGCATTGGCATAGCCAATATGTCTCGCCTATGCAAGTTCTATTGCCTTTGCCAATGTGTTTTGGCCATGCTGTACACTAGTGAGACTACTGTTCAGAATGGCTCAAAGTTAATGGCATAAAGAAGAATGACGTGTCATCGACTGGTGTGGCGTAGTATCATGGAGTCAGTAGAGTGTCCTAGAATGGAGCAGTAAACTAACTTTAAAGGAACAGGGGTCCCTTGAATAAAATGCAACACCACTCCCATAAACAATTATATTAAAGTAGTATGCAAATGGAATGTTTTATGCATTTATTCAATCAAAATATAAAAGATCAAATGTAGTGGGAAAACATCAACAGGGGAAATTGAGAATGACTGGTATTCGGGCGTTAAACAAGTTATCTGGATGACCCAATGTCACCAATTACAAGAAAAATGTAAAAAGTAGCCTCTATAGTACAGTGGTTTGGAGGAGTCTGGCCTGGTTTGTAGTGGGTAACTATGGTACTTACACCTTACAACACGTCCATTTATCCCTTATTAGTGAAATGTAGGCAGTGTCTAGACGCCAGGCTGTCTAGGGGTAGCTGTAGCCAAGGCTTATCTAGGAGACATGCAAAGCTCATGCAATACCACTGTAGTCACACAGTACTCACACACATGAAAGAAAATACTCAGTGTTACAAAAATAAAGGTACTTTATTTTAGTGACACAAATGCCAAAAATACCATGGAGACTATACTCCCTTACGAGGTAAGTAATACACCAATTATATACACTAGTATGCAGCAATAGCAATAAAAACAGTTAGAAAACAGTGCAATTAGTGAAAATTAAAATGGTTAGAAATGGGCCTAGGGGAAACACAAACCATATACTAAGAAAGTGGAATGCGAATGTCGGTTTCCCACCTAGGCAAGTGTGGTGTGTAGAGGGGTGCTGGGAGTATTAGAAAACACCAAAGGTAAGTAATAGAACCCACCTCAGAGCCCAGGAAAGCAGGAGTAAATCACAGTAACTTTCCTAGAACACACAAGAACACAAGAAAGAAGATAATGCAAGAACCAGAAGATACTTCAAGACACAAAGGGTGGATTCCTGGACCTAAAGACCTGTGGAAGAATGGGGCTAAGTCCAAGAAGCACAGAAGAGTCCAGGGAGGACAGGAGTCCCTGCTAACCCGAATCAAGGTGCAAAAGAAGAACCACTGGTGAAGAACAACAGTCAGTACTGCACCCAGTAGGATGGATGCAGGTTCGTGGTTGGTGCAGATGATATCCCACACCGGATGGATGATTGCAGTCAGTTTGCATAGCTGGATTCCACCAACAAGCCTTGGCACTGGCAAAGCTCATGGTTAGCGGAAAATGGCACTGCCCGGGACCAGGAGGGACCTGGTGGATTCTACCCAGGAGGAGGAGTCAGAGGGGGCTCTCAGCAACTCAGAGAGCCCACAGAATACCAGCCAGCACACACAGGAGTACCCCAGAACGGGGACAAAGGAGTTGCAAAAGGAGGCCCACGCAGCACAAAAACAAAGGATCCCACGCCACCAGAGAACCACTCAGGAAGCTGTGCATCTCAAGAAGGAGTGCTGGGGGCCAGAGCTACATTGTGCACAAAGAATTTCATAGAAGTATGCCAACAAGCCTTGGCAACTGAAAAACACGTGGTGCACAGGGGTACTGTCTTGCGTGGAAAGGCAAGCTGTTACCTCCACCAAAGTTGGACAGTAGGACATCAGCACCATTGGGACCTCTTCAGTCCACCACCCATGATGCAGGATCCATGCAACTCGTCAGGAGAAAGGACCCATTCAGATGGTCATCGTTGCAGAGAGGTGCCTGCTGAAGCAGGGGAGTGACTCCTTCACTCCAAGGGAGATTCGTTCATTCTTCTGGTGCAGACTGAAGACAGGCTGTCCTCTGAGGATGCACGACAGGGAAACAGTTGCATTTGCTGGCAAGAGCTGTAGATACAATGTTGCAGAAGTCATCTTTGCTTCGTTGTTGCAGTTTGTGGAGTTCCTGGAGGGTCCAGATGCAGTTTCTTCGGTGAGAAAGTGAAGTAAAGGATGCAGAGGATTCCTGCTGGAGTCTTGCAATCTGAATCTGAAGAATCTCCCAAAGGAGAGACCCCAAATAGCCCTGAAAGGCGGATTGGTCAGCTAAACAGGTAAGCACCTATCAGGGGATGGCTCTGACACCACCTGCTGGCACTGGCCACTCAGATACTCCCAGAGTTCGCTGCCAACTTGGAATCCAAGATGGCAAAACCCAGGGACCCTCTGGAGGAGCTCTGAGCAGCACACCTGGGGTGGTGGTCCAGTTTCGTGCCAGAGCAGGGACTGGGGGTACCTGAACCTGGTGTAGACTGGATTATATAACAAGGACACCAAATGTGCCCTTCAAAGCATTTTCAGTGGCCTGGGGAAGAAAGCTACCCCTTCCAAACCTATTTCCAAAGGGAGAGGGTGTAACACCTCTCTCCCAAAGGAAATCCTTTGTTCTGCCTTCCTGGGCTTGAGCTTCTCAAGCAAGAGGAGGGCAAAAACCTGTCTGAGAGGTGGCAGCAGCTGGGGCTGCCTGGAAAACCTCAGAAGGCTGGAATGGCAATACTGGAGGTCCTCTAAGGAGCCCCCAGAGTGCATGAAATCATACAACCAATGCTTGCAAAAGCCTTGGGGTATGATTCCAACATATTTGATACCAAACATACCTATGTTCGGAGTTACTATTATGTAGCTGGGAATAGGTAGTGACCTATTTCCAGTACACGTGTAAAATGGCATCCCCACACTCCTGAAGTCTGGGAAAATGGTCCTGGAGGTCGTGGGGGCACCTCTGCTAGTGCAGGGGTGCCCTCACACACAGGTACTCTGCACCCTGCCCTCAGGGCTGGAGGACCTGCTTTAGGGGTGACTTATAAGTGACCTGGCGCAGTGTAACTGGCAGTGAAAGGGTGAATGCACCTTTTCACGCAGGCTGCAATGGCAGTTCTGCAGAAGCCTTTGCATGGGCTCCCTAAGGGTGACAAAAGAAATGCTGCAGCCCATAGGGATCTCCTGGAACCCCAATGCCCTGGGTACCTAAGTACCATCTACTAGGGGGCACCAGTATGCCAATCATGGGTGAAATACTGGGTTACCAGTATGCAACAACCATAATTTAAGGGAGAGAGCATAACTACTGGGGTCCTGATCAGCAGGATCCCAGTAGACACACTCAAACACACTGGCAAACAGGCCAAATGTGGGGGTAACCAAGCGAGAAAGAGGCTAATTTCCTACAAGGTTAGCATCCACAATAATGATTTACAAGCTTTTATACACCCACTTTTACATGAATGACTCAAATAGTGAATCAAGAAGTCATTAGCTCATAGTACCTATGCTTCTGCCAACTTATGTACAATTTCACAAATTCAAGTCAAGGTACTTTGGCCGACGATATTTCGATTCCCTAGACAAGTATCAGGATCATCCTAAGCCTTCGTTAAGCTTGAGTTAAAAGGGTTACAGGTTGCTTGTAACCAAAACGGCAAAGATAAATCTGACTCACATCTCATATGATTGAGAAGGCAATCAATGGAGATCTGAATCTCTAATCAAGTGCCAATGCCATAAAGTAGCAGTAGAGTGGAGTAGTGTCATAGTGTAATAGAGTGTCAGAGAGTGGAGTGGCAGAGTGTCGTAGAGTGGAAAGGCATAAATAAGAGTGAACTGGAGTAGAGTGAAGTAAAGTAACATGTACTGGCATAGAGAAAGTTGGGTAGAGTGTTGTTGAGCACAGTACATTGTTGTATAGTGGAGTGGCATAGAGGGTTGTGCAGTGGCATTGAGTAGAGTATCGTAGATTGAAGTGGCATAGAGTGGTGTGGAGTGGCATAGAGTGGAGTAAAGTGGAATGGAGTGGCATATAGGGAGTTGTGTAGGGAGTTACAGAGTGGAGAAAGTGTTAGAGTTTAATGGAATAGAGTGTCAGAGTCTAATATCATGAAGTGTAATGTCAGAGTGAAGTGTCATAGAGTGGAGTTGGGTGGTCTAGAGTGAAGTGGCATAGAGTACAGTGGTGCAAAGTAGATTGGTGTAGAGTGTGGTGGTATAGAGTGCGTTGGTTTTGAGTAAAGTGGTGTAGAGTGCATTGACGAAGACTGCACTGGTTTAGCGTACAGTGCAGTAGCATAGAGTAGTGAAGAGTAGAGGGAAGCAGAGTGGAGTGGCACAGCATAGATTGCAGTGGTTCAGAGTGCTTTGTCATAGAGTGATGCAGTGTATGGTATAGTGGAGTGGTGCAAGGTAGAGTAGAAGGTGTAGAGTGCAGTGGTGGAGTGCAGTGATGCAGAGTATAGTGGCATAGAGTGTAGTGGCATATAGTACGTTGGTGTAGAGTGCAGTAGAGTGGCATATAGTTGAGCGGTGCAGAGTAGAGTGCAGTGGTGCAGAGTAGAGAGGAGTATAGTTCAGTGGCAGAGTGCAGTGTTGCAGAGTAGAGTGTCATAAAGGGCAGTGGTGTAGAGTAGAGTGGCATAGAATGCATTGGTGTAGAGTGCAGTGATGTAGAGTGATGCAGAGTAGAGAAGAGTGGCTTAGAGTACAGTGGTGCAGAGTAGAATAGAGTTGCATAGAGTGCTGTGGCATAGAGTAGATTGCGGCAGAGTACAGTATAGTGGTGAAGAGTAGATTGTTGCAGAGTGGAGCATAGTGATGTAGAGTGCAGTAGCATAGAGCGGTGCAGAGCAGATTGGAGTAGCGCAGGGTACATTGGAGTGGTGCAGGGTAGATTAGACTGGCATAGCATAGAGTGGAGTTGCATAGATTGCAGTGGCATAGAGGAGATGATTTCAAAGTAGAGTGAAGTGCCTACAGTGGAGTGGTGTAGAGTAGAGTACATTAGAGTGCAGTGGTGCAGAAAAGAGTGCAGTGGGACAGAGTACAGTGGCATTGAGTGCAGTGGTGAAGAGTAGAGTGTTGTGCAGTTCAGTGGCAGAGAGTACAATGTTGCAGATTAGAGGGTCGCAGACTACAGTGGTGTATTGTAGAGTGGCATAAAGTGCAGTGGCATAGAGTGCTGTGGCGCAGAGTACAGTGGCATTGGACACAGTGGAATAGAGTGCTGTGGTGCAGAGTAGATTGGCAGAGAGTGCAATGTTGCAGATTAGAGGGTCGCAGAGTACAGTGGTGTATTGTAGAGTGGTATAGAGTGCAGTGGCATAGAGTGCTGTGGAGCAGAGTACAGTGGCATCGAAAGCAGTGGAATAGAGTGCTGTGTTGCAGAGTAGATTGGCATAGAGCGCAGGGGCATAGAGTGCATTGGTTTTGAGTAAAGTGGTGAAGAGTGTACTGGCAGAGTGCAGGGGTGTAGTGTACAATGGTTAGAGTAGAATGGCATAGATTGCAGTGGCGTAGTGTAGAGTGCTGCAGAGTAGAGGGATGTAGAGTGGAGTGGTACAGCATAGATTGCAGTGGCGTAGAGTAGCACAGAGTGGAGAAAAGTGGTGTAGGGTGCAGTGGCATAGGGTAGATTGTTTCAGAGTAGAGTGAAGAAAAGATAGAGAAAAGATAACATACTTCAATATGCTGAAGCATGTAACGATAACAACAACATAAATAATATCGCTAGGCATAACGGCCCAAAATGAAATATGGCTTCTCCCTGTTAGCCACGCTGTAATCAAGCGCCTCATTACCTAGAAAACAAAACATTAAACATAAATGTTAGAAAAATATACCCTTCTAATAGCTAAATTGTTGTGTAAAAAGGTAAAATCTGGGCCCAATCTCGACTTCACTGTTTCACCAACAGGTGTGATCTTAGGCAAATACAAATATTGTGTTTCACAGAGTCTCCTTTCTGGCCTGCAGGCATCAGAGTGAGTGGGTCTCTCTTTCCTCATTAGATCTTCCTCATTGTCTTGCAGCTCCTCTTGAAGGCGTCCTGCAGTGCTCCTCTTCAAGGCGGCAGCAGGAGATGCAGGCAGTAATCATCCAAAACTCTTTTTTCCTCCTCGTGCCCTTTGTTATTATGAGCACCCTTAATGCCCACAGCTGTGAACAGGACAAACAAAAGAGCATAGTGCGCAGGGGGCCTCCGGACTCACCTTCATTCCGTTACCATCAGATTGGAGGATGGTCAGTACAGGGCTATCATAAGTAGCGCTTTTGTGTGCTAATGGCCCTCTGAATAAAAGATGTGAGAGGGGAAAGTATTGTGACCCCTTGTCCCCCCCACCTTCATCCCCTGTGTCCCCCACCCTCCAAAATCTGGGGGGGATACATCCCCTGCGTCCCCCACACTTCCTACGCCCATGACCGGGGGTGGGAAGGAACTAAAGCAACAACAAAGGAGAGGGACGTAAATACACAGAAGTAACACAGGGAGGCTGGGAGTTAGGTGTAAGCAACACAGGGAAGGTGGAAGGAAGTTAAAAGCAACATAGGGGTGAGTGGAAGGGAGGCCAAAGAAACACAGGACAGGAGGGACAGGGAAGCAACAGGGAGCAATGAGCAAAAGAAACACGGATGGTGCAGTTGAGGGAAGGAACAATGGGGAGTGAGAAGGAGGCTACGAATGGGGTAAGCAACACAGAGGGCCTGGATAAGCAAATGGGTGAGAACAATGGGGAGGAGAAGAACTTGGGTGACGGAGAGAAAGATGAGTGCAAAGAGAGAGAAGTGCATGAGGAAAACAGCCACGGAACACATTTGCTCTCATGGAGTGCTTAACACAAAAGAAAAAAGTAGTGCTCGAAAAGCAAGAAGTGGAAGCATAGATACCAGCCAATCAAAAAGATGATAAAGAGGGAATGCTCTGTGGAGGGGCAAACACAAGATTGACAAGCTGGGCCATAAATAAGAAGCAGGTAAATGAAAGTCACTGTTAGGCCAACCATCATTAAGCAGTAGGTGAACTCCAGGCACCTCAGTGTTCTTCTTAAGCCACAATTATTCTCGAACACACAGTGCATGCACTGTCTGGTAGGCTCGACTCAGAAAAACCTGCTTCAGCTTCAGACAAAATAATGACATAAATGCACATGTTTAATGCCCATCAGATGAATATTGACTTTCAAACTCAAACACCACATTTTAATATACAACTCGATGTATTAGGTGTCACAATAGGTAGTGGAACAATGTGTCCGCTGCAGAAATACGTATGTAACCTGCAGGTCACATGAACAAATCCTACCAACTCCCACAAGCCTTTATTTCCTCGTGAGGTTAATAAAATAAGTAGTATTGAGCACCCCTCACAAGTTTTGGCATAATTCCAGTTCAATTTGTAGAAGAAATTACAGGCCCATTCAGGATTATGAGTAAAGCGGGATGACCACATGCCTGATACTTCAACCGCCAAACATTTCACTTGAAAAAATCAGGTAACGTATGTGGCAGAGAAATGGGCCGAAAACATGTCATAGAAGTACAGATTACCACAAGTTATTCCCCACTCCTCCCTGGTAATAATTGCCTGCTTTCTTTCAACACAAGGTACTGATACCTGCTGTATTGCTACTTGCTAGGTGCAGCAATACATATACGTTACATCTGCAAAATCCTGAATTTGAGAGTCAGGGGTTGGTTCCTTCTGGGCTTCTCAGATGTAGTTTGTGTAGTTTGTGTGCCCGCTTTGCCATTTTGACCTCTTACACGTCCCAGCTTAAATATGACCACAATTGACAAACATCTACTTGAGTGATGTTCTTGGGGTTCCTCTTAGCACTTTCTGTGAGTGTACAACTAACAATATCCATTTAATTTGCCTTCATCAACAGTTTGTGACACAAATCCTGGTTCCACACATTGGTGTTCCTCTTCTGAAGAAAGTGGATTCTCTTGTCTAATTGTTCTTGGTGTTGGAGCAACTGCTTACACTTTATTTGATAGAGAGATACATGTATTTATCAAGGGTTCACTGATAGATGCTTAGTTTGTATGTAATTGAATAGAATACTATGACTGAGGAACCATTTCATCTAAACTGTTTAATGGAAATTGTCAGAATGAATAACATTTACCATTTCATAGAAACCAAGCCATAGAATGTCTTTTTGTTCAAATTTGGCTTTTGCATGCTTCGTTTTCTGAGGTGTACACATGAGGGTTGGTTAAAGATTTTACTTTCAGAAACAGTTTTGTTGGAAGTATTTATTTAGGTGCTTTACTTCAGAGGGCATGATTTTGGATTTATGTCTGTAACATTGTCAAACAATTACTTGGGATGCTTCTAACTCACTGACCCCTCATCACCCCTGAACACCATCAATCCCTGACCCCTCAAACCCCTAAAGACCACCAGTCTCTGCCCCCTAAAAAAATCACCACACCTAAAGTACACCCATCCCTGAACTCTAAAAGCCCTTTCTACCCCTAAACTACACCCATCCCAGAAACCTAAAATCCTCACACTATACCTAAACTATACCTATCCCTGATCCCTAACAAATAAACATCCCTGAACCCTCAACTCCCTTTTTGCTCCCACAGTCCAAACCATTCCCGAACCATGAAACCCCTCACTACCCATAATATCCATCAACTCCTGAACCCTAAAAAACTCTTTGTGTATGTGAACCCCATTCCCTCCTGACCCCTTAAAACTCCTCACCACACCAAAAGTTCAAACATTCCTGAGCCCTAAAAAAGGCTCACTGCCCTTGAGCCCCGCCCATCACTGACCACTTAAATTCCTCATCACACTTAAACTCCACCCATCCCAGAACCCTAAAAAAAAAACCACACCATTAAGCACCACCCATCCATGAGCCCTAAAACTCCTCACTTCCCCTAAACTCTACCCATCCCTGGGCCCTAAAACCCCTTCTGCATCTAAACTCCACCCATTTCTGATCCTTAAAACCCCTTACCATCCTAAACTCCAGCCATCCATGAACCCTAAACAAACCTTCCTTTGCCTGTAGTCTACCCATTACTGACTTCTAAAACACCTGATCACCCCAAAACATTACCCATACTTTGCTGTAAAATGTTTTCTTTATTTGTCGATTTATTTGTATTGCCCTAAAATTGGCTTTCCTTAAAATTAGTTTTCCGGGATTTGTTTTCCTCCAATGTGGTTTCTCAGTTTTTGTTTTTCCATTACTTTATTTACTTGAAAATGCAATTCATCTATCCTACTAAAGAGATCTAAGTAAAAAAAAAAAAATGAACTGGCAAGTTTATCAATCCTGGGTCTCTTCCTGGTGTTAAGCCTTATTTATCCACGAGTGAAAATCAGTCTTGGACTTGAAGTCAAAATCCGTCATGGAAAATTTTCAAACCAGCCCCACACTGTAAGAGGCTGTGACTGAAAGGGGGCTATGGTTAGGTCTTGACAGCCCATCCTACTCTGAAAGCAGCTCCCCAGCCGGCAGCCAGCCCACAGCCAACTGGCAAACATAGAAAGACAGACTGTCCAGTCTAGCCCTGGTGGAAATACTGTACAGTATTCACCCCAGTATTTATCAATGGCATGCTGCTGGTTGTTTGAACGTTTCTGTTAAGGGGTCCATGTTTACAGATTACCAAAATTACCATTTTATCTTGGTCTACGGCTTGCATGTGCAATACACAATCACACTCCAAGTGAACCAACCTCGGTTTTGCCCATAAGTCACCCAGAATCTCCAATTAATCTGTGTAATATGTAGCACCAGTAGGGCAATGACTGTCACTATTTATTTACCCTTTTTTCTTTAGGCATGGCAAATCCAGAGATGTCCTAGATTTATTGCCTCTAGCTTGACTCATTCCGTTGTCGAGGATTCAGCATGATAGAGTTTCAGACAGAGCTGTTTTGGATAGGTCTGTGGGCCGGCACTAGAAAAGCAATATAACTGAACATGAAGTGTAGTCAGAGTTATATAACTGAACAATAAATCAATGCATTAACTGCAGAAACTTTTGGAGGAAAGAACATCTGACTTTGTAGAAGATACCTGAGGATGATGGAATAGAAGACAATTGCGGGGCTAAATGCTAACACAAACATCTCCAAATTTAGTTGTTAAGTGATTAGGTAAAATGATTCATGAATATATTCAAAATATGAAATATTTAGGTTTGTTACATATGTAGAAGCATTTTTAACGATGCTCTTTGAAGACTATCGGGAGCCATAAGGATACAAAGATCCTGCTCCACTACTGAGCACTAGAGACGAGGTCTTTGAGGGAGATAGTAAACAATACTATGAAATTCACATTCATAAATAAAATACATTCAATTCAGTAGGATTAGAGTCAATAATGAGAGTTTGGGTACTATTTTCAAGATTTTATTAACTCATTAGTTCATCAATTTCTTTATTAGCAAATCATTTAATCCCAATGCAAATTACTGAACAGAGCATATAGCGTGCCCCATGAAAACCTAGTACCTAATCTATTCTAGTTTTAGGGAAAAGATTAAAGTTCAGTAGAGCCCATAAAGAGTTCTCGCATCACTTGTGAAATCATATAATCAGTAAAAGAGCATCTCAATGAGAATTTTCAATAGCATCCCTCAGTAATAATTTCAGGCTAGATAAAATTGGTCTCAGAATGAATCCAAGATGTATCAACAAAGAGAGAACAGAACAAACTGTGTCAGAATCTGAGCGCTCTCTCAGAAGCCAAGCTAAGCGAGAAGAGAGTCTAGCGAGACCTGCTAGTCTACCTTCTATCTAAGTCTGGGAACATACATTTATAACATTATACACTGCAACACATTACAAAGCTTGAGTAGATAATGTTCAGCTCTGACCACTCAGAGCTTGATGTCTTCACGTTAACAGGACAGCTTCCATAGAGATGGCAAGTTTTCAATCAATAAATGCAGCACTATCACCCGTTAGGGGTATCTGGGCGTAGTAACAAAGAACATTCTAAATACACAATACATTTAAGTATTAGCCAAGTAGTAATGAAACAAGCAAGTTTTTTCCCACTGGTTGATGTCTAGAAGGCAAGGAACAGTTAAGTAAATATGATACACATTTCAAATGACTTCCCTTCCATTCTCTTAAGTCTTTCTAACAGAGCCTATTCATAAAGGAAGATTAATCTAAAATTGCAGAAATTCTTTTCATAGGTTACATTTTTGTGAAACAACACTTTGTCTATTCATGTACTTATCACCATAGAACATTTGCGTCATGAAATGTTATACTTATGACCATGACACAGGTCAGAACTAACAAAGAGAAATGAATGAAGGAAGGAAAGAAATATTAAGTTGTTGTTGTTGTCCGCAGTTCAACCAAATACGTCATTGTGAAAACTTCAAATGCAAAAGGCGCTTTTAACTACAGTGTTTAGTTAAGGCGTACAAATCCTTTCATGCAGGCTACTAATATAATGTTTTTATTCTTATAAAAGACTCTCACATATTATAGGAATTAGTTTCTGGAGAGGCCCCAGAAAAATGTCCCTGAATATAGTTCTATGCAGTAAACAACAAAGTGATGAAAATAATGTAACTTATCATCAGTATCTTGTTCAGAGGGCCATGGGACAAGTAGTTTTTACTGGGACCAACCTTGGGGTTTTAGACCTTTTACTCCTGATGTGCCGGGGTCTGACCTACTATATTTTTTGAGTAACTGAGCCAAGTGCCACCTCATCCAGCACTTGATTGTCACTAGGAGCCAGAGTCGAGTAGTCCAAGGCTGTTCATGGGGAAGTTGGTGTAGCACATACGCAGTCTCACAACTTAATACTCATAGATGATTGTCCAGTCAAATACTTGCTTTTATTAAAAGAATATTTTAATGTAACACACAAAGTATAGTATCAGCATACTAAAATAACCTCCACAGCATTTGAACATTGGCATCATGGATGGAATACAGAGTCCTTCTAATCTATCTAATCCTTCCAGTCCTTCTAATTTGATATTGGAGGGAACTCTCATATGTGGGTCATGCTAGCCCCCAAAGTCCATGCGTGGCATTGAGTGTTAAGTCAGCAGTGCTCGGCAGCTAAGTTTATGCAAAACCCTACAAGCCTGATGCCTCAAGCAGTCTTACCTGACCTAAGAGCAGCCGGCAACTCCATAGGACTGGAGTGCCCCTTCAGACCCCCCAGTCTCCACATACTGAGGGCCAGCGACCTTTTGCTTTATTTCCCCTATCTTGCATCAGCCTCCTCAGTCTCTGGATGACCGAGTTGATGACAGACGTTCCCTCTTGGCTGAGTTTCTGCAATCGGTAAGGGTTCCTAAGCAGTAGGTTTGGCACAGTAAGCCAAGAAGATGGCCCTGCCATCACAGTGCCCCTCACCTAGCACGGTGGGGGGGTGGAGTTGACTTTAGCACACACATGGCAATGGCCTAAATTCCATGGTGGCACCCCTCCTGGCACTTGTGGGTCAACAAGCGTGGCACACAAACAGGCCACTGCTCAAATTTCACAGTGCTCCTTCCGGCACCCGAAGAGTCAACCAACTTGGTTCACAGACAGGTGACAGTCTGAAATTCACAGTATCCCCTTCTTCCACATGGGAATCACCAACTTGACAGAATAGGGCAGACGGCCCATACTTCGTCAGCCTTCCTGATCGGGCCTAACATCTTATTCTTCAATCACTGGGATTCACTCAGCATTATACCTGCTGGGCTTTGATACCTCCAGCTGTTCTCCTCATCCTCACAGGGCTCACTGGTCTTGGCAAGCAGGTTAATACTAGGCCCACTCTCCCTCACAAGGGGCTCTAGTCTTGGCAGGCAGCAGACGGGTGCCCCAGGTTTAGGGCAAGTGGTCTTGATTTTGTGTGTGATACCCCTCCCCTACTAATGATACTAGCAGACCTTGGTTCCCAGCCCTAGTTCCAGCATCAAGAGGTCTTGGCGATTCTTCTTCTCCTGACAAGGCAGGACTGTTCAATATTGGGCTCATTCTCCCACTTTTATAGGCCAAATCCAGACAAATATGTGATGTAGTGTATGACCCTTGATATTCATGTTGGAGGTTTCATCTCCTTCAGGTTATTTCTTCTTATCACTGCCCTTCTATCAAAGGGGCAGGCTGCTTCAGCAGGAGTGGCTCCAATTCTGATTGACCCACAAGACAGGCAAATGGAGTAACTTGGGATCATAACTTGTTGTCAGCCTTATGTTCAATGGCCAAAGCCTTCCTCTCTATTTCGATTTCTTGGTCCACAGTGCCATCCTTATCATTCCCACCATTTACCTGGCAATGAGTCACCATTCCACTGACCAGTAACGTTTCCTGGAATTAAATAGACCTTTGATGTGCATACAAGATACCTTGCTCCTCTCCCTTCAGTGTGCACGGCTCCCCTATCCCTCAGGAAATTCAGCAATACATATCTTCTGTCTGAGATTTGCAGTTCTCGCCTCTCCAGTTTCTCCAGGCCCTGTGATTTCAAAATGGAATCCACAGGCATCCGTGTTATGTATCATACACAAGCACATACATGCATCCAGCATGCACACTCAACTACCACGCTTTGTCTAGTGCTGCACATAATTAATCCAGGCCAAGGGTAGGTAAAGTACACAACCATAGAACTTAGAATGAATGGGCCCCACTCAAGTGTCACTGTTAAAAAGGCTTCTTCACTATACTGACTACTGAACACAAAATGGTTATGATACCACCACTGTGCTTATGTAACGTAACTTCAGGTGAGGGCAGTAGCCTTTCACGTTAATGACAGAAGTGCTTGGTGTTCCCCTTCTGGTCTAATAAGACCAAATTACCATTAGACAGGCCTAGGTCATGGCATACCTGCATGATCCATGTTCACCCATAACCAAAAATAATTACCATGGATCCAGCTATCCATGCAGCTGAGACACTCAGGGCATGGGTGTATGTCCATCATCATGCAAGGGACTTTTTCATCCCAACACTCAGCCACTGGGAATTGCTCCAGGCAGTACTCTAGACTGTTGTTTATGTCCACTATGCCACTCTAGAGAGAGGACCTCCATATTCAAATCAGGATTAGTCCTGCTCCATTAAGAGCAGTCCAGCCCAAACTGCCAAACCAGGGCCCCCTCCACACAGTTACACAAGCAACCCCAGACAGATTTTAGCCCAGTTAGACCTTACCTGTGAAATCAAGCTCAAATCCTGAGGGCTTCTACTACAAACAAAACCAAATTAAATGAGGCATGCTTGCTTTATTCTTAGCCAGTGGCAACCACTCGGGACACATCCCAAACATTAGTTTTACACCCACAATGTCACTCTTGATAGTTGACAGCCATATACAAATAAGTGTACGGCCTGCTCCAATAGGAAGAGTACAGGAAAACCTATCAGGCCAAGTCTCCTCTTGTCCTGAAAGCAAACAACCCCAGACTGGGTTCAGTCTACTTAGATCTCACTAGTGAGGTGCATTTGGAGTTCTGTGGCACACTGAGCACAGGACCCACATCTGGACATACCCATAGTACTTAGGGTGTCTGCTACAACAAACAACAAAGTGCTGGAAAGAATGCTTTCTCAGCCAATAATGATACCTCTGGGTGTCATTCCAGACCATCATTTTTATATCTAAATGCTTTATAAAGTGTGGTTCTAAGGAGTGAGGGTATGTGAAATTTACATAATTATGTGAAGTATCTATAAAATTAAGTGAAATTTACCATAAGTATGCAAACTGCAAATCTGTCAATTTGCACTATATTTTAGTGTGGCATGCATCCTCATGCCAATTGTTTCTGTTAGTAAGCATTTACCAAAAACAAAATCACTGAGAACAAAAGACATTGGCATTCTATTGTTCACATATATTCCATAGGTTTCTCCCCAAAAAACTAAATGAGTGTGAACAATAAGGCTTCTAGTTACATTTTCTACCAATTAAGGTTGAGAATCACAGGGCCATGAATATTGGTAAATATTTGGTGGGCTGTGGAAAATAATTATAGTTTACCTAATGCAAACTAGCAACCTTGCATTTAGGTAATCTTATTGAGTTCTATAAATATGACACAAAAACCATGGCTCTGTGCAATTCATCTTTCATAGGTTTCCGTGTTGTACTCAGTGGTGAGAGATGAGATTGGCCCTCATTACAACCCTGGCTGTCCAAGACCGCCAGGGCTGTTGTGGAGGAAGCACCGCCAACAGGCTGGTGGTGCTTCCAAGGGCATTACGACTGCGGCGGTTGTAATCTGCCAGGGCAGCGCTGCTTGCAGCGCTGCCCAGGGGATTACGAGTCCCCCTACTGCCAGCCTCAAACCGCCAGGAAAAAGCTGGCGGTACGGGGAGTTGCGGGCCCCTGGGGGCCCCTGCACTGCTCATGCCACTGGCATGGGCAGTGCAGGGGCCCCCTGACAGGGCCCGTGCAGCTTTTCACTGTCTGCTATGCAGGCAGTGAAAAGCGCGACGGGTGCAACTGCACCCGTCGCATGGCCGCAACACCGCCGGCACCATTTGGAGCCGGCTCCTGTGTTGCGGGCGAGATCCCCGAGGGGCCGGCGGGCGGAAACTAGGTTTCCTCCCGCCGGCCCAGCAGAGATCTCCAAATGGCCGCGGCAGGGGTGTAATCGTGAGGTCGTGAGGGCCTAAGTCTGGTACACAAGACAGATAGATAACCTATGACTTGTATATTTTTCTGAAATTGATAGAGGTTAATTTCATAGTCTTAGACCTGACAGCCTTAGGGTGGTCACCCCTAATGTTTTGCCTGCCTCCCTCCACTTTTTGGACACTGTTGTTGCTGGTTTTAGGACTCTGCACAATTTACCCCTCCTAACCAGTGCTAAAGTGCATATGCTCTCTCCCTTAAAACATGGTGACATTGGTTCATACCCAATTGGCTAATTTAATCTACTTGTAAGACCCCAGTAAAGTGCACTACATGTACCCAGGGCCTGCAGATTAAATGCTACTAGTGGGCCTGCACCTCTTATTGTGCCACCCACAGAAGTAGCCTCTTAACCATGCCTTAGGCCTGCCATTGCAAGGACTGTGTGTGCAGTTTCACTTCCACTTTGACTTGCCATTTAAAAGTACTTTCCAATCCTTAGACTCCCCCTTTTCTACATATAAGCCACCCCTAATGTAGGCCCTAGGTAACCCCTAGGGCTGGGTGCTATGTAGATAAAAGGCAGGACATGCACCTGTGGTGCAGTTTATATGTCCTGGTAGTGTAAAACTCCTAAGTTAATTTTTACACTGCTGTGAGGCTACCCTCATATACTGTATGAGTGGTAGATTCTGATCTGAGAGCAGTAACAAGGTCATATTTAGTATAGCCAGAATGGTATTACAAAATCCTGCTGACTGGTGAAGTTGGATTTAATATTACTATTTTAGAAATGCCACTTTTAGAAAGTGAGCATTTCTCTGCACTTAAATCCTCCTATGCCTTACAATCTACGTTTGGCTAGGTTACTTGACAGCTCCCTTGTGCATTTCACTCAGACAACCCCAAACACAGGATGCTCAGTCACACCTGCACAAACCTGCATACTTCACCCTGCATACTGAATGGGTCTTCCTGGGCTGGGAGGGTGGAGGGCCTGACACTTTCATGTCAAAGGACAGTGGCCTGCCCTCACCCAATGGACTGCCAAACACCTTACTTCAAAGGCACAATTGGGTATTTAAAGAGGGCCTCTGACCCTACCGACTCAGGCACTTCTGGACAAGATAGCCACTGCGTGGCTGCCCAAAGGACTCACCTGACTGCTTTTCTGCAAAGGACTACTGCCCTGCTGTTGCCCTGCTGCCTTGTTGCCCTCTGGCTCTGCTGAGAAGTGCTCTCCAAGGGCTTGTATAGAGATTGTCTCCTGTTCCTTAAAGTGTCAGGACCAAAAAGGCTTCCTTATGCAAAGAACTCCTTGTGTGTTGAAAATTAGATGCACAGCCTGCCAGAAACGGCGCACAGCCTGCATCACGGTGAGAAAATCACTGCACGCTGAACTGGAACAACACTGCCCGGCTCCCCAAAAGGAGCATTCTGACTGGAACTTCGACGCACGGCCCACTGGATCGACGCATAGCCAAGCTGGAACAACGCACCCGACTTCCTGTGAGAAGAATCGACGCAGCGCCTGCCGTGTGACAGAAATTTCCCTGCATCGCCCACCGGATCGACGCAGCTCCTGTGACTTCGTCCTGCACACCTAGGATTTTTCTGCATCGTCCCCAGGGCGTCCCTAAAACCCCATAACCCGAAGAGGATCCAAGTCTGTGCGCCAAAAATCGATGCAAAGCCTTCCCTGCGTGGAAAATTATCGATGCATCGTCTGTGTGCGCCTGGAGAAACTGACGCACACCTCCCCGTTTTCCAAATTATCCTGTGCCCACCCTCTGGTATCTTGCCACTGAGCAGTCAGGCTTAACTTAGAAGGCAATGTGTAAAGTATTTGTGCAATAAATCATACAATTACACAATATAGCACCACAAAAATACACCACAAAGTGTTTAGAAAAATATATAATATTTATCTGGATATTTGCAGGTCAAAACAATAAAAAAATGCAATATGAATTTGTAGAGATATCACTGAGAAGTGATATAAAGTGTCTTAAGTCTTTAAAAAGCAAACAAAGTCTCTTTCAAGCACAAAGTACCTGGTTTGGAGTGGAAAATCTCTGCAGAGGGCCGCAGAGGAGGAGATGCGTGGAAAAATGGTGTGTGCGTCGGTTTCGCCCCTTCACACACGGACTTGCGTCATTATTTTCCACGCAGGGAGACGTGCGTCGTTCTCTGGGGAAAAAAATTCCTTACGGCAGGCGTCACGTCGATTTCCTCTCTGGAAGTCGGGCGGCGTTGTCCAGGCGGGCCGTGCGTCGAAGATCCGTTCGCACTGCAGGCATCGGCGTCTTTCCGGATCGGGGTGCAGTGAATTTTTCACCGCGGAGCAAGCTGTGCATCAAATTTTTCGGCGCACAAGGAGTCCAGTTGAAAAAGAGAAGTCTTTTTGGTCCTGAGACTTCAGGGAACAGGAGGCAAGCTCTATCCAAGCCCGTGGAGAGCACTTTTGCAGCAAGACAAGAGTTCAGCAAGGCAGCAGGCCAACAGCAAGGCAGCAGTCTTTTGTAGAAAGCAGTCAGGTGAGTCCTTTGAGCAGCCAGGCAGTTCTTCTTGGCAGGATGCAGGTTCTGGTTCAGGTTTCTTCTCCAGCAAGTGTCTGAGGTGGTAGGGCAGAGGCCCTGTTTTATACCCAAATGTGCCTTTGAAGTGGGGGAGACTTCAAAGAGTGGCTTAGAAGTGCACCAGGTCCCCTTTCAGTTCAATCCTGTCTGCCAGGGTCCCAGTAGGGGGTGTGGCAGTCCTTTCTGTCAGAGCAGGCCCTCCACCCTCCCAGCCCAGGAAGACCCATTCAAAATGCAGATGTATGCAAGTGAGGCTGAGTACCCTGTGTTTGGGGTGTGTCTGAGTGAATGCATAAGGAGCTGTCAACTAAACCCAGCCAGACGGGGATTGTAAGGCACAGAAAGATTTAAGTGCAAAGAAATGCTCACTTTCTAAAAGTGGCATTTCCAGAATAGTGATATTAAATCCAACTTCACCAGTCAGCAGGATTTTGTATTACCATTCTGGCCATACTAAATATAACCTTCCTGCTCCTTTCAGATCAGCAGCTACCACTTCAATAATGTATGAGGGCAGCCCCAATGTTAGCCTATGAAGGGAGCAGGCCTCACAGTAGTGTAAAAACGAATTTAGGAGTTTTACACTACCAGGACATGTAACTTACACAGGCACATGTCCTGCTTTTTACCCACACAGCACCCTGCCCTAGGGGCTACCTAGGGCACACATTAGAGGTGACTTATGTGTAGAAAAAGGGGAATTTTAGGCTTGGCAAGTACTTTTAAATACCAAGTCGAATTGGCAGTGAAACTGCACACACAGGCCTTGCAATGGCAGGCCTGGGACAAGGTAAAGGGGCTACTTGAGTGGGTGGCACAACCAGTGCTGCAGGCCTACTAGTAGCGTTTAATCTACAGGCCCTAAGCACATGCAGTGCGCATTACTAGGGACTTATAAATAGATGAAATAGTCCAATTGGGTATGATCCAAAGTTACCATGTTTAAAGGGAGAGAGTATATGCACTTTAGCACTGGTTAGCAGTGGTAAAGTGCACAGAGTCTAAAAGCCAGCAAAAACAGAGTCCAAAAAGTGGAGGGAGGCAGGCAAAAAGTTAGGGGTGACCACCCTAAGGCATGTCAGGTCTAACAAATACCTAGTGGTAAACAAAACACAAGGGATAGGTAGTGGGAGGCTAATGGTGTAGTGTGCCTTGAATGCTTGTGAGTGTTCCCAAACGTGTGAGTTTGTTAGTATTTAGAAACTGCTCTCCAACCTTAAAATTGTTGTAGGTTTATTCCAACAGAAGGCGAAATTTATCGCTCTTTGAGGTAGATATGGGGAATGAAAAACCCTTAAACTTATTGGGAGTGGAAAGGGGTTTCTCCCTGGTGATTTTTTTCTCTCATGGTGATGAAGGGGAGAAGTGAATTTGAACAGTGTGCTGCCTCTTCCCAAAAGTCATTTGTGCCATGCGTACAGCTCTTAAAGGAGGT
Organism: Pleurodeles waltl; assembly: GCF_031143425.1. NCBI lineage: Eukaryota > Metazoa > Chordata > Amphibia > Caudata > Salamandridae > Pleurodeles > Pleurodeles waltl. The sequence goes on from NC_090436.1 coordinate 506,771,451, forward strand.
AATACCAGTAGTCACTTGACATTTTAAGTAGTATGCCTAGCTTTCCAGATGTACTGGTGGTAACGTTTGTCAATTCCGAAAACTAAAAAAGTGTACATTTGCAACCATTCTTACGAGACTATGGGCCAGATGTAGCAAGCCTTTTGAGCCTCGCAAACTGCGAAAAACGCAGTTTGTGAGGCGCAAAAGGCCAAACGCGATGCACAACCGCAAATTGCGAGTCGGTACCGACTCGCAATTTGAGGCTGCGACTCGCAAATAGGAAGGGGTGTTCCCTTCCTATTTGCGACCGCATCGCCATGCAGAGTTGCTTTGGGACCGCGAATGCGGTCGCAAACCAACTCGCAGTTACCATCCACTTGAAGTGGATGGTAACTCATTCGCAAAAGGGAAGGGGTCCCCATGGGACCCCTTTCCCTTTGTGAATGTCAATAAAAATATTTTTTCAGAGTAGGCAGTGGTCCTATGCCTACTCTGAAAAAACCGAAACCAAATGGTTTCGGGATTTTTTCTGTTTGCAGCTCGTTTTCCTCTAAGGAAAACGGGCTGCAAAAAGAAAAAAAAAACTGCTCTATTCAAAAAGCAGTCACGGACAGGGTGGTCTGCTGTCTCCAGCAGGCCACCATCCCTGTGAGTGCATGGACTCGCTATGGGGTCGCAAACTGCGACCCACCTCATTAATATTCATGAGGTGGGTCTTTGCGACCCCATAGCGAGTCGCAGAAGGTGTCTGAGACACCTTTCTGCATGCACGTTTGCGAGTTGCAATTTGCGAGTCGCTATGACTCGCAAATTGCAAGTCGCAAAAGAATACTTACCTACATCTGGCCCTATGTGAAGGCGTATATGCACCACTTTTTGGTGAATCGAGCTCATTGTTTTTCAGGGTTTGGTGATTGCAGCTTTTTGCAGGACATTGTACTTGCTAGAACCTGCTGATTCATCAAAGAGGTTACTGAACATGTGAACTTCCAATGAACTCTGACTTGTTGAACTGAGATAACTGAATATTGTAAATTCCTGAGGAGCTGTGGAAATAAACATGTACAGAATGACTGCTCATACCACTTTCTTTATTTAGTGGCAAGCAGGGTGTCTGAGTTCAGAATGCTTGTATTTTCATGATGGTTAGTATAATTTCAAACTGTATACAGATATGTATGATTTCGTATTTTTATTTTGTGTTTCTTGTATGTGTGCTGTCAGAATCCTGTAGAAAAAGCAACATTTATCTTTGCTGATCTATCAAAGAATAACAGGTAGCAGATACTATGAAGACAATGGGCCAGATGTAGAAAAGCATTTGCGAGTCGCAAACGGCGAAAATTGCCTTTTGCGACTCGCAAATTGCATTTTCCTATTCAGAAATGCATATTGCGAGTCGGGACCGACTCGCAAAATGCATTTCAGAATCGCAAATAGGAAGGGGTGTTCCCTTCCTATTTGCGATTCGGAGTGGTATGCAATACCATTTGCAAATGGTGTCGCAGTTACCATCCACTTCAAGTGGATGGTAACCCACTCGCAAATTGGAAGGGGTCCCCATGGGACCCCTTCCTCTTTGTGAATGGACCCCAAATAATTTTTTCAGGGCAGGTAGTGGTCCAAGGGACCACTACCTACCCTGAAAAAATACTGAAACTAAAGGTTTCGGATTTTTTTTTAAGTGCAGCTCGTTTTCCATTAAGGAAAACAGGCTACACTTCAAAAAAAAAAAAATGCTTTATTTAAAAGCAGTCACGAACATGGAGGTCTGCTGAGTACAGCAGGCCTCCATGTTTGCGAGTGCCTATAGTCGGTATGGGGCCGCAATTTGCGACCCACCTCATTAATATTAATGAGGTGGGTCTCTGCGACCCCATACCGAGACACCGTTCTGCATTGCAAATTGCGACTTGCAATTTGTGAGTCGGAAGGACTCGCAAATTGCAAGTCGCAATTTGCAATTTTCCTACATCTGGCCCAATGTTAGTTAACACTGAAAGTGTCTCTCACATTCGTTTATGTGCCTCTGAACAAATAACTTGTAATTCCTCATTTGTTGTTTGGATGAAAAGCGGAAACAAGATTCCAGATGTTTCTGGTTTCTTAATATTCTTTTACTGACTTGTCCACCTGTTCCTGAAAATAAGGATCTTGTCAGTATTAGCGTGGGTGGTATTTTCATGGTCACGAGGACAGGTCTAAATAGAATGTTAGAAAACCAAAAGATATCTGGTATCTTTTTTATACTTTTGGATCCAAATATCAAAGCACAATTACAAGTTAAAAGCATTCCAACAGTACTTTAGGGCTGTTTAAAATTCCCCCACATCCCTCCTAAAGCCAATAGGGCTAGAAATAACATGAATACTAGTGGCTTTTTTGCAGCAATTTTTTACACAAGTGGCATCACAAGGCATTGACACTCCAGACTCCAAACTTTGGGCAAAACGCTATTTATTAGGACAGGATTGCATAAGTACTGTAGCATGTAAGAAATCAAATTTCTTAACATTAACAGCTTGAAACTGTTCCCTCTTTGACCTCCCCCCAAATCCTTTCCCTTAGGGCTTTATGCATTCTTTGCACTTTGTTCCACTCATTTCACCCCATTCCTTATGTCTTTATCACCTCCTTCACCAAACGAACTCCAAACGCTATCTCTCTCTCCTACTCCAGCATCCTACCCAAATATCTTCATTCACCTGTCATTCATCCTTACTCCCCCCGAGGGGTGTACCTTCCACATCTATCCCTCCATCTCTCCAATACTACCCTTCACCATGCAACCCGTCCTACCATGGCAACCAAACAGCTCCCACCTCCAATATACTGCCGGGTGGTGGGTGGCTCAATGGAGCTCTGCAGCCACCTGAGGTCCGAGAAGAAGTTGGAAAGGGTATCATTTCCTTTACCAACTCTTTATGTTCCTCTCCTCTCACACCCCCTGCCCATTACCCCACTAATCCTGTCCCGTGTCGTCATGTCCTCGTGAACTCCCCGTGTTAAGACTAGACTGAGTCTAGCTTCCCCCAGGGCCATCCATTGCGAGGCATTCATACTCCAAACTCCGGACTTTGTGCAAAAGGCCATTTATTAGGACAGGATTGCATAGTTACTATAACATGTAACATACAGCATTTCTTAACATCAACATCTTGAAACTGTACCGTCTTTGACCTCCCCCCAAATTCTTTCCCATAAGACTTTATGCATTATTTGCACCTTGTTCCACTGAATTCACCCCATTCCTTACCTACTTTGCCAAATGAAGTATAATCACCATTTATTTCTCCTACTCCTGGAATCCTACCCAAATATCTTCATCCACCCCTTTCATCCTTATGCCCCTCCAAGGGGTGGACCCACTTGCATCTGACTCTTCAAGGCTCCAAATACTCCCACACAAGAAAATCCATAATGGGGTGTTTTTCTGGCCCGCCCCCATCTGTTTGCAGGCAACACTGCTGCAACACATTCATGCCCAGACACTTCTCCCACACCACACCTTCTCGTTCCACAGCTTCCCCACCAAGTCCCTCCATTCAACCATGTAATATGAATAACCTAGTTCTGACAAATGCACCCCATGTGAGCAGAAAAGCCCTGTTTCTTTTTCCGTTATGCCCCCATGCGCCATCACTTTGATGCTTTACGCAGAGCAAAAAACCCTCATTGCCCTATTGAGTTTCCTTCCCGCCTTATCTATGGCTGCATGCTCATTGCTCCCCTCCATTTCCTATGCGGCAAAAATTCTGTCCATACCATGCTTGTCCCGTCCAGATTGTGCTTTAGAATCTCCAAGTCCCTCTGCATGTGTTGCAGTAGTGTCAAGCCAGACAGTTGCACCAAGTTATTTTCCTCCAAATGGACCATCAGCAAGTCCAGGCAACCCCATTTGGGCACCATGATAGCCAAATATGGTAGCAGACCACCCCATCGCATCCCACTTCCCCCCCACAATAGCACCTCATGTCTGCTGCTAGGCAATTCAAGATTCCTTCCATATCATACACATGCGAAACAACGCCCTGACAACAGTCTTGCAAACCAGCCAGAATCCACCCAGCAGTTTAAATTTAATTGCTTCTCTCTGTGCCCTCTTGACCCCTCTCGACCAACCCCTGAGCATCCTCGTCAGCATCTCACTCCCTGCTGGGTCAAAACCCCAAAAGAGCTTGCCATACTATGACAACCCTGCCAACTTTCCTTCAGTTGTGGTATGGGACAAACCCTTGTCTATTAGGGACAGGACAAAATAAACAACCCTTCCTTCCCTATCACATCACTCCTGTCCTGAAGGTCCATCATCGTTTCTGCAAAAGACCTAGAAGTTCCTCCATGCTAGCTGATAACTCTTTTGGGTAGATTCCGCTTAGGATAGCTCCACCAGCCTAAGCACTCTCATGCCCCCCATGCCCAAACTTCCACAGGGACCAGGGTCTTTTCATCCTCTGCTCCCGGTGGCAAACTGCAAAATTGGTGCCACTGTGAATGAGACAGTGAGTCAGCTATTGATTGTTCACACCAGGCACATGTTTAGCCATAAAGACAATGTTGTTTCTCAAGCACATCAACACAAAGTGGTGCAGCTGCCTCAGAACCCTCAAATCTATTACCCTCTGACAATTCACCAAATCCACAACAGATGTATCACCCACATGAAACAGTACAGTCCTGTTGGCCAATTGATCGCCACACACAGCCAGGGCCACCACCAAGGGGAAAAAAACTCCAAAAAGACTATGCTTCACCTCTGCTGGAGCCAGTGGGCCATCCAACTCTCCACACATCACCTCCCATCCCAAAACAATCCAAAACCATGTGCGTCGGCAGCATCTGAAAATCTTGCACCTGCCTCACCATTCTGTCCTCTTGAAACTACATTTACACACCATTGAACTCATCAAGAAAAGAGTGCCACACTGCCAAATCTGCCCTGACCGCCATGGTCACCCACCCCCATGATGAGGCAGCATAGCTCCAGACATGGCCATGCCTAGACGTCTGCAAAAGGTTCACCCTCCCCCCCACCCCCACCCCACCGCACCAGTTTTCAAGAACAAATTCAGAAGACCCACAAATTTCTGTACTTTCTGGAACTCTAGACATCTCTCACCTACCACTTCTTGCAAAAAAAGAGTTGCATCTCCTTTCCTTTTTTCTCTGGTACCCTCGCCAACACATTGGAGGTAGAAACTTCACTAGGGATCTCAGTCTTCTCGGGTGCCAAAGGCACTCCAAAAACCCTCATGCCAGGTCAGTAAATTAGCCCAAGGCCCATTAACAGTCCTCAGTACCCGCTCAACCTATGAACAAAAAGTCATCCAAATAGTGTGTGACATCCCTATTCCCACTGCCCCTAGTGAAAGCCCATTGCAGGAAAGAGCTGAATGATTCAAAGAGAGCGCATGAGATCGCCAAACCATCGATAAGACCTTGTCAACGTAAAATGCACCCCCAAACTGCATTCCAAGCAATGGGAAATCTTCCAGGTGGTTGGGCAACAAGCGGAAGGCTGACTTAATGTCACACTTCGCCATCTTCGTCCCCTCCCCACACAACCTCACCAGCCTGACAGCATTGCCCACTGATGCATATGCTACCTTGGTATCCTCTATGGCTATACAATCATTGACAGATGCCCTTTTTGGCCAGGATAAATGGTGGATCAGTCTATACTCATCTTTCTGTTTTTGGTGACCACCCATAAGGGAGATATTATAAGGTCTGGAAAGGGCCATTCATAGAATAGTGCTGCAATCCTGCCTTCCCGAACCTCCTTCGGCAGCTTCTCTTTCACTACCTCTGGCAATTCCTTGGCTGACCGCAAATAATCAGTCCACCTTTAACCCCTCTGACCTTGATAGCCTATCCTAAAACCTTCCAGAAAACCCCATTCCAACTTCAAGGTCAGTTCCTTGTCCGAGCAGTGCCTCAACTATGGTAACAATGCACCCAGCTTAACTGGAGTATTCACAATTTGAACCAACAGGTCCCTGTACTCCTCTGCCCCTGCCTTCCTTCCACTGTTCTGACGGACTGGCCAGTGTGAAGCAATGTGTGATAGCATGCCATCCCCTACATTTAGAACATTCATGTTTAAACTTACAAGGGTCCCTGTTGCAAAAACCCTTATTGAAATTCCAGCATGCCCCAGTGTTGTTTCATATGGGAAAGTTCCTGAACCCAGTACCCACTCCTTGTGAGCAGGATGTGGCTGAAAGGGGTTATAATGGGCTGACCAATAGCCGTGTGGGTAGAAGCCATGGATAGGGAAGAGGACATCCACTGTTTCCATAATTCTGCATCAACATCCCCCCAGGGCTTCTCCGGTTTCAGGCTAACCCAAGCTCTGCATTCCTCATCATAGCTAAGCCATGCAAAGCCTCCAAAATGCAATACTTTTCTAACAATATCCATATATTTAAACAGAGCTATTGTCCTGTCTGGATATTGACTGCATAAACACTGGCATAAATCAAAAATGCCTATGTCCAGTTCTCCATCGTAATGGGAACCCGCGGCCTCCATGCCAATTCCCACTTTCCCTCCTGGAACCCCTACTTAGCCTGAATGTCCCTGTGTAGCAACTTACCACGTCCACATATTTGTGTTTCCATATTCTGCTTTTGGTTTTCTCAAGAGATGAGAACCCAACGGCATAACCAGCCCCATATACTGCAACCTCTGTTTATGTCCATTTCCCTCTTTCAAGTCCTCACTTTCCAACATACTCGCATTAGGAGAATCCGTCTTGATCCCTGCATGGTCACTCACTGTTGAGTCCCCACTTTCTTTGGACAGCAGTCCTGTCCAATCCACCATATCGTACCCCACTTCCACTGATTTGCATGTCTTGGCCGCAGCACCCACAGATTGCACATGCCAGACTGCCAACCCATTTTCTTCCATGCTACTTGCCTTTACCCGCTCGACTCTCTTGAGTCCTTCCAGTGGTTTTGCCATCGTCCGCACCTGACTCCTGCAAAATACCAACTCTTTCTTCCATTATGTCTCCACCCCTGTGGCCTCCAGCTGCTTTCGGGTAACCCTGGCCTCCTCCTCCACTTCACTATACTCCCATTCACCCTCCACTTCATCATAGTCTAGTTCAAATTCATCCACACTCTGATCCACTCCAGTCAGACAACCTGCATATTTTCTTGTGTTTGAGTCAAACTGCGCCCTGTCTGGGGCAGGACGCAAATGCACCCAGAAATTGGTTGGACAGTCCCTCGTCATGGGGAAGGTCACAGAGGACCCCCTACTTCTTCAGGCCAGCGTCCTGGTGCGGTCACAGACTCTGATGGTAAATCCCTCCTCCTGCCAGCCTCACCTGCTGACTTCGCAGATCCGCCTGCGCGGCTGCTCCAGCCAGGCATCTCCTTCATCTCCTGCATCTCCATCATCTTGCCGGCCTCGTGCAATGCGTCTCTGCTCTGGTGTCCCTGCACGTACTGTCCCATCTCTGGGCCCACCGCTAGATGGGCTCCCTTTGATCTTCTTTACTGGCCATGACTGACCCCCTCCTTTGTCCCTGCTTCTACACAGATGCTCCCACAGGGCTTCTGTTTCCTCCACCGCCCTGCGCTGTTTCCTTGTGCTCGCCTGAAGCTCTGCTTCCTGCCACTCGATTATGTAAGGGCTCTCTCCTTCTCCCTACCTCCCTGTGTCATCTAGCCTGTAAACTGCTGGCCCGGGGCCTGTCCCGTGTATCCTGCCTCCTGTGGGGGGAGGAGAGGGCAATCCCACCTGTGCGCCAGCGTCTAACCCTTCACCTCCACTGTCGCCCTCACCTGCCTGTTTCCACTTGCCCGTTACACTGGGACCTTGCACCTCAGCCCTCTGTCTGCTTCCACAGGCCTGCCTGACTGACAAGTCCAGGGGGGCCTCTGTACCCATGGCCCTCCCAACTCAGTAGCCCTCTACACAATTGAGGGACTGTGCCTATCCCTCAGCTGTGACTGTAGTGTGTCTGCCACCAGCTTAGTCGAAGTGCCCTCCTTCCTTCCTGAACTCTGTGTCCTTCTGCATACATTGAGATGGAGGCTCCTCTGCCTCCCAGCAGGCTTACCTGTCCCCTGTTGGGGCGATGTGCTCCTGCCCCTTCCTGCAGTACCTTTCCCTTGTCCCTTGCCTTTGGGGGTGACACATGCAGCCACTGCCGCTGCCGCGCCCCTGGATGCTGCCCTGGGTTGATGCTCCATCCCCACCCAGGCCTGGTCCAGCACCCCAGGCCTGAGTAGGTTTGTGCGCCCTGCTTTCCCCAAAACATGCAGGGCTGCCTTCACTGCCTCCACAGTGTTCCCTTGTGCCATCCTGGTGGGCTCCCCATCCAAAAAGGCCCCTTCAAATAGCTGAGCACTTCGCTCACTCTATGATGCAAATAGGAGAAAACAGCTGTGTACTAGCAGAGTCCTGTGTGCTGCCGTGCACACTTTTGGCCAAACAATAGCTTTGAGCGCAGCACACTCTTATCCATCTTTACCCCCTATTGAAAGCCTCACCACCGCAAAAACTGCAGAGTCTCCTCAACGGAGCTCTGCAGCTGTCCGAGGTCCGAGAAGGGGTCCGTAAGGACGTCACTTCTCTTTACAACTCCTTAAGTCCCCTCCTGCCCCCCCCCCTACCCCAACCCACTACCCCACCAATCCTGTCCCCTGTCATAGCGTCCTAGGAAAAACACCGGGGGAAGACTAGACTGCCCCCGGTGAGCATAAGAAGGACAGACCTCTGGTAAGGTAAACATTTTAAAATATTGCAGTTTTGGGAGGGAGAAGACTGTGAACCCATTTGCAGCAAACAGTCGAGCTGAAATGTGTGTAAATGAAGAGAATGGGAGGAATTATTTGGCCTGGTGTTGTTCCCTTTTTAAGATTTGCAGATAGTTAAAAGTATTTTTAGTAACATCAATCCCTGCTGACAGCAGGTGTAAAAAAAGAGTGTAAAAATAAGTATTTTGAAAATTAAACTTTGAATAAAATGATTTCTATATTCAAACAAATTGAGTGCTAGCATGCCACTTAATTTGATTTTGCTTTTTTCTTTCCCGCACCCACCTTACAATGTCTCCCTGCTAACTGTCCTCACTTAGAGAGTGAGCTGTCAGGGTAAATCATTTTATTTACTGTACTGCAACCTGGTCTTTGTCATCGGGTGTTAGATTGTTGGTGTTTTATGTAATTTACTACTCAGCTTCTACAGTATGCTTAAGAATTTACATTGGTGACATGCTGCATTCGTGTTACTTTTTGTTTCATAATGCATACAAACTTTTCACATTATTTACTAGACATAAGAACTTTCCAACTTGCCTATAAACATTCTGCTTCACTTCCAGACAAAGCACACATTTTTTCAAACAGGTGATAACATCAAATATTGTGGTGTAACATTTTTCTGCTATGGCAGTTCGAGTGTTTAGGACCATCTGTTTTCGACCTTAATTTGTGCCAAGAATACTTTAGAAGCTTTGTTTAGTGACTAAATAGTTGCTCTAGGCAAACTCGAGTGTTAGCTGGTTATAAGTGATAAAATCATCTTTGACTTCTAAATACTCCTTATCCAATTGCAAGAGGTGTCACCATGAAGAATACAAATAAGTGATGAGTGCAATGCTTTAATTAATCCCAGCTTCTGTTAACTATTGAGCCTCAATCCAGGTCATCTTTTTTTTGACCCATCATGCCACCTCCGATTAGACTCAGTAATAGGCAAACCAGCCTTGGCCATGCTCTAATAGGTCCTCTCTGAACTTGAACACACAGAACCTAAGACCTTATTTGGCTTAGTGGGGGCTCTTCAGTCTGGTGCTGTTTGGAGCCAGTGGCACAATGAGCACAGGATCTACATCTGGGCATACCCATTGCACAAATGCACCACAAAGAAGAAAATAAAAAACTAGATGAATGGAATACTTGAATTAAATTCAGCCACAGTTAATTACTTAGGGCCACATCCCAGTCCAACATTTATTTGCCTAACATGGAATGCCAGCCTAATTAGATCCATCCATATGCTAATCAGTCACGGTCCTGCTCCAGTAGAAACAATCCAGCCCAAACTGCCAGGCCTTGTCCTGTTCAACCAGCACACAAGTAGCCCAAACCTGTTTTGGACCCATTTAAAGAGGCTCAATGAATATGAAGCCATTTACTAATTTACTGGTTGTTTTAATTATTACAAGGACAAAGTGCAATCAATGCATTTAATTATTTATAGATGCTGATGGCAGGCAATATAATAGGACCCACTAAAATGGTGCTCATTGTATCCTCCTCCAAATGGTGAAACGATGAGTGAACACCCAACAGATATATTGTTAGAGCTTCAGGTTATACACAGGTCTCATAAATGGATTCATTATTCCAGCAATCTAGTGAACAATAATGACTGACACATCAGTCTTTCTCTCTTTTCCTTACTACATCTTTTAGACTACACATACTCTTTTATGGATCCTGCTCCACATAGTGTCTATCCAACCTACCCCTCCAGCAACATAGCTGGATGTTTTAATTTAGCAGTGTGTTGAAAACAGCCACCCCACTTAATCACAATCCCTGTGGAACTGTGAAATATTTTCCATATTTCATTGTTTCTTGTTACACCACTGCATTTTGTCCAGTAAAGTACTGTAAGTAAAGTGATGTACAGTAAAGTAAAGTACTGGACAAAATGCAGTGATTTTACAAAAAACAATGAAATAATGAAAATATTTCACAGTTCCACAGGGATTGTGGTTAAGTGCAACACACTGCTAAATTAAAATATCCGGCTATGTTGCTGGAAAGGAGACACTGTGTACTTTATTTTCAACTGAACTAAGGACATGGGCACTTAGGGCCATATGTACGAACACTTTTTCCCATAGACACAGAATGGGTAAAAACCTTTGCTACATCTGGCCCTTAGTCCCCAAGTCCTGTAATTATGATTGCAACATTTTTCTCTAGGTTGTGGCCAGCCAATCAGATCCTCGGTCCTAGGGTACCAGTACCAATTGGGAAAAAGGTCTCGCAACCAATCAGATTTTTAAATTCACATTACCGTGTGAGTCCTGCAGGAATTACACTGTACTCTCACAAGACCAGCAGTCTAGATATACCTTGTTTTAATCTCCTTCATAAACCACACCCAAACACCTATTTCAACACCACGTTCTCAAAAATGAATGAACAGATTTACACCAAATAATGAAAAGCACGCTTTTAGAATAACATTCTAACTTTATGCCAAATGTGGTGTAATTGTCTCAACTGTGTTTTGAGTATCGTCTTCAAAAATTCCCTACAGGAATTAATCTCGGAAAGAGACATTTTGGGATTCTTCCCCCTTCTTCCTTTTCTTAGCCCTGCTTAATGCATCATCCTGAAACTTGAAGGTGTGAGGGAGAGCACATTTTTTCTGGAAAGTTTTGTGAAGATTCGTCAAATAGCACCACAATTATTAGCAAAACAAAAAAGGCTCTTCCTATGGAAAATGGGACATAACTATAACTACACAGTGGCAGTCACCACTGTCTAATATTGAGAAATTGTTTTAATAAATAAGCTTTTACATATTTATTACTACAGTGCAAAGGTAAAATTTGTGTTTATTACCGCAATACTGCAAAAATGGCATGAGGAAAAATAATGTTTACTTCCTCACAGATTGTAGGTAATAATTAATGTACACATGGAAACAACTCTCGTAATGGTCACATAATGGGCCATGTGTGCAAAACCTTGTTTTGAGGTTTGCAACCACTTGACTTGCAGTATCAGGTCGTTTACAATCATTAAAAAGTTTTTTGAATGTACAAAAGCCAAATTGCAATTCGGTAACCTGTTACCAAATCACAGTTTGGGTTTGCAAATCATTATTTGTAATTGGCATGTTTAGGGAGTCCCTTGCTAATGCCAATTCACAGAGGTATGTATGAATGTTTTGCGACCTAACTACAGTCGCAAAACATACATTTTTTACTGACACCTTAGAGGAGTTGGTAACAATTGCAAACGGGAAACAGGGGCCACAGGGACCTCTTCCCCTTTGTGAATGTTGATATAAATATTGTTAAGAGAAGGCACGGACCACTTCCTACTTTAAAAAAATAAAATTTATCATTTTTTTCTTTTGAAATGCATCCTGTTTTTCTTCAAGGAGAAGCATGGGCTGCATTTAGAAAAAAAAATGCTTTATTAAAAAGCAATCACAGACATGGTGGTCTGCCGACCCCAGCAGGCCATCATCCATGTGATGGCTGCAGTTCCTAGTGAGTCCGAAACTGTGACCTACCTCATTAATATTCATGGGAAAGGTTGATTTTTGACCCCATAGTAATCGCTCTATGAAATTCCATGTGTTTCATACATTAGGAATATCATTTTCATAACTGGAATTGGCAAAAAATGGCAATTAAGTACTCGCTAATCCTAAATTTTGTACATATAGCCCTATGTCTTGAGTGAGATTTAACATTTCTACACACATGTAACCCCTTCCATCCTGGTATTGGTTAAATACATTTGTTCAAACACATACACAAAAACGTGTCATGGCATAAATCACATAAGTAGATGCTATATGCTATAATCATATAAGTAGATGCTATATCATTTTGAGAGAGAGAGGGGAGGGGCATCTTTACCAACTCGAGCCTTTACCTCTCATAATCATGATATGTGCAAAAAATATAAACACTGTTATACTGATTGTATTAAAATAAAGCATGACAGTGGAGATGCTGGTAAAAAGAGATGCAACCGAAAAGCAGATGAAATACATTTATATAAAAGGCATTTTCAGTGCATCTGATGTTGTCAAGCATAGTGGGCTGTGTTGCTGTTGTGGATATAGATATAGGCGAAGTGGTTTATGAAGATTGTTTTAACCATGTCCATCAAAGTAGTTACAGTAATGTACAAGGAGAGAGCAATCACAATTAAGGGGGCAGGAAATGCTGAAATCCTGAATGAACATAGACAGAGATGGTGCTGACCAAAGTGAACGGTGGTAATGCTTTTGATGAATTTGCAAATCATGAGATAAATTTGTCCTTGGCCCAGTCTCTGTTTTCAATCAACCAGAATAATGTCTTAGTTTAGTAGAATATACTGAGGATTTTACATGGATTTGAACGAACAGCGTAAGATGCCAGTAAGGAGGTTGTTACAGTAGTCCAATTAGCTAAGGGCTCAAGATTATTAATGTGTTATGGTTATATCTTGTGTGTTAGTTCTTTAAGTAATGATGTCAAGGGTGGAATGGGAGATCGTGAGGATTCCGACAGGGACTGTGAGAGTGAGAAGTTAAGAGAGGAGCATCGGAGCTGGTGGTGTGACGCTACTGTAATATTGATTATTTGGTGGATGCCAATTAAAGGATCGTATTGAAGAGAAACGTCTCCGTGTCATAATGTCTTTAAGAAGGTAAATGCGAAGTGAGTATGGGTCCTGAAGATTCGTAGACAATGTGGTAGATTAAAATTGCACCTAAGGGAATGTATATGGAATGACTCATTGGATGCTTACTACCATGAAGTTAGCCAAGGTGAGGATAGAATAGAAGTAAGAAATGCTTCTGGGTGCTGAAGTTATTGGGAAGATGATTTTTTATCTGTGTTTAATGTAGGAAGGTGCATGCCATCGAGTCATGAATAACTGTGAGACAAGTGATCATTTGCTGCTAGAAATAAGGGAAAGAAAGGATAAGAAGAACAACAATGAAGTCTCCCCTGAGGTAATCAAAGTAGAAGATTGTGTCAGGGAAGGCAGCAGTGTGAGTAAAGTGTATGGGGCCCAACACAGAACATTTGATGATGTCCAAGGGCAGATGGGGTTTTGAGGGTTAAAGAAGGATCAAGACGGTGTTTACAAACAATCTACTAGGTATGAACATAATAGGAGTGCCTGTGATGCCCAGAGGAGGCATGGCTGATAATGGGATGTTAATGCCAGCAACGCCGAGGTAACCAAAATGCCAAGGATGATGAATGTTGAGGAAATGTGGATGAAAGATAACTTTAGTGGACTGTAGAAGAAGTGCACAGGAAGCAAGTACAACTCTCTCAGTGGGATAATTTCAGCTAAAATCTACATGACTTTGCAGATATTGGTGATATGTAGAAGTTAGAGGGAAAATAGAACTGGGTTGCTAATGAGCAAAAAGGAAGGGATCAACTTAGGCCTGGAAGGAGAGAGGATAAGTGTGGGTAAGTAGTGTTCATTGAATGGCTTGAATTATTGGATTAACATAAACAGATTGAGTGGCTTAAAACTTTTCGGGGTTAAAAAACTAAAGGAGGCACAAAAAGTATGAGGAAAAATATCTGAGTATGGTTTGAGACGTGGGAGAATAGTGACATTGTTGACTGGACTGGAAGGTGCAAGAATGACGGGGTACGTGAAGTGTTTTCTCTACGCCCAGGAACAGTCAGTGGTTTCAGGCTAATATCTGTGGTGGTATTGCTGTTTGCCACTGGCACTCCCACACCTACGATGCTATCAAGTCTCTATTTTGGTGCTTTTCAAGTATACACCAGTAAGTGATTTATCCTTCGGAACTCAGCTACAGAATAATGTAGTAATCAAAGAAAATAAAATCAATGTTCAGTCACAAGGTTATCCTAAAAAAATAGTTTACAGTATAAAATGATAGGACAGTTAAAATGAAATGCTATGCTCCAAATATAAGCAGTGAGAGTACTATCTTGAGACAAGATACAGTAACAAATATTATTCTATCTATTAATAGAATAGCATGAAAAAACAAAATCTTGTCTGTCAAAGAGGTATCTTGCATACACTACCCCTAAAGAGCAATAGTAGAAACAATTAGAACACCAATGAAGGAAACACTACTCTAAATATGCTCAAGCCGGATATGAAGCGGCCCTAAGTGCTTATCATTATAACCTGAAGCTCGCACATTACACGTTTTATGCCAGCTAGATTGTAGGAGCTAATAACAGTGGGAAAGAGATGTTTAAAATCGAGACAGATTTTAATGACCCACAATTACTGATCCCCCTTTGGAAACATACCCCTCTTTTTGGTCAAGGTTGAGTTTTGTTTTTATAACAAAAACATTTAAAAAATCAGCAACATCTCCTTGACTCAAGGGATGATGAATCTAGGTGTGATGTCTATTCCATAAGTATGCTACCAGTTCAGGGCAGGTTATTGCACTTTATACTGTCTAATGACACTGAATTAGCAAATCTCTTTTCCAAGAGTAAATGAGGCTCCCCTCTGGATCTCCCCTCCCCGCCAGATTTTGAGACAATTTAGGACTATCCTGTGCCCCAATCATCAGGAGCTTTTTCCACCTTATTTACTTCTGGGATAGTCTCCACTTCGTGGAAAAGGACAAATGTAATCCTCCTTCTCAAGAAGCCTTGGAGATAACTGACTCCATTAAATCTGAGGTGGATGCTGGTAAGAACGCTGCCTTAAATGTACTCAATCTTTCGGCTGCGTTTAACAAGTCTCTCATAAGATCCTGTTGCAATGACTGAATACTATTGGGGTGGAGGGGCCTGCACTAGCTTGGTTGAGTTGGTTGAGTTCTTCCCTGGAGTATAGAGAACAGGCAGTTAAAACTATTATTTTGTGAGGCTAAAATCCTCCGTTTTGGAGTGCCAAAGGGTTTGACCCTCAGCATCACACTCTTCATTCTACATGACATCACTGGCATACCTTATTGAATCCTTTGGCATCCAAGTCAGCTCTTAATAACCTACAGCAATATGATGTCAGATTCCAGGTCTACATTTTCTGCATGCTGTACAGCAGTAATGGGTTGGCTTAAGTCCATTCTACTCTAGTGCAACTTGGCGAAGACTGAGGTTTTATTGCTTGGGGCCAATCCCCTACTGGGTTGGCTAGAGGTGTGGTCAGCTAGCTGTAACTCTCTGCCCACTCCTCCATGATTGATTGATTGATTGTAAGTGGCACTCTTGGAGGTATGGGTTTTTGGGACAGTCTTTAGTTTCATATTTGCTGACGTTAACTGTTATATGACAGGTAACAAGATAGGGGTATGGGATAGTTAAGAGGATGAGGGAGTGATCAGGTGATCAGAGGGGAGGAGTCAGTTGATTGATGGGGAAATTGTGATGTAGTTAAAGAGAAGGGTGCGGTGAAGTGGATTTCCACTGAAATCTGTGAGCAGCAAGGTGAATTTCTTAGTATGATTGTTGCTGTCAAGGTTGGTGTACCCAGACACTCTGAGAGGATTAGGGTGCATCAAGGACTTTTGTGCGCTTGTGTAATGTATTTCTTTCCTAGGGGAATGAAAAAGGTGGATAATGTTTGATAAGGCAATTTCTGCCTTTAAGGTTTGAGTGATCTGTATATAGGGTTAATCCAACTACATAGCTTCACTATGAGGTGTGTGTGGTGGCGCAAATGTGTTCCAACAAGAATATGGCAGCTGAGCTGGATATAGGCTTCATATAGGATGGGCAAGAGAGGTAAATTTGGAGGCAAAGCAATAGTGATAGATGTCCTATTACAGAAGGATTAATATTTTTGTAGTTGCATAAACCAGATGTGAAATGACAAGGTTAGAGAAGATCGTTTGACTTTAAGAATTGGTAGTTTGCTGGTACCATAAAATTAGAAATTGTTAAAGATGGTAAAAAGGGTGGAGTGGGCTTGGTGCCTTGAACTTCCTGCCTTAAAGCTGTGAAGACGATTTTAATTCATAGGGTAAGGCTGAAGACATGTATGGCACCATGGGAAGTCTGGTTTGTGGGAGCTTAAGCACATCATTTCAGATGTGGCAGTCAATGGAGAGAAACGTCTAGCACAACTGAGAATTGTTCGGTGGTGGTGAACTTTCTAAAACTTTCAATGGCTTATTTAATGAAGAAGGAGCTAAGGTAGAAGGTGCTTGTCAACACCTTAATCTGATGTCCATTTTTATTAGATATGGTAAGCATTGATGAAAACCTAGTCAGTAATAGATTATGATTTCCTAAGACGAAAGGGCACCTTGTTTCTCATGATTGTTTTTTCCCTTCAGGTATATTTGGATTATAACCAACACTATAGTGGTTTCTGGAAATATGATGGACAATACCTTTCAGTAATGTCAGAAGAACATCTTTAATGCAGCTCTAGCATGTCCGATTACCATGAGTCTATCAGTCTATAATGAAATCATCTTTAATAAGTTCACATGTAAAATCATCTGTATAAAGGTATAATTGATTGTTTAATGTGTGGCAAAAAGGCTCTTACAGATATATTCACATTGGGAAGACAACACCTTTTTTACCATTATACAATAGTGTATTTTTTGAGAAACTGAACAGTTTTCTAGGAACTTGAGGAGTTGGGTTTGATTCCCACTTCCACCAATGAGTTTTCCGTAAGGTCAGGGCTAGTGGGCACGAACTACTAACACAGTCTTTTTGTTTGCGGTTTACAATTCTAATGAATATGGTGGGGTCTGAGATGGTCCCCTTGCTATTGAATTATTCATTATCATCACCTGGGAGACAACCCCTTTTTTGACCTTTACACAGTATTTTTGGTAAAAAGAGTGGTACCACTGCACAACGGTTCACTGACATTCTATAAAAAGAGTTTGTTTCATTCTAATTAGTGTGTGACTACAGTGGACATCCCCGAAGTTAGGGTTAGTGTAAGATGACTTGTGC
The DNA here is from genome assembly GCF_031143425.1 of Pleurodeles waltl. NCBI lineage: Eukaryota > Metazoa > Chordata > Amphibia > Caudata > Salamandridae > Pleurodeles > Pleurodeles waltl. Next base: position 506,789,089 of record NC_090436.1, read on the forward strand.
TTCATGTGTAATGTTTCACATAACACTTGTGTTTTCTGTGTAGTGTGCAGTGTATTTTCACCGAGTGCTACTTGTAAGACACTATGGACCGCATGACAACCCTGGCGGTTGGTGATAAAGCAGTAGTAATACCACCAACAGGCTGGCAGTAAATACCACCAAATTATGACCATGGTGGAAAGAGCTCAGACAGAGAGACACTTTTCCACACCGACCACCAGGGCTGAATCAGCAGCCAGCACGGCGGTAGCCTCCAACAGCCAGGCGGAAGGCAATGTTCCACCTACTGTATTATGGCAGGCCAATCCACCACCTTTTCCGGGACGGTACCAATAACATCAAAAGCTTGGCGGAAACACTGCACAGAAGGGAAACGACTCACCATTGGAGACTCAAGGAAGAACCACGCCGCCATGGAGCCCGCATTGCAGATCTTCTCCATGATTTTCTACGTCCTGCTCCACCACGAACACCAAGGATGGCGAAGATGACCACAGTGAGTACAGCCGCCTAGCACACAGGGGAGGGGGGAAGAAAAAGAGAGTGACATACACAAACGCAATACCCCCAACCCCTACACCATACATTCAACCAGATACAGTAACTTAACATATTTACCCCGTACCCCTCAGGAATAATGCAAGGACAACTGGAATAGATGAAAGTGAGTGTAATAATATAAATAAAGTAGAAATACGAAAATTCAATCTAAAAGTATATACATAAGTACAAACAAGGGACACAGCTCAGTCCTCAATGTGCATGGGCCACAGGGCCACATTACAAAGTCCAAGGCCCCACTTGACTCCTGTAACAACACAGAGAGAACACTGCAGGGGCATCAGTTCGAAAATAAGCAGGCACCTCAGGGGGACGGGGAAAAGGGGAGCACCTCAGCTGGCAGATGGAACAACACCACTGGTTCTGGAGGGGGCAACATGCCCTGTGCTTGATCCTGGGGATTGCAAGGCCACAGTCTCTCAAGTGAGTGACTTGCCCACATGCTCTGGAGGGGCAATATGCCCTGTGCTTGGTCCTGGTGAGTGCAAGGCGAGAGTCTCTAAAGTGGTGGCTTGCCCACTGGCTCTGGAGGGGGGCAACATGCCCTGTGCTTGGTCCTGGGGAGTACTAGGCCACAGTCTCTCAAGTGGGTGACTTGCCCACATGCTCTGGAGGGGGCAACATGCCCTGTGCTTGATCCTGGGGAGTGCAAGGCCACAGTCTCTCAAGTGGGTGACTTGCCCACATGCTCTGGAGGGGGCAACATACCATGTGCTTGGTCCTGAGGAGGCCACAGTCTTATAAGTGGGTGACTTGCCCACTGGCTCTGGATGGGGCAACATGCCCTGCGCTTGGTGCTGAGGGGTGCAAGGCCACAGTCTCTCAAGTCGGTGCCATACCCAACTAGTTCTGGAGGGGGCATCGTGCCCTGTGATCTTCATCCTGGAGAGGATGGGGTGAGTGGGTGCCATACCCACTGGTTCTGGAGGGGGCATTGAGCCCCGTGATGCAGATCTTGGGGAGTGCAAGGGCACAGTCTCTTAGGTGGGTGTCATACCCACAGGATTTGCAGGGGGCAGACCGCACAACAGCCCATGGACGCAGGACTACATACTGTCCTCTGGCGGTGATGGCTGCTCAGTGGTGGTGGTGCTGCTGCTGCTGGTGGTGGTGGGGGAGGCTCCTGCCCATCCCCTGATGGCTGCCCACTGCTGGTGGTGTTGGTGGTGCTGCTGCTGGTGATGGGGGGAGGCTCCTGCCCATCCCCTGCAGCCTCAGATGCCTGCCCAATGCTGGTGGTGCTGCTGCTGGTGGTGGTGGTGGGGGGAGGCTCCTGCCCTCCCCCTGCAGCCTCGGATAGCTGCCCACTGCTGGTGGTGGTGGTGCTGCTGCTGCTGCTGCTGGTGGTGGGGGAGGCTCCTTCCCATCCCCTACAGCCTCAGACGGCTACCCACTGCTGGTGGTGCTGCTGGTGGTGCTGCTGGTGGTGGTTGTGCTGGTGGTGGTACTGCTCCTGGTGGTGGGGGAAGGCTCCTGCCCATCCCCTGCAGCCTCGGACGGCTGCACCTCCATGCTTGGTGGTGGGGGCTCCGACTGAGTGCCAGCACCAGGCCCCTGGTCCTTTATGCCTGCTAGTGCAGGCCCTTTGCCCTTCCTGGCAGCAGCTGAGGATTGCTCCTTGCCCTTCTGTGCAGCAGCTGGGGTGGCTTAATGCCCTTCCTTGCAGCAGCTGGGGGTGGCACCTTGACCTTCCTGGCAGCAGCTGGGGAGGGCTCCTTGCCCTTCCTGGCAGCACTTGGGGCAGGCACCCTTTCCGTGTGGCTGCCTGGTGCCCGGGATCCTTTTCCACCACGAGTTGCCATGGACACTACTGGGCCCGTGGACTGGGTGGCTGAGGTGCTTGTCTGGGTTTTACCCACCCTGGCCAGACACGAAGAAGGGGGAGAGGGGTCGGGAAGAGGTCAGGAGTGGAGAGGAAAAGCTTCTTAGTGACATTAGGGTGAGAAGAGGGAGAAGGTCCGGGAGTGGAGGAAGATGGAGTGGTTGTATGAGGTGTCTGTCTGCTGTGTTTGGGAACAGGTGCATCGGCTGGATGGTGTTGTGTGGTGGATTGGCTGTTGGGTTTCTGAGTGCTTGAGTTTGTGTTCCTTTGGGGGGGGGCAGACACAGTGGGAGAGGACACAGAGGACGTGTGCATGGCTGTTGGTGTGGTCACTGCCAGTGATGGATGTGGTCTGATAGGTGTGCTGGTGAAGGAGGTAGTGGATGAGGCTGTTGTGCATGCAGGTGTGAGTGTAGACGCAACTGGGAGGGAGGTGGAGGAGGAGTGGGCCACAGTGGAGGCAGTGGATGTCAGTATGTCTGCATCTGGATGGTGTTTGTGTGAGTGCCTGTGGGATGAAGTGTGGTGCCTGTGTTTGCCTGTGCCACTCTTGTGTGTTGTCTTGTGTGCATGCTTGTCTGTCTGTGTGCTTGGGATACGTTGGGGTTGAGGGGAATGGGATTGGGTAGAGGAAGTTGGAGGGTGGAAACTGGGACAGTGGCTGCCATCAGAGAGGAGGCCAGTGCTTGGATTGATCTCTGTTGGCCCGCCAAGCCAGTGTGAATGCCCTCCGGAAATGCATTGGTCTGTTGCATTTGGGCTGCCAGCCCCTGGATGGCATTCACAATGGTTGACTGCCCAACAGAGATGGATCTCAGGAGGGCAATAGCCTCCTCGCTCAGGGCAGCAGGGCTAACTGGGGCAGGGCCTGAGGTGCCCGGGGCGAAGCAGATGCCCACCCTCCTGAGTGAGCGGGCACGGGCAACTCGATGAGGGGCTGGTGGGAGGGCGGTGCTGGTACGGGGGTGGCGGCTGTACCTGTAGCTGGGGTGGTCACTGAGGTGTCCGCCACTACCAGGGAGCTTCCATCGGAGGAGGTATCCGTGCCTGAACTGTCCTCTCCTGTTTCTGCCATGGTGCACCCCTCGCCCTCCGACCCACTGGTGCCCTCAGCATCGGTGGACTCTGCCTCCTGGGTCCTGTGGGATGCAGCTCCCTTTGTCACCAGTGCCTCTGCTCCTCTGCCAGATGATGCTAATTTACATAGCAACAGGATGACAAAACAAAAAGGGGGGGGAAGAGACAAAGGATACACTGGGTCAGTGGCTGCACCAACACCACCGCTGGCATACACAGCACCATCAAACACAGGGAACAGCCCTACGCACTATGCAATGCACTACCAGTAACAATGCTAGTCACCAGGGCATGGGGAGAGACACATACTGCCAACTGCAGCCTACCTGGGACCCACACATCCCTGCCCAGTAGTGGATGCCTACTAGCTATGTTGGAGGTATTTTACATCAGATCCCTGCCCAACATGGAACCTACTCTGCAATGGCTGGCCTGGCCTAGGGACACCCACAGACACTCATCCCCCACCCAGATACCACCCCACCAAGCATACGTAGTAATGATGGGCACTGTACTCACCCCCTTGTGGCTGCTGTGATGCCCTCAAGCGCCCATCCAGCTCCGGATAGGCCACCGCCAGTATGCAGGACATCATGGGGATCAGGGTTCAACAGGTATCCCTTCCTCGTTGGGAGGCCATCCCCAGCTAGGCTTCCGCCGTCTTCCATGCTCCTGAAGGCCAGGTTTCGGTGCCTCCATCTGACTGGTAGATCCCTGTGCTACTCACCCAAGAAGGTCTGCCAGATAATCGTGGCATGCTGCATGTTGCATAACCTTGCCTTGAGACGCCATGTGCCTTTTCTACAGGAGGAGGAGGCTGGGGATGGCCATATGGCAGCAGTGGACCCTGTGGACAGTGAAGATGAGGAGGCAGAGGACCTACAGTGATACAACAATACTTCCAATGACACACAGGTAAGACAGTGTAACTTCACATTTCATTATCAGTTTTTTGTTTCACATTGTAACTGACAGGCTGTGATTTCCCACTTCTATGGCCACTCACTGTACCCTTTGGCAACTCTTTTTGCAGATGTTGGTGCGCCACTATTGCTCCTGGTGTGTTCACTGCAGCCAACTACAGGTCTTTCCTATGTAAACATTACTCTACAGTTGAATTGCAGTGTTTAAACCTTGTTAAAAGAATACATACTGAAAAAATTTGACATACTCCATACTTGTGTATTTTCAAAGTGTTTTTATTGCAGTGCTATGAACAAAAGGGAGAAGTGCAATGCGCTGGGGTGATGATGGAGGAAAGTCCAGGGTAAAGTTCCAGTCTGTGTGTAGCAGAGGTGCAGTGTCCATGGGGACATAGGAAGGGGAGTAATGGCAGTTCAAGGTGGACAGGATGACAGAGTGGGACACAAGAGTGACAATCAGGAGAGTCTATTTTCCTGGCGGGGGTCTTGGCAATCGTCTCTGGCTTCTGCCTGGATTGCAGGGAATGTTTGCGGGGTGGCCCTCCTTCTGCAGGGGGAGGGGTGCTGGTGGCCTGTTGGTCCTGTGGCAGGGCCTCCTGTCCACTAGCAGCAGCGGAGGTGGAGGGCTGTTCAGTAGGCTGACTAGTGGCAGGGGCCCGCTGGTGTGACATTGCCTCCCTCATAATGTTGGCCATGTCTGCCAGCACCCCTGCAATGGAGACCAGGGTGGTGTTAATGGCTTGCACGTCCTCCCTGATCACTTGGTACTGTCCCTCCTGCAGCCGCCTGTTCTCCTGCACCTTGTCCAGGATCTGACCCAGTGTATCCTGGGAATGTTAGTATGCTCCCAGGATCTCAGTGAGTGCCTCCTGGAGAGTCGGTTCCCTGGGCCTGTCCTCCCTCTGGCGCACAGCAGTTCTCCCAGCTCTGTCCCCTAAACTGTGTGCCCACTGCCACTGAGCCCAGTTCCCTGATTGTCTTGGGTTTGTAGTTTGCCCTGGGTCCCTGTAGTGGTGGACACACTGCTGATTGACGTGTCCTGGGGACAGAGGTATGGGCACACTGGGTGGGTGATGTGGTGGTGTTCCCTGAGGGGGGAGGCTCTGTGGTGGGGTGTGACTGTGCTTGGGTAACCGACTGTCCGGAAGTCCCTGATGGGCCAGGTTGGACATCCAGATCCAGGTGAGCAGAGTCGCTGTCCTCAGTGTGGGCCTCTTCTGTAGGGGAACTGGATGTTGCTGGCACCTCTTCTCTGGTGACATTGGCTGGGATACATGTGGGGATATAAACGCAGTGTTATTGTTTCTGTGTGTGACATATTGTGCATGGGTGGTTGGCCTCTATGGTTGTTATTGCCTTGGCAGCTTTCACTTGTGTACGTTGGTGTATAATGGGATGATTAGTTCTCTCTAGTGTGCATGCTTTAGTGATAGGTGTTCATGCAGATCTGTGAGGGGTGTCCAGGCATTGTTGGTACATGCAGGGCTTGGCATTGGGATGAGTGAGATGTGATGGTGGAGTATGTGGGAAGTTGTGGAGTGATGGGTATGAGGGTGGGGGGGTTTGTGATGGCATGCAGGTAGGGGTGAAAGTAGTATAGAGTTGACTTACCAGAGTCCAGTCCTCCTGCTAAACCTGCCAGGTCCTTATGAGGCATGATTGCCAAGACTTGCTCCTCCCATGTTCTTAGTTGTGGGGGAGGAGGTGGGGCTCCACCGCCAGTCCTCTGTACTGCAAGCTGGTGTCTTGCTGCAATGGAATGTACCTTCCCCTGTAGGTCGTTCCATCTCTTCCTGATATCATCCCTTGTTCTGGGGTGCTGTCCACGGTGATGACCCTGTCCACGATCCTCCGCCATAGCTCCATCTTCCTAGCAATGGATAACTGCTGCACCTGTGCTCCAAATAGCTGTGGCTCTACCCGGATGATTTCCTCCACCATGACCCTTAGCTCCTCCTCAGAGAATCTGGGGTGTCGTTGTGGTGCCATGGGTGTTGTGTGAGTAGTGTGGGTAAGAGTGTGTAGGGTGATGTGTTGGGGTGTGTGATGTGGGGTGCGTGAGTGGTGTATATGTGTAGGTGGTGTGTGTCTCTGGTCTTGTCTGTGGTCGTGGTGTCTGTCTTGTGGCAATTGTTTGTGTTCGTAAAGGGTTGTGGGTAATGTGGGTGTTTGTTTTATAGTGGTGTAGGTGTGTGGGTGTGGTGTATGTATCGGTGTCAGGTGTGTGTAGTTTGAATTGTCCAATGTGGTGTTGTTTTGTATGTGTGTGTGTATTTTGAGCGCAGCGGTATGTACCACCAATAGTTTACTGCCATTGAATGTCTGCCATGGTGATTTGTGGGTCATAATGTTGTGGGTGTAGTCCTGTTGGCGTAACGATGTGGGTTTGGATTCCGCCAGTTTATCACTGACCTTTGGTGTGGTGGAGTTGTGACTGTGGCTGAATAGTGATGGATTGGTATGTGTGTGTCATAATATGGTGAACTGATATCCGCTGCGGCAACGGTATGTTGGCAGCAGTCAGCATGGCGTTAAGTGGGTTTTACCACCAATGTAATAATGAGGGCCTATGTCTTTGCATGTGTGAATTAGTGGATGGACAAACTTTATTGGAACAGTGTAAGTAATACTTTCCTCTGTAATAATTGAACTAACAAGGTAGGATTCACATTGTTTTCACTTTTGCACATTTTGCATCAGTCATTAGGCAAGTCCATTAGGGATCCGTAGCTCTGAATAATGCCCATGACCAGTATAGGCAATAGTTAGGGGCAGAAACATGTTAGCTTAGTAGGATGGATTAAGCCATTAGACTCATAGTCCATCAAGGTTATAGTTTTTAGCTATTCCAGAGGCTCACACTAATAAAGGTGATAACCTGGGCACCTCTAGGTATTTTTAATTACATCTGGATCCCTTTTTGCCAGTAGAACCTTATTTAAGAACTCCCTCTGTTTCAGAAGGTCCAGTCCGCCCTAGTGGTAATATCTTACTAGGGTTAGGAGAGGTTGCCTATGATGAAGCATGACATGTAATGTGTATGAGGTCGCCTCATCCAAAAAGATTGGTCTTTAGTAATTCTCATTGTTTAAAATGTTTTTGTGAGTCTCTGGTCAGGCAAACCAGTGAGAAGCAGATTATAAAGAGACAGTGTCTTGTTGAAGTCACTGCATTTGTTGTTTGTTCTTTCATTCTCTGGGAGGACATGCGCTGGTTAAACCCCCCCCCCCTCTCTTTTTGTGATAAGAGGTGCTATTTAAATCCACCATTTCAACCTGGCAAAATAAACCATTGACAACCCTAAACCTTCTTCCCTTTTAATACTTATAAGTCATCCCTAATGCAGACCCTAGAAGATCATAGCTCAGACAAAGACCTATAACCAGGGAGGGAGCCTTCAACAACCGGTATAGCCTGAGGCAGAAGGGCTATAAGGCTATTAAAACATTTCACTTCCTCTGGGTAGAATTGTTCTAAATTGCAAAGGGAGGAACAGAAAGACAAACATTGTAATGTTGGCCCATAAGGCTTATGCCAGCCATTATAAACCTGCAGCTACTCCATTGTCTTCAATGGAGCTTTAAACATGCCACTGTTATAATATTTATTTAAATTCTCTCTGTTTCTAATTTGGTTTGCCATTTTGTCTTTTGTTTTGTTTTCACTTTATTAGTGTTTGAGTGTATCAAAACTACTTTACACTTTCCCTGTAAATTAAGCCTGACTGCTTTGTGCCAAGCTACCTAAGGGTTAAGCACATGTTTATTTATTGACATTTGTGGTTCATCCTTACAAGGATTGTGATAAATTCTTGTAGTGGGTTCTCACCCCCATCAGCAACATTTGACCACATTTCTTATAGCAGTCATCAACAGTCATAAATACATACTATTTGTTAAGAATATTTATAATCTAATCACCTCAATGCCTTGTAACGTATTATCAATAGGAAATTATTCACATATAGATACAAATAATATTCGCAATGTTGATACAGATAATTTTTTGACAAAGGGAAGAACATGGGTGAGTAAGTGGTGGTGAAATATCCATGGCATACATCATTAAAGAATGAATCTGATTTGCCATTAGTCCATTTATTCCAAGTACATACCACTATAAGATCCAAGGCACCACCCTCTTACTTCAAAAAAATGTAATGGTGGTTGTGGAATTTCACATATTGTTTTTCTATCTTTCTAACATTAATTTGTATTTTTTCTACTTTTCTTGCAACCTTTGCATAGTTATTTGTCTTGTTTCTGTTTTGCGTGCACACTCTTGCATTGTAAAGCATTGAGCAGAGCCATGCTCTCTAAAATGAAGACCATGGGAACCTTAGAGGGATTCTGGCTCATTGTTTTATGATTTTGGTAGGTGTGACTGTTGCAGTTTTCACTAAATTCCATTTTGCCCCTATCTAATCGTCCACTCTAATCCTGTCATGGACTGTCCAACATAGAAAATGTGATAGTTTGCAAGTAAATACCTATTGTTAGGAAAGTATAATGCACAAAACATCAGCTTTCAATTTGCAACAACATCTTGCAGAATCATTGCCAATGATATCGAAAACCAACCGCACGGACAGCTAGCTTGGCATTTTCATGTAATAATACATGTAGTGGCTTGTTTAGTGATACTGCAATGACATGTTAGCTGAGGTAAGACATGCTTATCAAATAGCTTGTTGGTGTTGACTGTTGTACATTTACAGGCTGCTTCCTCAGTAGGCTATCAATCTGTCTCCTGCTACGGCTTTAATGAGCAGCACTCATAAACAGTGTTTTTTGTGGATGGTGCCTGTTAGACTTGGCATCCTTGGCGTGGCTCCCCTAACTTTTTGCCTCTGTTTCCCAGTTTGTTGATGTAATCCGGACTCTGTTTTCGCTGTCTTTGCTACTCTGGGCACTTTACTACTGCTATCCAGTGCTAAAGTGCAACTGATCCTGTTGTAAAATGTATGTGTAATTGACTTTCCATGATTTGCATATTTGATTCACTAGTAAGTCCCTAGTACAGCCCACTAGAGGTGCCCAGGGCCTGTAAAGCGAATGCTACTAGTGGACCTGCAGCACTGGTTGTGCCACCCACATTAGTAGCCCGTAAACATGGCTCAGACCTGGCACTGCAGTGTCTGTGTGTGCAGTTTTAAACTGCCAATTCACCTTGGCAAGTGTACCCACTTGCCAGACCTAACCCTTTCCTTTTTTATACATGTAAAGCACCCCTAAGGTAGGACCTACGTAGCCCCATGGGCAGGGTGCAGTGTATGTAAAAGGTGGGACATGTACTTATGTGTTTTACATGTCCTGAAAGTGAAATACTGCCAAAGTCTCTCTCATAGGTTAACCTTAGGGGTGTCTTAAAATATTATCAAAGTGCAGATTCCCTTTGGGAGCAGATAGAAATTTGGAGTTTAGGGTCACTGAACTCACAATTTAAAAATACATCTTTTATTACCGTTTGTTTTTAGATTGTGTGTTTGAAAATGCCACTTTTAGAAAGTAGGCCTTTTCTTGCTTAAACCATTTTGTGACTCTGCTTGTTTGTGGATTCCCTCTCTGGGTCAGTTTTACAGTTGGGCTGTTTGCACCTCTCCTCTAGACAGTGACACAAAGGGAGCTGGGGTGTAGCTTGCATATCCTGATGGGCCATCTGGGCTGGGGGAGGGGAGGAGTAGTCAGTTACACCAGAAAGGGCTGTGCCTGCTCTCACACAATGCAGTCTCCTACCCCCACACCCCCTGGTGTGTGTCTGGGGCCTGGCCTGGGCAAGGTAGGATCTTGAAAACAACAGAGACATAGACCTTCAAAGGCAGAAAGGGATATAAGAAGAGCACCCAAAACCCCTGAAAACCAGATCACTTCTGAAATCAAGAGGATCCTCTGCAGAGGAGAAGAGCTGAGGAGAGGAGCTGCCCCTGCCTGTGTCTATGCTTTGTTGGGCTAGCCTGCAGTTACTGTTTCTGCCTATGGAATGGGACAAAGACTAGACTTTGTTGTTCATTCCTGCTTGAGAAGAATCTCCAAGGGCTTGAACTGAGCTTGCCTCCTGTTGTTGAAGTCTCAGGAATCGACACATTGCTGACTTTTCCGACACACGCTCTCCTGTGTGGCTTTATTTTTTACGCTAACCAGGTACATTGTGTAACAACAGCATTCTCACTGTTTTCTAAGGATTAAGACTCTTAGGCCCTGATTTATACTTTTTTTGCGCTGCATTACTGTCATTTTTTGATGCAAAAGCGGTGCAAACTTACAAAATACAATTGCATTTTTTAAGTTTGCGCCGCTTTTGTGTCAATAAATGACGGTAATGCGTGCATAAAAAGTACAAATCAGGGTCCTATACTTTTGAAAATTCATATCTTGACTTGTGTATGTTAATTGTTGTCATTTTGGTCCCATTTTCTTTAGATGAATATTACCTATTTTTCTAAACCTGTGTTGTGTCATTTTGTAGTGTTTTCACTGAGTTACTGTGTGTGTTGGTACAAATACTTTACACATTGATTCTGAAGTTAAGCCTGCCTGCTCGTGCCAAGCTACCCAGGGGGTGAGTGGGGGTTAACCGGGGTGATTCTCCTTTACCCTGACTAAAGTGAGGGTCCTTGCTTGGAAGGGGATAACCTGACTGACAACCAAAGACCCCATTTCTAACAGTGCCTAGCTAGTAAGGCTTTCATCGTCAAAGTTTTTTATGCTCCTAAGTACTGCTTAGGTATGTAAATACCCATATTAACCCACATTTATGAGGGCAAACTACGTCACAGAATCCGAAAGGGTGAGATGTTTATCTTGCAAATGGATCTACTCACACTTAAAGTTATGCTGGTATCTTGTAATTGTGCATGCAAGTAAATCTCCCCACAAACACAGCCAGTATGGTGTAGCTTTACCTGTAAATACAACTTTAAACAGGGTGGATGAAAACCCAAAGATTTGCTAGGATTTGTGTGGAGATTCACAACACTTTTTCAGGTAGCTCTCCACCCTGAAAATGATCGTTGTAGGAAACTACCATCTTTCTTGGCATGTTACTCCCAATTTTACATGGATGTCAGTATGTTTTTGCCTGTCTCATTGGGATCCTCCTAGCCAGGACCCCAGTGCTCATAGTTTGTGGCCTGAATGTGTATACCTGTGTAGTGCCTAACTGTGTCACTGAGGCTCTGCTAATCAGAACCTCAGTGCTCATGCTCTCTCTGCCTTTAAATGTGTCACTATAGGCTAGTGACCACTTTTACCAATTTCAATTGGCATACTGGAACACCCTTACAATTCCCTAGTATATGGTACCTAGGTACCCAGGGTATTGGGGTTCCAGGAGCTCCCTATCGGCTGCAGCATTTATTTTGCCACCCATATAGAGCTCAGACAAACCTTTACACAGGTCTGCCATTGCAGCCTGAGTGAAATAACGCACACGTTATTTCACAGCCATTTTCACTGCACTTAAGTAACTTATAAGTCACCTATATGTCTAACCTTCACTTGCTGAAGGTTAGGTGCAAAGTAACTAAGTGTGAGGGCACCCTTGCACTAGCAAAGGTGCCCCCACAGAGTCCAGGGCCATTTCCCCGGACTTTGTGAGTGCGGGGACACCATTACACGTGTGCACTACATATAGGTCAACACCTATATGTAGCTTCACAATGGTAACTCCGAATATGGCCATGTAACATGTCTAAGATCATGGAATTGTCCCCCCATTCCAAATCTGGTATTAGGGAGCCAATTCCATGCATCCTGGAGGGTCCACTATGGACCCCCAGTACTGCCAAATAAGCTCTCTGGAGTTTTCTCTGCAGCTACCGCTGCTGCCACCCCACAGACAGGGTTCTGCCCTCCTGGGGTCTGGGCAGCCCAGTCCCAGGAAGGCAGAACAAAGCATTTCCTCTGAGAGCAGGGTGTTACATCCTCTCTCTTTGGAAATAGGTGTTAAAGGCTGGGGAGGGGTAGCCTTTCCCAGCCTCTAGAAATGCTTTGAAGGGCCCAGATGGTGCCCTACTTGCATAAGCCAGTCTACATCGGTTTTGGGAACACCCAGTCCCTGCTCTGGCGCAAAACTGGACAAAGGAAAGGGGAGTGACCACTCCCCTGTTCATCGCCACCCCAGGGGTGGTGCCCAGAGCTCCTCCAGTGTGTCCCAGACCTCTGCCATCTTGTTTCCAGAGGTGTGAGGGCACTCTGGAGGCCTCTGAGTGGCCAGTGGCAGTAGGTGACGTCAGAGACCCCTCCTGATAGGTGCATACCTGCCTCGGCGGCCAATCCTCCTCTGAGGGCTATTTAGGGTCTCTCCAGTGGGCTTTTCCTCAGATTACGACTTGCAATAATTCATCAGGGTTCCTCTGCACTTCTCTCTTCGACGTCTGCCAAGGATCGACCGCTGACTGCTCCAGGATGCCTGCAAAACTGCAACAAAGTAGCCAGTAGACTACCAGCGACATTGTAGTGCCTAATCCTGCCGGCTTTCTTGCTTGTTTCCTGGTGGTGCATGCGCTGGGTGCTGCCTGCCTTCACCTGCACTGGAAGCCATGAAGAAATCTCCTGTGGGTCGACAGAATCTTCCCCCTGCTCCAGCAGGCACCAAACTTCAGCTACACCGGTACTCTCGGTCCCCTCTCATCCTGACGAGCTTCGCCTCTGGAACACAGGTGGTGGACCCAAGTGACCCAGACTGTCTAGTGGTCCAACTTTCCAAATTTGGAGGAGGTAAGTCCTTGCCGCCCCTCTCTAGACAGTAATCCTGTGCACTGCGCGATCTGCAGCTACAAGGGCTTCTGTGCACATTTCCAAGAAATCCTGCATGTACAGCCGAGCCTAGGTCCCCAACACTCCGACCTGCGATGCTCAGCTCCCTGAGTTGATCTCCGGTGTCGTGGGACCTCTCTTTGCAGTGTTGAGATGACCGCTGTGTTCAGACTTCTTGAACCCATGTTCAAGGACTTCTGCAGGTGCTTACTTCCTGTCCAAGGGCTCTCTACGTTGCTGAGGGCCTCCTCTGTCTCCACTCCCAAGTGGCGACATCCTGGTCCTTCCTGGGCCCGGGCAGCACCCTTTTTCTCCAACCGCGACTCTTGTACCTAGCAAGGCTTGTTTAAAGTATTTTGCCAAGGAAACAACTCTGCATCCTCCAACACACTGTGGGACATCTTCTGCACAAAGAAGAACTTCCTACCTCCTTTTGTTGTTGCAAAGCCTGCAGCTTCTTCCAACCAGAGGCAGCCATTTTGCACCTTCATCCGGGGTTTAGTGGGCTCCTGCCCCCCCTGACACTTTAGCGACTCTTGGACTTGGTCCCCTTCTTTTGCAGGTCTTCAGGTACAGGAATCCGTCTTCAGTGCTTTGCAGTCTGTTGTGGTCCTTGAAAAATCCTTTATCACGACTTCAGTGTGTTTCTGGGGAAATAGTTGTACTTTACACCTTCTTTCCAGGGTCTTGGGATGGGATATCTTTTACACCCTTATGTTTTCTTACACTCCCAGTGACCCTCTACACACTACACTAGCCTAGGGGTCCATTCGTGGTTTGCATTCCACTTTCTTAGTATATGGTTTGTGTTGCCACTAGGCCTATTGCTTCCTATTGTATTCTACAGTGTTTGCACTATTTTCTGACTGTTTTACTTACCTGATTTGGTTAGTTGTGTATATTTTGTGTATGTTACTTACTTCCTAAGGGAGATATTTTTGGCACATTGTTACTTAAATAAAGTACCTTTATTTTTAGTAACTATGAGTATTGTCTTTCTTATGATATAGTACCTATATGATATAAGTGGTATTGCATGAGCTTTGCATGTCTCCTATTTCAGCCCCGGCTGCCCTGCTGTAGCTACCTCTATCAGCCTAAGCTGCTAGAACACTACTACACTCTACTAATAAGGGCTAACTGGATCTGGCACAAGGTGTAAGTACCATTGGGACCCACTATAAGCCAGGCCAGCCTCCTACAGTCGTGGATTTACACCTGGCAAGAGCTGGAATAAATCTGTTTTCAGGATACATAGGTGGACGAAATACCATCAAAACTGATTGGTTTATCAAAAGAAACTTCTTCTAGTAGAACAATATTGTTCCTGTGGATATAAAAACCAAACAATAAATGGTATGAAGAATTGTAGACTTGATACACTTTAGTATCTGTAAATAGTAACAGATGGGATCACTCTTGGAAATTGCGACTATCATAGATTTTTAGGAATACTCTTGGAAACTTTGGGAATTCAGAGAAACTCATAAATGTAGAGCTTTTTAAGAAGCTTCTCTGTGAATGGGCCATCAAACAATGGTGTTCTCTAACTCAGCACATGATATGTGGTCCACTGGTACTGAAAGCAATTGGACCATAGATGATCACAGCCCCAGGGACAGCAGAGAATGGAAGTATGTACACATGGACAGCTCATCCAGCGCCACAGTGCAACAAACAGTGTGGTGCAAAGAGCCATAGATTTGTTACATAATTCCTAACTATATTCCTTGAAGGAAGGACTGAGAAGTGATACAGAGTTCGCTCACCTTCCCAAAATCTAGATCTACATCTTAACGTAACAACACAAACATTTTACTTCATGGCTCCTTTTCTAAGAATTATTTAAAATTTCTCAACAATATTTATCATATATTATGTATTGTATGTGGTGTTGCAGTTGGTTTTGCAGAAGTGAGACAAGTGTTACCAGGAGCTGTCTATATGCCATTTCACAATATTAAACATATTTGACATTTAGGGTTACATTTATCTTGCAAAATCACTCCCACACAATCGACTTGTGTGCAAAATTTATCGATGATTTGTTAAAGTAGAGAGGTGCTGCTTAGGCCCTATTTTCAAGATTTGTTAAGTTTTGACTCCTAAAATGGAAGTTAATTCGTGGATCGGAGTTTGTGCGTATCCAAGCAGCTGCTTTACACCGCAGATGTAAGCAAATCACACTTGCCGGAATGTATTGCGGGAAAAGTCTGAGTTAAAAGCAGATCATGTGGAATTCAGTTCTTTAAATATCGATTCTGAATGTTAGGTGAAAAATCGGAATAGGAAGTGTTTACCTCACCTGGGATAATGAAATGTACCAGGTGTGGTATATATCCTATCCCTTTGTAATTTGAGGAGGGCCTTAATGACTACATGAAAATGCCTATATGAACATCTCTGTCTTTCACACACAAACTCACACACACACGCACACACACACTCACACAAATTCCCTTAGTTCAGACAAAAGAGCCGTCCCAAGTAAATATTGTACAGTGCCAACATATCCAAACCCAAACATTCCCCACGAGGAGACTGGCTGCACGTTCACCTTTGTATCTTTTCAAAGTTCATGTTAAGGTTCAACTTGTATTAGTTCTGTTTGTGTTTCCACGGAAACAAACAGTTCTGAGTAGCAAGAGTTTGCTTAGCAGAAGAGTTAGCAGATGGGAAAATCATGTTAGGGTTAAAGTACATTGTGTGCTGCCATAGCTTATACAAACCAATTTCTAACAAGGCAGTCACTCATAATAGCTAAGTCTTTTAAAGGCTGCTGAAACTTTACTCTTCACCCCGATGGACTGTGAAACCCAATTTTTTAAAACAGGTGATATGTTGAAAACTCCAGGAAAGAGTATAACAGCACAAGCATTGGCAAGGCCAATAGGACTTGCCCACATGAGATCTTTTGGGTTTGTGGGGGGGGGGGGTAGATTGGCATTGTGTGGGATGAAGTGGCATTGTGTGGTGTGGAGTGGCATTGGGTGGCATGAAGTGGCATTGTGTGTTGTAGAGTGGCTTTGTGTAGAGTGCAGTGGTATTGTGTTGCATGAAGTCGCATTGTGAGGAGTGGAGTATAGTGATATTCTGTGGCTTCAAGTGGATGGCATTATGTGGTGTGGAGTTGATTGGAGTGGCATTGTTTGAAGTGGAGTGACATTGTGTGGAGTGGAGTAGTACTAAGTGGAGTGAAGAAGACTGACATTGTGTGGCATGAAGTGGAGTGGATTTGAGTGGAGTGGCGTGCTTCAAAGTGCTTTCATGCCTTGTCAGGGGTAGGAAGTGCTATATAATTACAATTACATTTGAGAGGAGTGGAATTGAGTGGAATTGAGCAGAGTGGCATTGAATGACATGGAGGGGCACGGGCACGGAGTAGAGTGGCACCTTGTAGAGTGGAGTATAGTGGAGTGGAGTGGCATTGTGTGGAGTGGCATTTAGTGGAGGACAGTGGCATGACACAAAACGCTCCAATGCCTTATCAGGGGTAGAAATACCTACATAAGTACAGTGGAGTGGCATGGAGTGGCATTGTATGGAGGGGAGTGGCTTTGTGTAGCATGGAATGGGATGGGATTGTGTGGTGTGGAGTGCCATTGTGTGGCATAGAGTGAAGTGGCATTGTGTGGTATGGAATGGCATTGCGTGGTGTAGAGCAGAGTGGCACTGTGTAGAATAGAGAGGTATTGTGTGGAGTAATAGTGTGTGGATTGCAGTGCATTGGGTGGAGTGGTATTCAGTGGAGTGGCATTGAGAGTAGCAGAGTGACATTGTGTGGTGTGGAGCAGCATTGTGTGGCATGGAGTAGAGTGGTGACATTGTGTGGAGTGGAATTGTATGACATGGATTGTCATTGTGCCACATGGAGTGGCATTGTGTCAAGTGGACTAGAATGCTGTGAAGTGAAGTGGGTTTGTATGGAGTGAAATATTCTGTGGAGTGGAGTGGGATTGTGTGGCATGGCATTGTGTGGTGTGGAGAGAGAGAGTGGCATAGTGTGGAGTGGAGTTTTGTGACAATATGTGGAATTGTGAGGCATTATGTGGAATGGGTAGGAGTGGAATTGTCCAGAGTGGAATGTAATTGTGTGGCATAGACCTGAGTGTAATTGAGTGGAACTGTGTGGAGCAGAATTGTGTGGAGGGGAGAGGAGCACAATGGAATTGTGTGGAGTGGAATTGTGTAGCATTATTTTGGGTGGTATTGTGTGGCATTGTGGTTGAGTAGAATCATGTGGCATTGTGTGGTGTGGAGTGGGTGGATTTGTGTGGCATTGAGTGGAGTGGCATTGTATGACATGGAGTGTAATTGTGTTGCATTATGTGGAGGAGATTTACTTGGAATTGTGTGGCATTGTGTGGAGTGGAATTGTGCATCATTGTGTAAAGTGGTGTGGCATGGAGTGGAGTGGATGTTTGTGGAATTGTGTGGCATTGTGGGGTGTGGAGTGGAACTGAATAGTTTAGAGTGGACTGGGGTTTTGTGGCATTGTGTGGAGCAGAGTGGAATTGAATGGCATTATGAAGAGTGGAGTGGAATAATTTGGCATTGTGTGGCATGGTGAACTGTGTAGCATTATGTGGAGTGGATTGAAATTGTGAAGTGGAGTGGAACTGAGTGGAGTGGAATTGTATGGCATGGAGTGGGGTAGAATTGTGTGGCGTGGAATAGATTTGTGTGGGTTTCTGTGTCATGTAGTGGAATTTTGTGACATTATGTGGCATGCACACAAATCTGTCATCCTCCCTGTCTCCTGTCTAAAGCGCACTGCCACCATTACATTTCAGCTGCCCAACTAATGTTATAAACTGCAGGAAGTGCTTCATGTTGTATCGTGGAGTATGGACATGCTGGGGGAATGCCCGGGAGCCACTAGCAGTAACGAAATAAAGGCAAACATACATGCTAAGTTAGACTTGTTTGGAGGGTGTGCATGCGTTTTTAAGAACAAAAATTACATGTTAGCTGCAGTCACCTTTAAAGGATTACCCCAGTGCCTTGCAGCGAAAAGCACAGCCATACTTTTCAGAGCACCCATACGGCTACCCCTGAATAAACCGGACAAAAATAGTGCAAAGTGAACAGAATAAGTACATAATGCACACTATAGGTAATGTATGTCACCTAAACCTCATTATGTACGACTGATACATTTTTTACTATTCTTTGACAATGTATCCTACAGCGAGTAAAGAAATAATAAAGTAAATACTAAAGTTTCTACTAAGTATGAAATTCATGTTATTCTCTAGTTTTCCAAATGTTGCTAGGAAGTATTTAACAACATGTAAAAGATAAAAATGATATTACAGGCGAACCTACGGAGAAAGACAGCTAACAGATCAATTATAATTGAGGTATCAGAGATCCGTAAAAAAGCACATAGTCTTCTTGCACAGTTTTTATATAAGCAGGACATCAAATTATTGCAACCAACAAATACATTTTGAGTGATATCAGACTCGTCAAAAGTACAAAAATACACTAAGGCCCTCATTACAACCCTGGCAGACGGCGGTAAAATGGAGAAATGTACTGCCAACAGGCTGGCGGTACATTTACCCATGAAACGCCATTGGCGGTTTGGCTCAAGCCAAACCGCCAATGTACCACTCCGTCTGCCACGGCGGTAACAGCCATCAGGCTGGAGATGTCAGTCTCCAGTCAGGTGGCCGTAACTAGCCCGCCCGCGGGATTATGACCCCGCCTACCGCCATGGTTTTTGTGGCTTCCTAACCGCCATGAAAACCATGGCGGTAGGCACTATTAGTGATAAGGAATCCATACATGCACACTCGCATCCACGCACACACAAACATACACACACATCCCCACACACTCACACAACACTTCCCACCCCCCTCCCCTGTCGGAGCACCCGACTTACCTGATTTCAGGGGGTCCTCCAGCAGGAGATGGGACGAGGCGCTGATGCCAGCAGAACATCACCAGGCTATATCATGGGTCATGATACGGTCTGCAGCGGTCTACTGGTGTGGCGCTGCTGCTGGCAGCAGCGCCACCTTACTGCCATCTGCCGACATGACTGCAGCCGGTATTCCGCCATCCTTCTGGAGGAATCCGTCTACGGTCATAATTTGGCGGACGGGTAGTAGACGCGGCGATGGTATTTTGGTGGCCGTCACCGCGCGGTAGGTGGTTTTTACCGCCAATGTTATAATGAGGGCCTTAATAACCAGGCTGGAAAATGTCAGACAGGGAAAACTGAAATATTGAATGAATGACTATTCTCCTTTTGCTGGCCCAAATTCATGGAACACCGTTCATTGTTAAACATCACACCACAAAGAGAAAGCACTTTCTGCATATATGGAAAACACTCACTTTCTTAAACATTTTTGTTTATTTAATTCCCATTTAAAAATGGTCAGATGGTTTTCGGATTTTATGTTAGGAAACCTCCTAAAGTGTCCTTATACACCTGTATTAAGCTGCACACAATGTGAAAACAATAGAATTTCAAAAAATCTAAATCAATTTTCCACTTACTGTTAAAACCTTAGAGTAGTTGGTGGAGACAGGAGCACCTAAATAACCTACAAAGGATTCAGCTGAAGCTGTGGCTCCATCTTAAGGATGCAATGCAGCATCAGCAAAGTAAGTCATAAAACCGGAGAGGCCTGTGAAAGACCAGAGACTCGGCAAGAGGTGAAAGGCTGTGGCAGAGGCTGCAGTGGAGTGGAGTAGAACAGTGGTCACTGAGGATTCACTAAAGTTACTGACAGACCTTACTGGGGATTCAGAGGCGAAGTAGGTTGAGAATAATCTTCAGGACCTTGACGACATAACCTTTGCAGTGGGAGTGCAAAATCAAGGATGTGAAGAAGAGGTTTAGACATGAGGGTCAGTTTCATGAATGGGTTCACTGACACAGTACTATTTGCCTGTTTTTAAGACACTGCATTGTCTGAATTGCATACACTTAACTGATGAAGGTCATGCTTTATCTGTGGCCAGCACAGCTTGGAAACAGGGGGAGGCAACCGTGACTCTGTTTTCAATATGTGCTGACTGAAGCTCAGGCACCAAGTAGGGGAATACCTGAGTTCAGTATACACACTTTAGACAGTGCAGTCGCTTACACACAGGTCTATAGCCTTGCATCAACTCACATGGTTATGATATGGCCCCTTGTCATGCCTACTTTTTGTGTCACTGGGGCACTTTAATATTACAGAAATGACGGCACATAATTCTACGTCCCCTTCTGTGATCGAGTGATGACGCTTTTGTGCCTGAATGATTGTCTCCATCATTTGCAGTGGGGCATGGGCCCTTGAAGGTGCCAAGGACTGTGTGTGATATTAATGTAATATAGCCACAGCACAGCAGCATGGTGAAATAAGGGGCAGGCTAGCACTTCCTGCTCCTGCAAAATGGCAGCAGTAACAGTGGAAACTGCGTGGCTCAACAGCAAAATGGAAAAACGTAGGCTCAAGCTCACGTTTTGCAATATTTCTAGTACAAAACGCATTCCTCAAATAATTTGTATAACCTTTCCTATTTTACATAGAGTCCAAAGAAAATTATGCACATTTTGACCAGGCCTAGAAAAAAGCACCAATCGTTGACTTGCCCCCAAGAAGAGGATCACTTTGCACAACCAAATGTAAATTAAGCTATATATTGATTTACTACTGCACTATTGGAATCTGTTGATAAGGAAATAAGAGAATCAGAGGTTACGTTTTCCAAATGTATTTTATTCAATGAGATCCAAAGACATACAAAAACGAGAGCGACTGTGAAGAGCACAGAGTGGTACTCGCCGATCTCCACAAATCATGAAGGCCAATAGATACTGTACTGAAACAGTAATGGACCTAAAGGTATCTCTAAACGTAGTAGAGGGTACCACAGAAAGTGTGTGTCTTCTAGACTTCAATTACCTATAGTTCATACTGAGATTGTTCAAGATGAGAACAAGGACAATTTTAAATAAACTAAAAGAGGTGACACAAGCACATTTAGACCATCATTATAAATTCAGGGCTAAATCCCAATCCTTGTTCAGGATTATAAATTAAAGTTATGTCATAATAATCACACTCTTGCAGTTTTCCTCTGATTGATTCTGTCAAGTCACACCTGCCAAAATGTATTGATGAAAGAGGTCTATAAGACAAAACACACACAGTTCTGTGTATTAAGTAAACTTTGGTGTGTTATGCCTCATTTTCAATTTAAAAACTCATAGGAGGAGTTTTTTTATCATGCCCTGCAAGTACTTGGAAATAATAATATTTTCAGTGTATGCTAAATACCCCACCTTCTTCTGTCCAATAGTAGCGTAACAAAACTTGAGGGGGGCCCCTGCAAAAGTATATTGAGGGGGCCCCTTTTCCCCGTCCCACCACCTACTACATTTGCTGAGAGTGGCCCCTGGAGCAGGAGCTGGACCCACCCCCCCCCCACACACAGTGGGGGCTGCAGGATCTTATGTTATGCCACTATTCCCCAACTTTTAATGACGGCCTAAGTGTTCAAGAATTCACAGGTTTGTGCAATGGAGAGTCTTCTTTGGCAAGAGAACACAGGGGGAAATGGTGTATGAACTTGCAGTATCAGAGCAGTAGATTCCCTGGCAGGTTTAAGGATGGAAGACTTGCATTCCTTAACAAAAAACTTCATTAAGACAAAGGTCAGGGACAACTGACTGGAGATCGGGTCAACAGTGCCTTCAGGATGCTTCATAATGATCACAATAGCCCTGTGAGAGCCTGAAGAGCAGAGGCAAATATTGAGGGCAGAAGCAAAATAAGAGAGCTGGCTTGAACTCATAAAATGTAAAAATTATATAAAACACTGTAGAAGTTCCCACTATAGTGCCTCTGCATTAGCTCTAAACAAGGTTGCAAAGTGTGTGTAAAGATATTCAACAAACTGTAGTTTATCAGAAACATTGAGGTCGATGCGGCAGGGAAAGCGTTCAAACATACACAGGCCCTTCCTGGATGAGTGGGGGAGGATGTGCAACACTGCCCTGCAGCAGCCCTTCACCTTCCCAAGCTGCAACATTCCTCCTCTGACCCCTGCACCGAGCATTGGTCACTCAATACCATTTACTGACTGCAATGATCACATGCTAAAGAGGAGGGGAAAAGACCCAAGAATCAAGGATAATAAGCAAAAACAAGCATTTGCAATGCAATAGGTCTTGCATTTGCTTGAGTTAGAGTTATTGGCATTGTAAATGAAACACTGGATTTTTCTTGCTACATAAATTGGTCAACCCTGAAGCACAATTTGGTCCTCTCTGCCACATATTTTCAGTGGCCCTGTATAAAACTAAAGCACTTCCATGTACCTTCTTCCTCTATCTGCAACAAAAAATGAAAATATTGTGATTATCTGTTATATTTTTATATTATTATTTTTGAGTCCCTGGTGAGTTATGGACAAAAATGTTTTGTAAAAGGAATACCCTGCAAAGCATTATGGGGTGAGTTTCAGAGCACAGCGAACATTGCAGTATTTTGACTGTAATGCTCAGAACAGCCCTTAGAGGGCACACTATAGAAGTAACATTTGTAAGAAACATGGTCCTGTAGCCATATAGTCATTCCCTACTGAGAATAACCACATGAAAACAGAATGGCAGAATGTAATGCAGTGTAACCATATATGTAACCCCTAGAGGGTGTAGTGCCTTACACATTTTCAGGCCTAGCAGGCCTATTGCAATACTATTACAAACAAGGCCCTTAAAACACAAACTACCCTCAGCTGTAAAACAAAAAGTTCCAGCCATGAGGAGATTAAAAAGACATTAAATGTTGGGAGAGGTTACTATTTTGGTATCCCCCCAACCTAGTGTGGGGACCCAAGATGACCTAGACAGAAAGAAAGTGTTGTGCTGAACATTTTGATGGTGGTCCCATTGTCCAAGGACCACCACATGGTGAGTTATGGGCAAAAATGTTTTGTAAAAGGAATGCCCTGCAAAGCATTATGGATCGAGTTTCTGAGTGCAGCGAATATTGCAATATCTTTTACCTAAGAAATCAAGGGAATTTTGAAAGGCAAGCCAAGGAACGAATGAAAGTGATGGTAGTGAGATGAGCGTGTTGCAAGCCACAAATGTAGAGTACAACATGTTTAGAGACAGCACTTGGGCGCTGCTTAGGCTCAACCTAAAAATGACCTGTCAATCCAAAAACCGAATGGTTATTCTAAATGACGGCGGTTTAGTCCATGCTGCAGGGGTGCAATCAGTGTTTCTGGCCCAGGAAATTGCATGAACTCTGCAACTTTTAATCGGGCCCTTGAAGAAAAATACATTGTGGGAAAGAAGCATTCACCTTTTAATGTTTTACCGCCCACAATGCGCAGTGCAGTGGGGCTTTTAGTTGGTAATTGCACCATGAATGTATAAAAGGCAAATTAATAATCCTCCTTCAAAATCATTTCTGAAGCCCTGTATGCTATGCTAACTGGCTTCTTACTCTTGATGGTGGTTCCCAGCCACCTTAAGGATTGACAGGATTGACAATACTTCTGAGCCCTCGTCTAGTTGTCACAAAACAATGACATGACTGACTCATCATTATTAGTGATGGCTGCAGACACTAGTGTTCCCTCCCTTTAATCTTTTCCGTACTTCTATAACTCTCAAGAGTAACTGTGTCTCTGTGCTTCCTCAAAAGCAGAGGAGAGACACAGAATTACATCCACCCAGAGAAGTACATAATTTAATCTTCTAACGCCTGTATTAAGGGATAGTGAACTTTTTGGTGTCTTTGCAAAAGTTTCAGTGAGCGTTACCACCACAGAGAGCAGTTCATGAGCCAAATTCCAACCATTGGACCTGTTTTCCATAGTTATTCGGGGTTGAATATTTTAGGGATTATACTTGGTATATGTCGGTGCAGAAACAATTGTCATTCATACTACAATACCCGCCAAACAACAGGACATTACATTTGGTATTGTGGCTCACCAATACTAATGAGTTCTCACAGTTGATAAACTAATTTTGTGCTATTGACTGGCCTTATAAATTGTGTAGTCTATCTAAAATTCTTAAAGAGGAATTTCATACAAGGGGCAACACTTGTCACTGAACTAACTTACATACAAAACTGAGTTTCAGTCTAGTAGCGAGATCCTTGTATGATTTAACATAATTTTCATATTCTGACCACTTGAAGCCAAGTGGGCTCTGTGTTGCTGAAACCTGTCAATTGGATGCAGTTATTGCATATAGTTATGTAAACATTGAACTATGTATTCAATAGAACAATGCAAAGACCATTATTTTGATTAAAAAATGAAACTGAAACAAACCAGCACCTTTACACTCCAGTATGTTCAAAGATGCAATTTTAGTCAACCGTAAAATTTCGCTTCGAATTTCGTGATATGCTCACGATATATCTAAAAATCCAAAGGCTGCTAACTATGTCCAGTAGAGGCCACGTGCAACTGCTAAGTCAAATTTTCACCAAATAATAGAGAAAGGTGGTTTAAAAATAGAGGTTTCTGAGGAGATATAAATGGAAAGCGTTTGGCACATAAAACAGGATTCTGGGCGAAGAATGTTGTTTTCCCCAGCAAAGGATGAGCTGTAATGTTTGTTTTCAACTCTGTGGCTATAGTCCAGTGAACTTCAAATGTCAAGGACATGGATGTCAAACAGAGTGGACTGGCTAGGAGTCACTGAGTTCAACTCGAGAGGTTCTTGGACCTTTGAAGCCAGTGTGTTTAATCTGAAGTATATTTGTGTACGTGGAAAGGGCCTGTATACTTTGGCCAGAATTACTGGATTGCTGTTTAACCCCCTTTATAACCTCAATATTACTCATTAATTTTCCTTGTCTTTGCCAGCAAGAGGTCTGTGAACAAGGGTACAGACTAATCTTGGATTAGATATTTTAGAAGAACCGGAGTCAGACTATAGATGTGGGTTTGGGTTAAAGAGCTTGCTTATTAACATGTGCAAGACATTTACATGAGCGCAACAGAGATAAGGGATCAGATCTTTGACTGAAGGAGTTTGATGTGAATCTATTGTCTGTGTTTGACAAGAGCTGAACCAACTACAGCAACACAGGGCTCAGCAAAACGTGCAAGCTCATAAATATTGACATGCTGATGTGTGGCTTTTGTGATGCTTTGCTTCTAAAAGGGATGCATACATGTAATTGACTTCAGCGTTTGTTTTATGACCCGTAAAGTTTCAGTGGTAGAAACTGGAGTCACAATAGATTGTGCCCAAATGAGTACAATGTATTTAATATTTGTGCACAAGTAGTGCAATTTCTACTTATTGAGGGAAAACTGTTCCATCACGTGTCCTTCATTTGTCAAAGTGTATTGATAGCTGTGGATCATGCCATACAGTGTAAGCATGCTGCAAGTATCCTGTATTTAGGAAGGTGAGAATCTGGGAACGGGCTTAGTGACTGGACATCGAGCCTACATCGATACCATCACCCACGCCTACATCACAATATACTACCTACACCACCATCTTACATCTTGTCTAACATCCCATACGGTCCCACACCTGCCCTCTAACTCCTATCTACATGCTGCCCCACAACATACAACCCACACATTACACCCACATCACCTACATGCCTCCGACATCATACAACTTACCCACCAATTACACTCCCACCAGCATCTACTCTTTCTGGGTGGAACTCTGTCAGTGCCTAACTTGCTGAAATAGTGCCAACATTCTCACTCACTCGTTGTGCAGACGCTCTTCGTCCTGCCTTTTCTCTGTTTTGTCCTGAACTCTTTTCCCACTCATGTTTAACCAACATGGATTTAACACAAATCACACGATCATTCCCTCTCATCAGATTAAAAGCTCAGCACCCTCTTATCTCATTCTGTGTAACATCCATGCGTGGTCAGCATGTCTTGCACGAGCACACTTACACCTGGCTTATGTGCCAGGCCCAGCCTCACAACAGCTTGGAAAGGGCTTTGTGTGCCCTCACTCGCACATCTGCTTGGAAATGGCGGAAGGTCACTTTCCTATGTTGGGTCCCAGGCATTTTCATAAAAAGCTTATCGAACCCCAGCAACTTTTACAATTTCACAGGGTAACCTTTCTTCTGTACACACGTTACTCACTGCTTGTTATGCTCACGGTAGAAATCACAGTTAAAAAAAATCACACTCGCCACTGAAATTTCTCTGTCATTCTTCGCTCTGTCATAGTGCCCGCAGGAGACTTTGGGGGTCATTCTGACCGCCGGGGCCAGGGTTGGAGGGAGCACCGCCAACAGGCTGGCGGTGCTCCACAGGGTATTCTGACCGCGGCGGTTCAGCCGCGGCCAGAAAGGGAAAACCGGCGGTCTCCCGACGGTTTTCCGCTGCCCTGGGAATCCCCCATGGCGGCGCAGCTTGCTGCGCCGCCATGGGGGATTCTGACAGCCCATACCGCCATCCTGTTCCTGGCGGTTCGCCCGCCAGGAACAGGATGGCGGTATGGGGTGTCGTGAGGCCCCTGGGGGCCCCTGCAGTGCCCATGCCAATGGCATGGGCACTGCAGGGGCCCCCGTAAGAGGGCCCCACTTAGTATTTCAGTGTCTGCCTTGCAGACACTGAAATACGCGACGGGTGCCACTGCACCCGTCGCACCTTCCCACTCCGCCGGCTCAATTCTGAGCCGGCGTCCACGTGGGAAGGATGATTTGCACTGGGCTGGCGGGCGGCCTTTTGGCGGTCGCCCGCCAGCCCAGTGCAAATCCCAAAATACCCTCATCGGTCTTTCGACTGCGGAGCGGTATTTTGGAGGGGGGAACTCTGGCAGGCGGCCTCCGCCATCTGCCAGGGTGAGAATCACCCCCTTTATGTGCTGTTTCAGGCCCTTCTTCACACCTGCCAGAACTACACACCTCTTGCCCTTAGGATGAGCCCCAGGACAAGGCCTCTTCAAATATTCATTGTATTTGTGATCCTTTTGACAACTCTCTGACAGTTAGCATTCCTTCAACCACCTCCCAGCCGGTTTTCTTACCACGTCCACTCTACGTGCTTCCAACTACCCTTCTTTTGACAGTGACCCAATCAAATTCTCAAAAGTATCCTACATTTTTGCAATTATACTTTCCCAATCCTATCCTATAGAGTCGATTTTGCCAATATCTAACGTTATTCTGAACAAATAATAAACATGATTATTTTTCTAACTTGGATTGCGAGTTCAGTGATGGCATCTTGGCTCCTAAGTATCTCTCCCGAAGACTTAGGCGGTCATTCTGACCGCGGCGGGCAGCGGTCGCGCGCCCACCATGCGGTCACCGCCGAATGGCCGCACCGCGGTCAAAAGACCGCGGCGGCCATTCTGGCTTTCCAGCTGGGCCGGCGGGCGACCGCCAGAAGGCCGCCCGCCGGCCCAGCGGGAAACCCCCCTCAACAATGAAGCCGGCTCCGAATGGAGCCGGCGGAGTTGTAGGGGTGCGAGGGGTGCAGTGGCACCCGTCGCGATTTTTAGTGTCTGCAAAGCAGACACTGAAAATCATTATGGGGCCCTGTTAGGGGGCCCCTGCACTGCCCATGCCAGTGGCATGGGCAGTGCAGGGGCCCCCAGGGGCCCCACGACACCCGTTCCCACCATCCTGTTCCTGGCGGTAAAAACTGGCAGGAACAGGATGGCGGGAAGGGGGTCGGAATCCCCATGGCGGCGCTGCAAGCAGCGCCGCCATGGAGGATTCCCTGGGCCAGGGGTAAACCGGCGGGAAACCGCCGGTTGCCCTTTTCTGACTGCGGCGGTAATGCCCCAGGAAGCACCGCCAGCCTGATGGCGGTGCTTCCGCGGTCCCCGGGACCGCCAGGGTCGGAATGACCCCCTTAATCTGTTTAATGCAGCTGAAATCTCCAAATAAAAAAGGGGGTGTTAACATGTGGAAATCAGTATGGAAACCCTATTCTGGCTTGCTCTTCCCGTATTCTTCTCTCTTACAGGGTCTCTGACAAGGCTAAAATCAGCTTGATGACTCACTTTGCTACTTCTGTATAGATCACGCTTTCTACCTTCTTTGCCACCTGATTAGTTTGATGTACCATTAGAGACATATCCTCATTTCAATGGCCTGCAACCCTAAAAAGTGTCTCTTCAAATAGAGTAACTAATGGTCAGTCATACACGCATAGTGCGAGACATGCAGCAGTGCCTTGATCTAAGATGACAGGTACTTTCACACATTTACAGATTGGTAGAAAGTGCAAATAACCCTAGCAGTGTATTTTGCGTGCAGAGGCAACACATCCAATGGTGTGGGCTGACTGGCGTGGGCAGTACCAAGCAAGGTTTTGGAGCAGGGAATTATGCTGTCTAGCCTGCCTTGTGAGTGACGGCCACAAAAGGAGTTTTCCCACTTTGCCACTCTGGAGAAACCATGGGATGCACACCTATTGTAGTTGAGCACATATGAGGTACATGTTAGAGACCTCCCTTCACAAAGGTGCTCCATTACTCCTACAACAGAGCAGAAATCTGCATCAATTACTGTTTCAGGTGTTGAGCAGTCGTTTTTTAAATAATCTTTATATACAATTATAATTAGAAATGAAAACAGGTTGCACACCAAATAGCAAATACATTGCATGATACTTGTGACACCATAATCTCCTAGTCCTGTTGAAAAACGACCGTGCAAGGGGGAATAGCATAATATTGTATGACATAATCACAAAGTATCACCATCATGTGTGAATAGTCCCACCGTTGACTCCATATTTTCTCATGTATTTCCAGTGCACCACGTTACCTATATGATAGTTATTATGCCTTTGCACATACTGATGGTCCACTCACCTAGTGGGGGTTCTTCTGCACCTCCCTGGTAGTGCCATGTCCCTGGTTGTGCCACGTCCCTCTTGCAACCAATAAGCCAATCATGAGAAAGGAACACATGTGGTGCGGACTGCTCTGTTTAGCCAATATTCCAGCAAAATCATCTTGGGATCTAGCATTATTTCTCGCCCAGTGATACTCCATAGGACTGAACTTATTTTGTTCCGCTATCTGGCCAAAGATATAGCAGGTCTAAATCGTGTGAAGAAGGTTGCCCACCGAGAACTGACATCTTATGCCATTGGGATCTTGTATTCTCCCCATGCACCAATGCCTATCTGGTGTGTAATGGAGTTTTTTAAATTGTACAAAATGCAGGCAGAAGGATATAGCTTGGGTCCACAGTGCCATCTTGGCCTCGACCTATTCATTTTCCTTAAACCCACCCAAATCAAACTGTCATGTCTGCCTACAATTTGCCAAGGGTTCTGTGGCTTTGTCGCCAGTGAGCAGTGCAGTCTACATATTGCTTTTTTTTTCCTGTCTGTCAATCACTAGATTTGTCTGAAGCGGGTTAAACTCCTGCACCTTCTCTAAGCTGTCTGCGTGATATGTAAGGGTGTGTTGTAGTTGAAGGCAGACGAAAAACCGACGTTTATGGAGTGAAATTTGCCATGGGGTCCCAGGAGCAGGTCCTAGGCCCAGCTCTCTCTGTACTGCTGCATTGCTGTTGCTCCTGTCTACTTCCTGCTTTTTCCCCATTTTTTGTGTGCCTCGCCTTGATTTTCCCTCATTTTTACTGCTCTCTCCTTGCTTTTACCCCCTTTTTTGTGTGTACACTTCTTGCTTTTCCCTCTTTTTCACTGCCTTCTCTTTCCTTTTTCCCCCGTTTTTGCGTGCCTTCTCCTTGCTTTTCCTTAGTTTTCACTGCTTTCTCCTTGCTTTCCCCCCCTTTTTTAGTGTGCCTTCTTCTTACTTTTCTCTTGTGTTCACTGCTTTATTCTTGTTTTGTCCTCATGTTATTTGTGTGCCTTCTCCTTGCTTGTCCCTCATTTTCACTGCTTTCTCTGGGGCCTGCAAGCGCTTGGATACTTTGTTGAGTGATTAGCTGGGCTTCACAAATCCTGATTGATTAATTGAGGTCTTCACATGATCTAATATGGTAGGGCGACTATATGTCTCCCAGGGAATATTTACCAATTGTGTCCCATTGTGTATATTTGGAAAGTCATGACACGAGGGGGAGCCGTTCACTATGCCAAAGTTGGGGAGGGTAAAATCAGGATGGGGGGTGGGTCCGTGGCACATATCGAATCTCAATGCTTTGTGCCAACATAACAATGGCAGTCTAGTAACCAGAGGGAGGCTGTGTGGCACCATCTTGCTGAGCAGCATGTTGAGACATCCATGTTTATTAGTCCTCTCAGGTTCCAGTCTGTTTTGCAGGTTGTCCATGAATAGCCAGTCACTGATGGGGACTGGTTGTGTTGCCCATTAAAAAAGTTTGACCTCTACCCAGCCTAATCCTGCTTCATATTGGGGCTGATGACATTTCACTGAGAAATACAAGGGATCTGGCCTGCCCATAGAAAGTTTGAAATCATGGATTGTAACTCTTTGAAAAAACTTTGAGGGGACACGTATTGGTAGTTCTTAGGGGTATGAAGGAATCGGGCAGGGATATCATTCTGAATCAATGCCTCATGACTGAGAGAGGTAATGAGGTTGAGGCCATGATATCACATTTCAAATTTGCTACATCTAAAAGATTTCTCGGTTATGCTTTAAACAAGGTCAATGGGTCTTTTCACCCAGCATGAAGGTGGGGTAAAATAAGTCATAACTGCTCAAACAACACAATTTATAAAGACAGTATGACCCATTTGGCCATTT
The DNA here is from genome assembly GCF_031143425.1 of Pleurodeles waltl. Classification (NCBI taxonomy): domain Eukaryota; kingdom Metazoa; phylum Chordata; class Amphibia; order Caudata; family Salamandridae; genus Pleurodeles; species Pleurodeles waltl. The sequence goes on from NC_090436.1 coordinate 506,819,905, forward strand.
AAAGAAAACTCCAGTCTGAAATAAAGTCAATGGTTTTATTACAGATTAAGACTCAAATGTATGCAGACATTGCTCAAGACAAAGCTATAAAGATACAGAATCACCATGGGTTGACCAAGGCATCTGGAAAAGGTTTAGGCGAACTAACATCAAAAGGACTAAACACTCAAATACAGCAATGCAAAACAATAGAATTAATTGTTGCTTGATGAACAAGCGTTGTCCAGTTCTTTAAGCATGAAGACAATTTAAAAGTCATCTAAATTTAGCTAGCCTGGACAAAGGGAAAACCCTACAAATTGGCAAGTTCAAGGTATCATATGCTGGGCTAAAATACACGAGGTCAAAAAGCAAAAAGGAAAAAGGGGACAAAAAGAATTTGGAAAAATGACATCTGTGGCAAAATGTTACTTACCAAGGTTGGCAAAAAGCAAGTAAAATGGGAAGCGGGGTCAGCATTTCAGAAGCTCTGTCAAGAGTCTTCTTCTGGGGTCAGGGGAAAAATACCAAGTCTCAACCAAGCATTGGAAAAGCGAGTTGAAGTTAGAGAGGTCTATACCTCTCAGAGTCCAGAAAACAATGTTAGGGCAAGAGTGGCAAGCAGTATGCTACTAATGCAACTGGGGAACTGTGAATTAAAGTCCACAATGATTGATGATTTGTCCATCAGCCGTGTGACATAAATCAAAAGACTCCTCTGTCCAATTAACGTACATCACGCACAATGGAACTGCAACATAGTGACATTCCCAAATCCATCATGGAAAAGGCATCCATCTTAGCTCATCTGTATGGGTTAAAACAATTGCATATAATCCATTTCCACAGTTCCTCAATATTCAGGATTCAAGGTTACTATCTCAGGCTCACAATGTGTAAAACAATAGGACTTCTTTTTCCAAGGTAGCATTTCATGGGAACAAAGCCTGAAAAGAATGACATGCTAGCAAGAATGATTAAACATTTTCTACATATTTTAGAAAACAGGGCCTTGCAGGCCTCACGTATGCTAACTAAAGTGAATTAAAATGGCACATTAATGTATATTAAGCGAGGCACATATAACATTCAAATCATAAATTCATCATTTATAAGCTTTGTCAGTGTTCATGCTACAGCGGATTTAAAACAAAATAACTCTGTTAATACATTCCATTAGTTATAATGCAGGACTGCATTTTTGACATTTCCGTGTAACATTTGAAATCACATGGACTCAAATTAATTGCTTATACATGAAGTTTGAGAGCTATACCACATCACTCAAAATCTCTATTCTCCAGTGAATGCACCCTAATACAGGTATTAATTGCAGCACTTCACAGTTTTTCAATAGGACTTCAAGTAACAAAATGGAAATATTGTCATGTATAGATGATTACTGTGACATCAAAGGTAGCAATAACATTTCTGCTACATCATTAGAAATGGGAAATATTCAGCTTCTAGCATCTGCACTACAGTCTTGTGATCTCCATTCCCAGTTATGTGGAGTGTTCTCTTGCCACTTGTATGTTAGTAGCTGCTAATCAGGATGGAGCCTCCCTGGTGATGTGGATATAGATGGATTTCCCAAGTTCACCCCTAGAAAGTAGGCATCCTCATAAATCCCAAGGATTTCTGTTAGTCTTGGGACCAAGGTGTCTGTGTGCTGGACATATAACAGGTACATCGGGATTCTATTCTCATGCCACCTGTCCATCTGAGCCCCGTGCCCTGGGCATCATTGCAAACCGACTCTGTGAGAGATTCTTTTATGATGGCACATAGAAGGGGGGGTACCCCTGTCGTGTGCACCTCTCCATGGGAATTGGGTGTCAAACCTGTACCATTGAATTACCTGTGCCCAAGGGGATGAAGAGAGGCGGGGCGTAGCTTCAGGAGGTGTGGTTGGGGTGTTGTACCTCCCCTAATAAATGTATTTTCTGATAAATTGTTGGGTACAGATGCTCTCAGTCGGGTATGGTGAGATGTCTGTTAGATTTCACCAGGAATTTGTACATACAAACAGACAAAAAAGCACACACACACACACTCCCTCTCTGTTTTGAAAGTCCTCAGAAATGTTTGTTATATAACAAATGTTTGTGTTTTCTCTATTAATACTTCTGCCAATCCACATTCCTCTCCCTACCACTGCCCCTTAGGCCCCTCTCAGGCACCTTGCTTCTCACAGAATGTATTTTATATCCCAGCCTGCTTGTTGGAAAATCTGAAGCTCACACCCCCCAATCTTATTGACCAAACTACGCCCCTGAATAGAGAGTCTCAACAAAGCAGAGGTACGTGGCCAATATTCATTTTAGCTGGAGCTTGGAAAAGGAATGGCCAATACACGGTGTCTAAACCCTTCTCCATATCGAATGGGAGCAGGGCCATGTTACCACTAAATGTATGCACTATTAAGAGTATGACGTGAAGGTCTTAAACACTGTTGTGTATTTCTACTTGGCCTGGAGCAATCAGTTTTCCGTGGGCCCATCTGGCATCCGTAAAAGACTGCGACCTACGGCACGGTTGTTATGTGATAATAGCTTGAGATAACAGTGGCTGGATGTTTTCATTGTGTCTAGTTCAAAGGGACGAAATGCAAGTTAATACTTGCTGGCTAGGAAACCAAGTGGAAATGAAACTGAAAATAATATGCAGATTTATAACAGCTTGGTTAATTAAACATTCCATGATCAGCAGAAAAGCTTCGCTTTTTATCAAGCAAAACACCAATGTCGGTGTGTTTGTTTAGTCCCTCATTGCCCGAGGTGGAGAGGTGAAAGCCTGCAGTGTTTGGATACAAACACAGTCTGGCATTGTAGCAACACTGACTACATTTAATCGAAGGGCTCTGTTACTTCGAAAACATTCCCTTGAATCAGATAACCTGACTCCACTCCACCCTTCGGGCCAACCTCCTCCCCCATGACGGATTAGGTTGTCTTTTCACACCACCTCTGTGCCACCTTTTGTACCTAGATCTTTCTACCGTTGTCAAGTGTGTAGACGTCATCGACAGCATTAAGTGTACTAATTACAATGCGTTACTTACAACATTGCAAAACCATGGAATTTTGTGGAAGCAAATCCTATATAAAACATGTACTCTTTATTATTATTATCAATGCGTCACCAAACAGATTCAGTGTTCTTTAGTGATTACCAGGGGGTAGCGGCCCCTGTCAGTGACAGGAAAGTAAGAGGCGATATCTGTTAACTCTTGCTGGCATCTGGGCTAGGGCTTGTCTCAGTAGTGCCCTACCTGGTGCTGGTGTATTCAAAGGACACTTCAAGTAAACAGCTAATGTGAATTCAGAAAGGTTTTTTGGAAAGTGTGCATAATGAGTGAACATGTCAATCGGTGTCACTTTCCCAGTGTTGGGATCCGGTATTGAGAGCCACAATAGCACTGTGGGATTTGCAAGTTGTCTAAGCATTGTGCCGTCTTTATTTGGTGTTTTCCAAAAGGTAGGTGGCTATTTCTACCTTGGAGGTTAGAACTCTCTAGAAACTTACTTGATGGGCTACTTGCACGTCAACAGTTGTCCAAGGAGTGGCTGCCTCCAATTTCTAAAGCCACAGACATTGGATTGTCCCAGACATCACTACAAGGGAGTCTCTGTTGAATATGAAGGTGAGTCTGGCAAACTCAGAGCTTCTTCCCTCTCAAGCACTGTGAAGGAGAAACTAAGGGCGATGATGGTCTTCTTAAAAATAGGTAAGGAACCAGTGGTGTAACATAGCCCCCCTCAGCCCTCGCAGAGCGGGGGGCCTGAGCTCCAGGGGGCCTCTCAGGACAGTGCCCTGGCCTGAGAGTATCTGACTCAGTCGGGAGGGGGAAGCCTCCATGTACCTTGCAAAGGGGGCCTTAAGTTTCATTACGCTACTTTAAGGATATACTTCATGTGAATTTTTCAACTGATAGCTAACCATCTAGGAATGACAATTAATCATCAACATTACCATCTGTGGATAGGGTAGTGTTCACAATAGGTGCCTATGAGAAACGTCGTATGCTAGGAACATCCATATCAACTTGAACATGGTACTGATCTAGTGGTACAGCATTCCACCCATGTTCTTATAAGAGGACCTGGCACACAGTGCCATCTCAGCTCCAGGAATGAGATGTTGCACTGAAGAAGGATTGCTGTGTTTAAGTTCCAACTTTATTAATAAATAGATCGAACATTCTGCCATGCCTTTGCCTACAAATGTTAGATAACCCCACACCCATGTTCAGGACATTCCCTCACCATACTCATTGTTTAAATTGCTCTCACCCTCTTATTAAAAAAAAAAACCTCAATCATTATTACCCATTTAGCAAGCCTGTTGCAACCTGCTAGGGTTTGAAAAATTGTGTAGAAAGTGGGAGAACTGGAGTGGTTTAGGGGATGGTAAACCACGGGAAACGTACCTCCATCTCAAAACGTGATTAACTTTGAGTTGCATTGTGCTTAGGTTCTTGGGTACTACAGTAATGAAACAGTATGGCTTCGCCGACTGCCTGTACGATTATTCAGTGCGTTTGCTGTTCCAGTAAGTAAATGCCTTGATGCCACGTGGAACCGGCTTGACATGCATGCACGTAGACAGTGAGTAATAGCGCAGAAGTCTGTCTCAGTGTTTCGCTGATTGTGTCCTGCTTTGAAGGACAAGATGTGCTGTGGTGTGATCGACAGGACTGCTCCCAACACACATGGCAGGAATGTATGTGGTGTCCTTTAAGACACCTCAGCTGCTTCGGCACAAATGCTGTGCTGCAGGAGTCATATGCTGCCAGATGCAGCACTGCAAGTAATTTAACAGGAGGTGGTATTCCATAAAACCTGCGAGTTGTATGCTCAAAGGAGGGTGCATTTTGTTCCAGGAGCCTCAAGAGTATGTTATTTCTCTGATCTCCTCCTTAGGCTTTCCAAAAGATGCCGACTCACTTTGCATATTTTTTCCTGTGCAGTGTTCTGTGGTCATTCTGCATGTATTGTCGAGGATTCCGGCTACTCGGTGCAAGGTGTTTTGTCTCAGTGCTCGTAGCAACTTTCACAGCCTCAAAGATGTTCCATTTTGCCATTTTACAATGTGTTGCACCACTTGGTGTCATGTGAGCTCCGCAGTAAGCCCTTCTAAGTTTTGTCCTATGTTTGAGTTCTGTGTGTTAACCACAGCCTGCACTATGTCTCTGTGTTATATATGACTATCCTAGCGCTTTAAATCCTTTCAGTATAGGGCACTTTGTAAATCAAACAAGTTTCGAACTTCATCTATTATGTTAAAATGTTTTAAAACGTGTGTCAGCATGTACTGAAGGAAAGTCGCGATCGCCGTAAAGGTAATATTGATGTTGTGCGGAGGGGCCAGAAGGTCACACAAGGGGATCCAAGGCCAGCCAAGCTAAATCCGTCCATGAACAAAAGAGTGATTCACAGAAAGGTACATGCCACAGCCAATGTTTTTGCTGCTTACAGTCTGACGTGAAGCCCCCACGGTATACAAATAAAGCCGGAAACGTCTGTGTAGCCTCGATGGTTAAATATTAAAAACCTAATGTTCTGCCCTTAAAACGGGTAAAATGAGGATGCAGAACAGCAGCAGACATGACACTGACAAGCTCGATGCACTCTGCGGAACGCAGGAGCAGAGTGAAGTATTAGCAGTATAGCCCATATTTTACCTGTCATTTTTGCCCGAGGAAGGGCTGGACTGCAGCTCTGTCTGTCCCAGGATTCTCTTCATTTCTTACAAACCTATATGATCATTCTGCTCTCGCACGTGGACAGGCCCCCGCTAGCAGGAGCGGCAGAGAGCTCTCTCATCCATAATTACATTTCAGAAGCCCGATGCTTGTTCGATTATAATCGAGGCCAATTTATGATTTGTTGCCAATAAGCACCAAACTGGTGCCACAAACCATAGGACTTCTGTACATCTGCATCTCTGTCTTTGCCTTGTCTTCCAGTAATCGGTCTCGTCAACCATCGCATCCGACCAAACCTGTTCTAACACACTACGTTAATGTCTTCTAATTTAAATTAGAAGACCGTCTTTTGCTATACAGAAACCACTTCAGATCGCCACGAAGTGCCTCGTGTGATCGCTTCCCGCCGTTCCGGTGGAGAAGAGATAAGCCTTGAGGTAATGGCCAGTGGTGTGTATCACAGGTCACCAAAACGCCAGGGTTAGCAGAAGTGATATTGCGTGGACAAGGGTGCATTAAACATGGTCGTGATGAAGAGGTCTCGTGTCCAGATAGGTTGATGCTTTGTTAAGTAAATATTGATTTTCTGCAGCCTTGTCCCGGGATTCACTAGTCTAGTCGACATATGTGTCATCCTTCAAGAGACGTGTCTGTAATTGCGTCTGGAGTTACTCATACCTTTGGAAATAATTTTAGAATTTCTTGGAATGCACATAGAGTTCATATATTACTCCTGGAAAGATGCAGCAGTCGCACCTTCCCAGAAACTCATCCATGCCTAAACATTTACACATTCAGAAATGCAAATTGTCCATTTGGAATGGAGAACTTAAATGCATGAGTACGTTTGCACCTGTGACGCACCCCTCCCTCAAAAGCCACACAACATTTGGGAATGTTCTCATCACTATACCGCCCTGAAAGCGGATTTACCGTTTTACCTCTGAATTTAACAGGGATATATGTCTGACTGTTTTTAGGATGGAAAATTTCCTACAGAAGATTAGATTTATGAACAACCTCATGTGTGAGTATGAATGAACTTTTGCATGGCTCCCCACCATAAAACAGCAACAAACTGCTCTTTTTCTGATAATCATTTATTGCTTCACCATCCAATGCACATAGCAATCACTGAGTCCATGACTTGCAGAGGCGATAAAAAGTAAGAACAAAAACACAATTCTTGGTTTACCACAAGCTTCAAATAAACAGTGTAAACATATTGAGACACTTTAAATATTTAAAACATTTTGGGAGCTGCACGGTACAGCATGACGGCTAGTCAGGGACTGTAGCATCTTCCCCACTAATAAGAGCAATAACACAAGTCCTTACATTCGACTTTAAAAGAAAAGCCACCATGACAAAAACCAGATAGATACAGCTATCTAGATGAACAGTAAACAATAAGCTATAGGAAAGGAGAAACAGGGTGGAAAGGGTAGAGATGGAGGGAGGGGGGGGAAGAGAGAAAGAGACCACCCAGAAGGGCAAAGTGGTAGACTGTCCAAGGGGCTATCACTCTCTCCAGTGGCAGTATGTATCTTTGCTGATGGTCTAAAGATTTGGAGTCTCCTCAATTAAAAAGGATTCCCAAATGTGGAGAAAAGTGTCAGCCTTTTCTTGCACATTATAGATAAGCCATTCATACCCAGTCGTTTTGTACATTTTGGTTAGCCATTCGTCATGCGGTGGTCATTGTGGCACTTTTCAGTGGCATAGAACACATCTTCCACCGGTGTGGTGTGTCATGTCGGGAGGTGGGGCATGTTGTGGAGGAGCACTGATGGCCCTGTTAGGATAATGGGAGTCTATAAGGCCTCACTAAGTGATGTCTAAATGGTGGTCCAGTATGTGGCGAGTTCTAGGCATAGGTATAGAATATGAGGCAGGTCACAATGTTTGTGGGTGCATCTCCAACAGGCCTCCTGGTGTAGTAGACCAGCCTGTTTCAGTTTGAAGGGGGGCCAATATCAGTCTTGGAGAATTTTGAAAAGGATGAATTTCATCCTGGCTTCCCGATGCCCAAGTCCAGGTTTTCAATGAGGTCGGTCTAGTCCCTCAGAATAGTCTTTATTAAGCAGTCTTTGGAAATGGTTTTGTGATGGATGCAGGAGAGGCTAGGAGTGAAAATTGTGCACTATGAGATTCTAAAATCCCCTCAATCTGGCCTCACGGGCTGCGGTATGATAAATGTACACCCCAAGGTATTCAAAGTGGCTTGCCTTCAATTGGAGGTCATAGTCTGCTATAGCCGCTTTTGTGGTGGTCCAAGAAAGAGGCATGGCCTCGCCCTTGCTCCAGTTGATCCAGTAGCCTTTAAATCAGAGATGATTGATATAAGGGCTGGTAGAGATGCGGGTAGATCGGCCAGGGTGAGCAGGATATCATCAGCGCACAGCAGGATTTTAGAAATACCCTTCCAGGTAAGAATACCTTAAATTAAAGGATTCTTCCGGACTGCAACTGCCAGGGGCTCTAAAGCAAGTAGGAACAACAGGGGAGAGAGGGGGCAGGCTTGGCAGGTCCCTCTTCTGATTTTGAAGGAGTCTGAGAGAAAGCTCCTGCAATTAGTGTCTCGTACACTTATTAAACCTTGGAAATAAAGTTGCCATCAAGTCCGAACCTCCTAAGCATCTGGAAGAGATAGGGCCATTCTCTGAGGTTGAAAGCCTTCTCTGCATATATGGAAAGAGCAACCCTCACCTTTGCCACATCCTTCAAAAGCCACAGGATATGGGAGAGCATGCATAGATGATTGTGGGAGATTCTGCTGGTCACAATCCCACCTGAGAATCATGAATCAAAGTGGTAATCACCTATTTAAGATGAGTCGCTAACATTGTTGGCAATAACTTGACCTCTGCATTAAGGAGGGAAATAGGACACTAGCTGCCACATTGTAATGGGTCTTTCCCTGGTTTAGTGAAGCCCATAATGAGTGCCATATCTGAGAAGTGTGCTAAGCTACCTTTTACTTCAGCCTCGTTAAATGCAACATATAGGGAGTCAACTACAGCTGGTTGCGTCCATCTGTAGAATTCCCCTTGGGAAGCCGTCTTCCCCAGGTGCCTTATTATAGGAGAGATTAGCAATAGCACATGATATTTCCTCTCTTGGTATCTCCCCACAAGGAGGGCTGTGCCCTGATTATTAAGAGATTGAAGTTGCAGGTCCTTAATGAAGCAGTCTTCAACACTGATGTCATCCTCGACCTCCGAGCTGTAGATGCCAGTGAAGTAGGTCGCAAAAGTAAGAGCTATTTCTCCTTGGGGATCAAACTATTCTTTCAATGAAATGCACTCATATGTAAAAGGAAGCCTTACTGAAGTAATTTTGCATGTCACTGAATTCATTTAGGGTTTGTTTGTGAAGTTCAATGCTTATCTCTAGCTAGCTTTTTCAAATTCTTGGTAATACTTTAATCGTCACTCATAATTTATGAAGTTTTCTGCATGTGGCATTTCGCATTAAAACCATGATCTTGGTTTGTGTCTCTTCAAAACATTTTCATGGAAAGAAACAAAAAATCTCAACATTAATCTAGCTTTAAAATGGTGAGGGAAACAGTTTTAAAGTTCACTCACAAACATGACTTCCATTTTCAGCGTCAACTATGACTCATGAAGAGGAGTAACAGGAATCTCTAAATAACTTACTTGAATGTTGCCCCTGCCAGAGTTAGCGAATGGCTGAATGCATGCTGGGTCTATGGCCTCGGATTATAATCAAGAAGGCACATATGCATGCCCCTGTTGGCTTCAATAAGTGACAGTACGAGGCGCAACTACGGGATAATGGCCAAATAGCATGCCAGGTATGTCCTTTTTGTTAGTATATGAGCAGAACAGGCTTCTTATACTTAAGAGGTTACCTTCTAGTCAAACGGATTTACAGATCTCTATATCCACCGAAACAAACATATGTAATTTTTTTTAGAGATCTCCTACCCACATTTATCCAATTACATGATACAGGCTAGGCATAATGCTGGAATGGACCTTTGCAGTGAGTGTGGCTATGGGGTCTGCTTTACACCAGATGCAAATTTTAAACCGGGAAGTACCCGTACGGTTTTGTAAATTTTGTACAGAATGGATACATGAATAGATGTGTAATCCAGACTACAAATAAGAGCACATGAAAACAGCGAGTTGGTCAGGTAAGTCCTAAAGAGGGGACCCACTGGGCAAGTAAAGAGTGGCTGAACAAAGTAGACATAAAAACTGGTATTGAATTACTAATAACCTCCATCTGTTCTTGTTTCCTCAATATTATTTTCCAGAAAATCACAAATTATTTTATAAATGCAGCTCCTTTGTTTGTAAACACAGCCATATTGCAATGTTCTGTATCCTTTTCAATATACCGTTGCTACTTGTTCTTCTAGTATAATTGTTTTTTCCATTATTACATGGGATGCCGTGTGTGCATCTCTCCCCGTTTTGCTCCCTCATAGCCATATTTTCAGGCCTGCTGCATCTTAGCTCTGCATTACATCTCTTCCCTTGGCTTGCAAATCAGTCCCTGCCATGGGATCTTGTATCCATAAATTGCTGTAAAACTAGCCCAGTGATTCCAAATGTACACCTTCTCTACATTTCTTGTTATTGCATAGTAAGGCACAGTCAGGATACAAGCATCCCGAGAGAAGTGTGCCCCTGCCAGGATAAAATGCAAATATAGTCTCCCAGTAATGATAACTGAATATTCAGCCTGCAGATACCCAGGTCCAGAGGTTTACTTGTTAACAGAGATGTTTTGTTTACTTCTTCTTTATGATTAGCAAGGTATCAATTTAGTGGAATGCTATTATGCATTGAAATGCTTCTAATAGGAGTGTTTTAACAAGCATTTGCAGTGTAACAGGTCTTGCATTTTCTTGAGTTACAGCTATTGGCATTGCAAATTCAGGACTAGACTTTTCTTGCCACATAAATTAGTTAACCCTGTCTCATAATTTCATCTTTTCCTGCCATGTTTTGGTGGTCACCGGTGGCTACCGACATCAGAAATCACAAGCACTTGAGAAGAGACAAGAAGGTGATTACACTAACTCGAGTTGTGTAAACGTCTGAACAGAAATTGGAAAATAAGGCTGGAAAAGTATTTTCTTTTTATTGTGACTGAATGAAAAGTCCTGCAAGCCTTCTTGCCTCGCATTTCAATGAGCACAGCAGCCTGGGGAGATTTATGGCAGTAATCGAGATAAGCAATGCCCTGTGTGTGATGTCTTGAGTGCTGGCAGGGAGGACCCCTGGAAAGAGAGACTTTGAGATGCAATGCGAGGCTAAGCAAGTTTCACATAATTGCTTCTAGGTTTAGCTGCATTCTACCAGAAAGGGCATATTGTGGCTTTCGTGAGCAGTGAGCTAACCGAATGGGTGTTTCTTGTGTAAAATAAGCTTATTTTAGGAGCCAGAGGTAAACAAGAACAGCACTGGAATAAAGCCAAAACAAATGTCAGCAACATGGGAGGAGATGGGAGGAACGAAATGCTGCAGTAAAAGGCAGGCAGCTATCACAGTGAAAGGGGAACACCAAAGAAATGACAAAAATAGTCTGTCACAGCAACAGATAAAGAAACCAAAGTGGAATAATACAGTAGTTGGTCACTGCTCTGAAACAGCAAAAAGAGGGAGAAATGGCAGAGCTGACCACTAGCGAGCAATTTACAGTACACCGTAACCAACAAATGAAATTGATTCAAGCCATAAGAAGTATCCTAAAAGTATACACAAGGTCCAACGTTTACGCTTGACCTAAAAAATAAGTGTCACTTAATGCATTCCAGAGCTTTCCCTCACAACTCCTTATCCACAGTCATGTTCAAAGCAAGCGCTTTTGTGCCAGCTCTCAATGCCATGGTTTAATGTAAAGTATTCCAGAGGACAACCATTGTTGCGCTTCTCAAAAGACAGCTCTAATACCATGCTACAGCAATGAGCTGTTTCCTGTCACTGTGGATTTTCAGTACCTTACAAATCAAAGCAAAATACATTAGTCTCATATGAGAGATAATTTGCCAATGTGGCATGGCCCTATCTTTACCAGACTTGCTCTTGGATGTGCCTTAGCAGACCGATGATTGCAATTAAGTGGACGGGCTGTAAAGGCTGTAAAGCTGACAGTAAGACTGTGGCTGCGAAACATGGGTCCAGGCTTAACAATCCCTTGGTGCTAAGTTCTGTGGTGTCACCCTCATTTTAGAGTTTACAAGATAACGTTTCTACCTCTCCCACTGCCCAAGAACCCTGCCTGGTAAAGCTAATTTCTGGCAACTTTTGGTCGAAGACCCTGAGTATCACATCACATTTGTAAAATTAATTTCCAAAGACTGTATCCCCAGTAAAGACTTAATCACCAAGATGGATGAAACCTATTTTGGTCGCCACCATTAATGATATCAGGATGATGGACGAAGGCAGTATACTGATCTTGTTATATTTCTCAGTGTCACTAAACACCCTCTATCAGCAGATCCTTCCAGTACTCCTCCAGTAGCTATATTTCTCAGTACAATAAGAGCATATTTTAAGTTCTTACTTTCCAGCAGAACGCATATGTTTGTCATGCTTTCATAATTGTTTTTGCCATTTGATTGTCTTGAGGACTTCTGGTCGCCTTCTGCATCTCTGAGGTTTGTGCGTGAGCTAATAGCTGACTTCAGCCTTGCAGGGCTGGCTGCTACAGTCATTGTGCTGTAAGCATGCATCTCCTGGTGGTATTCTATTTTCTCAGACTGTCTCGGTCAGCTGTCCATGGCACAGCTGTATTCTAATACAGCACCATTTTAGACAGCTTGTTTTCTACCTTTTAACGTCCTGCAGTACATACATGTGGTTTGTTGTATGTTTTGGTATTATGTCAGGTACACTGGGATTTGAGTTCCCTCGTCTTTCGGTGGGTGTTGTATAGCAGCAGAGATATTCTTTGTTTAGAAAGACCTTGTGATCACGTTTTGACCTGTGGTAGCCAGTGTCAGAAAAGAGTATGTGTGTGTTGATGGGTCACTGACATTACATGACGGAAAGCTGAGGTCATGTGTTGTTTGGAATGCGTTCGAATGTGGTGGCCTCAGTTCCAAGCCCCTGATGGATATGTTTGATTTCATAGATAGGAATAAAGATGCTGAGAGTTGTGATGGTGTTTTAAAGCGTACAATGGCAGCTAGAACTTCCTACCATAGCACTTTTCCTGGACCCTGGTGCCCTACTTGCTGAGGCGTATGGTTGAAGTTATTTGACAGAGACGTACAGTGCAATCCAAGATGCTGGAATGTGACTGGCAGGTAAGTGTGACAGTTGATATTAGAATTTATTTTGATGCAATCACAAAGATTGTATGGATGTGTGTGATCGATGTTTGTAGGTTTTTCCCTAGGTGCCATTTACAGGTTTGCCTCCAACATTCGGAATTCTGTGCCTATGTTTTCTGGCACTGTATAGTGTCGTTTTCTTTGCCCTGGATGTCTGAGCTGATGCACCAATTGCATATTATGTTTGCAATAACATGTTTTCTAGTTACTTCTGTGACAATGTGTGTGTTATGTCGAGTGAATATTATTTTAAGCATGATGCTTAGCCATGTTTGGGATGGTACTTGTAGCTACTGTGATGTTCAACAGTGGTATGGCCCTGTGTGCATGTGTATGCGAGGGGAATGAGTTGGTTGAAGGTTCATGTTGTGGTAACGTAGCATTGCTTCAAAGGTATCCTTTTGATATCATTTTTTGGCGCTCAGTGTTCATGTGCCTGCTGCTGCATTTTGTCCTTTGTTGTTCATTGGTGTTATAGTACCTTTCTGAAGGGATATGTTCATGTTGCTGCATCGGTTGCTTGCATGGCCATATGATTAGCAATCTCTAGGACTTTGTTTTGTTGTTTTAGTGATCTGTGTGTTTGTGTACTCCGCATGGACTTTGTCATCTGCCTCTTGACTAGATTACTGCAGGCTGGGGTTTAGACTTCTGATCTACATACTTTATTGTTGGATTATCTTTTTCGTCTTGCTCCATCAGACTTCTAAATACTATTTGTATTTTACATTATATGATATTATAATTATTGCACTCTGACGATCTCAACTTTGCTTACCTGCATACTATGGCAGAACACTGTTCACCTGCACCGTAACTACATTATACAGAGAGGCTTATTAATAATTTTATTTTAACATGTCTGTTGCACCTGCTCTTGGCAATACATGGGGAACAATATCTATGAGGTTTGAAGCACTATCATTGCAAGTACCTGTAAACGTTACAGTGAGATTTTTAAGAAGTTCAATAATCCTGTATTGAACGTGATTTTATCCATTTTCTGGAATGTCATTTGGTATGATTTCCAGGGGCAGCCCCACGAAGGAGCGTCACCGCACTGGCTGAGTCGGCAGATGAAAAATAAAACAATATTTTAATATTGTTTTATTTTTCAGCTGCTAGCTCAGCCAACATGTGCAGAGAAGGGTGGGGCTGGGCAATGGGAGGTGGGAGGAATAAGAGTGGAGTGCCGGCCAAACTGACATGCGCACTTAGGTTTATCCAGCCCGGCTGTGTTGCACAGCCGGCTTGGAGAAACAGCACAGACTCCAGTGCACTGTCTGAGTGGCAGACCCAGCCACTCAGACTAATCTTGGTGCTGCTTTCATACTAGCTATAACATGAGTGCATCACCAAGATTGCATGGGGAGCCTGTGCTGGTGTCCCAGGGACTGCTGGGACACCAACAGGAGAGAAGAGCAGCGAGGTAGCCAGTGGTGGCAGTACAGGGAAATTTTAAAATGTATTTATTATTTAATTATTTCCCCCGTCCTCATCGTCCGTCCCCAAGCGCCACCTCTTGAGATTTATCACGGCCGCTACAGATGATTTCTCTTGTTGTGAGTTGTCCAATCAAAGATCATAGGAGCTACAGTTTTCCAACGTAGCATGAGCCATACAATTTTAAATAGCGAGCTGTTTTGCATTGCCAAAATTATTTTTAAGCCATATTTTGTGAAGCGCAGCACACACCTTGAAATCATCTTAGCTCCCCAAAAACTAAAACGTAGGAGCTCATACATATTTTCCAGGTCTCAAGTACTCAAGTTTCACCTAGAGGATTCTCTTTCTTATCAGACATTTTAAAGGTTTTTACATTTTTTTGTCATTACCCAGTCCTCCACATTCTCCTTTTTGCATTCTCACTACAGACAGCTCCAGCATACTGCCTGAGACTGCACGGCATCCAGTACTACACAGTCAGCCAATGTTCATGATTAGATGGCTTCCTTGTTATTCTGTGTACTGGTTTTTGTTGTTCTCCCCATGTTCTGTGCTTGTCTCTCCTGAGGAGCATTGGTTGTTTAGCCCTGCTTTTGATGAGAAAGGATGTAGCCTTCCATTGTATGTGTCTTGAAATACTTATGTACTCATCCACGTTTTACTTTGTGTTTGTACCCTTTTAAAAATCTTGTGGTTGAGTACCACTAAGCTAGGTTGAATATCAAACCTCACTTCCAATTTGTTTGACAACTTCCTGGTATTCATCTAAATCTTTCTCTGCCACAGCTGGTAAATCAGGTAGGTATTTTTAAATGCCCTGACCTTCAAACCCCAGGGAATGTAATAATATATTTATTTATTTCCAGTCTCAGCCGTGATGCATCATTGGCCCCCAGATACATCTCAAATGCATCAAGCCACTGTTTCCAGGGAATTGTTGGGTTCCTTGGTGACTCCAGAAATGTTGGCAGTGGATTTACAGATTGCATTTGTCGTACGTGAGTTGACGTACTAGACGTCGGGGACAGGGTTTGTCCTTCCTTAATGTTTATAGCCTCCTGACGTCGCGGCCAATCCGCATCGAGGGTAGTCGTGACGTCAGGGGGCGGCGGGAGACACAGAAGAAAAGCGAAGCGGGAAGACGCGACTCGGCGGTGCTCTCGCCGGCTCCTCGTGGGCCTTGTTGTTAGTGGCAGGAAAAGAATAAAGAACGGTTTGAACTCAATGCAACTGCCTCGCATCCTTCATTCTTGCCACTACAAATGGCGACGAGGGTCACAGCTTCTAACATGGCCCACGAGTGCAGCCCTCCATGCCTGATGGTTCCTGATGTTAATGGGGCGCGCTGATGTCTCCCCGCCGATGACCACGTGCACTGCTCTCGGTAAGCTGATGCTGGGGAGCCCCAAGCGACCGATATCTGACGATCCCTGCCACGTGAGGACCAGGAAGTAGGCCTGCGCCCCGGGGTTCCTGCCCACTTGTGCACACCGTATAGGAAGTGGCCCGTATACTGGTGGTCCTCGGCTGTCCGACATCTTGGGGTATCATCCCGCGCTGCCCAGGAGACTTCCATAGTCGCTGCTGCACCTATATCTAGTGGTCTCTCCGGGAGCGGAGCCCGCTTTTCCGTCATGACGCAGACCGGTCATATCTGCGTGCCTCCTCTCTTCCTGGACTCTCCTGGTAAGCCGTGCATGAAATGGAAGGGATGGCTGCGCGCATTTGAGAACTATATCGTCTCCATTGATGGTAAGGGGTATAGCCCCGAGCGGAAAAAGTCGCTGTTATTCGGACTGTTGGGGAAGGCAGGCCAGGAGGTTTTTGATAGCCTGCCGGTTTATATGAATGCTCCTGGAGCTACTACTCCTCTAAATGAATACCAGGAGGCTGTTAAGCGACTTGAGCTGCAGTATGCTGAGGAGTGTAACATCATGGTGGGGCACCATAAATTCGCACTGCGGAAACAGGAGGAAGGAGAGACTATCGAAGAGTACATTGCGTGCTTACGAGTTTTGGCCCAAGACTGTGAATTTGCGGAGATGACTGATACGTACATCAGAGACCAGGTGGTGTTCTACTGCTATTCGAAGAAAGTGCAGGAACGGTTGCTTGCATGCAGGGATCCTTCACTGAAAGAAGTGATGGCCATTGCAAAGGCAGTGGAACGCTCCATGATGTCTTCTAAGGAACTGGCGAGCACTAGTCAGGCTTCAAATGTGTTCTATGTGCAGGACAAGCATAAACATGCGCCCAAGACTCCAGACAGGGCGTCGAGTGATAGAGGGGGAGGCAGGAGGTCGCTCGCTTGCTTTAGATGCGGGTCAAGGGACCACTTAGCGGACAGCAGGACTTGCCCTGCCTTGTCCCAAAGCTGTTCTAAATGCAGGAAGATAGGCCACTTTGCGGCCGTATGTAAAGCCAAGAAATACAGTACGGGCATGAGAGTGAGCTCGGTGAGCGAGAGTGACATGGATGCGGATGCGGACATCGTGTTGTCCATTTATGATGAGGACGGAAGAGTGAAGGGGCCCATTGGCTCTGTCATGATTGGTGCGGTTGAATTGCCATTTACGGCTGATTCCGGTTCCCCACTTACCCTGATCTCTGATAGGACATTTGATTTGAAATGGCAGGATGTACGACTGCATGAGACGGATGCGAATCCAAAGGCCTTCGGGGAACATGACATAGTGATGAGGGGGTACTTCTGGGACTCCCTCACCTTTCGAGGGCGCACGGTGAGAACAAAGATATACGTAGCTGACAAAGGGAGGAGCCTTGTGGGGTGGAAGGACCTGGCGAAGCTGGGTGTGGTGCTAGTCCCTGGGGCAGAAGATCCCATAGTTCTGAGAGATGATTGGGTCAATTATGTGCAGCCTGAGGATTTGCATGAAGGATTAGCTGAGGTTCTCGATTAATTTGATTCCGTGTTCGAAAACAAGGTAGGGTGTGTAAGGGGTTTTGTGCATGCCATACGGTTGAAAGAGGGTGCCATACCAATTAAGCACAAGGTCAGAACGATTCCTCTTTCTGTAAGGGGCGAGCTGAAAGCTGTTCTGGATAGGCTGAAAGTGGAAGGAGTAATAGAGGAAGCAGGTGCATCAGAGTGGGTGTCCGCAATCGTGGTGTCTAAGAAGAAGAGGACAGGGGACATTCGGTTATGTGTTGACCTGCGATCCTTGAACAGAAATATCCTGGTGAATTGCCATCCTCTGCCCAACATTCAGGAGATATTAGCTTCCACATCAGGATCGAGATTTTTCACCCTGATAGACCTGAAGTCCGCATACCACCAGGTATGTCTCACGGAGGATTCCAAGGAATTGACCACCTTTATTACCCCGTTAGGAGCATACCGATACGTCCGTCTTCTGTTCGGCCTTGCATCGGCCTCGGGCGTCTTCCAAAAGCTGATGGATCTTCTATTCCGCGATATGAAGGGAGTTGAAGCCTTCCAGGACGACATTTTGATACACACGGAAGATGTGGAGGGGCACCTGGAACTGCTAGGCAGAGTGCTGGAGGTGCTAAAAGAAAGGGGGATGACGGTCTCCAAGGACAAATGCAAGTTCATGGAAGGGAAGATAGAATACCTAGGGCATGTGCTTACTCCAAATGGCATTGCGCCTAAAGATGATTTAGTGAGGGCCATACGAGATGCCCCTTGCCCAGGAGACAAGGACGCCTTACGATCGTTCCTGGGACTCAGTGAATACTATTCCAAGTTCATGCAAGGATACGCGACCACCGTGGAACCTCTAAGGAAACTGCTACGGAAGAACGAAAAGTACACGTGGGCGCAGGAACAAAATGATGCCTTTGAATCCGTCAAACAGGCAATCGCCGCGGCTCCAATATTACAGCCTTACAACAAGGATCTCCGGAACGTAATCACGGTTGACGCTAGTGCCAAGGGCATCGGCGCAGTGTTTTGCCAATTTCAAGGGAAGAAGGAGAACACAGTGGCATTCATATCCCGATCATTGAACGAAGCAGAGAAGCACTACAGCACCATCGAGCGGGAGACGCTCGCATGCGTCTGGGCTGTGGAGAAACTGAGGAACTATCTGTGGGGCAGGGAGTTCGAACTGGTCACTGACCACAAACCCTTGATATACATGATGGACGGGAAAGGACGTGGCAATGGCAAAGCCAGCTCGAGGCTCCTACGTTTACTGTCCAAGTTGCAAGAATATCACTTCAACATCAGACACATCAAGGGTGGCCTCAACTGCAGGGCGGATTGCCTATCGCGCATACCAGTCACGGGTGACGAGGACGCTTCCCTGGATGACACGGAATGCGTGGTAGCAATGGTTGACGCTACAGCCATGTGCGAGGGATCTATATCGGAGGAAGAGTGGTTGACGGCTCAGGAGAAGGACACGACTATTCGAAGGGTGATGGACCACATGACGTCTCGATGGCCCCCGGTCCGGAACTTGCACGGAGCACTCAGGAGTTTTCAACAGGTCAGCCCAGAACTCACCATTGAGGGCGGCTTTGTGAAGAGGCACGAGCTGTTTGTACCTCCGGAAAGTTTGAGAGACAAGTTAATCAGGATTGCCCATAAGGGTCACCCGGGCAGTACCGCTACAAAAAATCTCCTCAAACAGTACTACTGGTGGCCAGGGATATGCAGCGACGTCTGCAGCTTCATTGATCGGTGCGGACCGTGCTTAAGGGCCGACAAGCATTGGAAGACGGCAAAAGGGGAGCTGCAACTGGTGGACATTCCTGCCGGCCCATGGAACAAGATTGCCATTGATTTCACGGGCCCATTCACACTGCTACCAGACGAGTGTAGACATCTCATCGTCCTCACGGATTACTTCTCCAAATGGATTCACTACAAGTTCGTCAGGGAAGTTACCACTGAACGAGTGATCAAGACATTGACGAAAATTTTCGCGATTGAGGGGCAGCCAAAGATCATGGTTTCCGACAATGGCACCCAGCTAGTGTCCAGGCAGATGAAGGATTTTCTGTCCAGGTTAGGGATTAAGCAGGAGAAGACCCCGCTGTACAGCCCAAAGAGCAATGGGCAGGTCGAGCGGATGAATAGGTTCCTCAAAGAGGGCGTGCAACAGGCAGTCGCCTCCCATATGGATGTGAAAGCGTTTCTAGCAGACAAAGTACACACTTTTCACAACACGCCCAGTGAAGTTACGGGACACACTCCATTCTACTTGATGAGAGGGAGAAGATGCATGAGTGAGCTTACCCCCAAATTCAATAAGTGGTATGACATGAGGGAGGAAAATTAGGGGGTATCTGACGAGAGATTGAGAGTCAAAGAAAGAATAATGGCTAAACAGGAAAGCAACAAGCGGTATGCTGACAGTGTGAATAGAGCCAAAACTAAAAATATAGTGAAGGGGGATTGGGTATTGGTGAAGAAACCTAACAAGGTAATGAAAGGAGAGTCTGTGTTTCAAACCCCTGTACGGGTGCAAGGAGTGACAAGAGGGGCAGTCTGTTTGGAAGGAAGGGGATGGCGAAGCAAGGACGACATCATCAGGCTCAAGGCTGGTCAGGAGGAAATCATCATGAGAGGTAGTCGTGCGTGTGGGACCGAAAGCACGGACGATGAGGATGAGTGGCAAGGTCGTGGAGCCAGGGATGTAGTCAGTAGTGATGAGGAGTATGTGAGTACGTCTCCTATGAGAGGGCGAATCGGGCATGGAAGTGCAGAGCGATGTGAGAAAGCATGGCGCGGCTTGACGAATGTCGAAGGACAGAATGGTAGCAGGACCGAACCTGCGAAGAGTGACAATCACAACGTGATGAGTTCTGATCAAGAGGATGCATGCGTCGTCGGGGTGGGTTCACCCCAGTATAATACTTCTAGTAGGCCAATGAGGCATATCCGAGCTCCCAAGAGGTTCGAAGATTTTGTTATGAGATGAAGCTCCATAAGTTCTTGTTCTGTTAAAAGGGGAGATGTCGTACGTGAGTTGACGTACTAGACGTCGGGGACAGGGTTTGTCCTTCCTTAATGTTTATAGCCTCCTGACGTCGCGGCCAATCCGCATCGAGGGTAGTCGTGACGTCAGGGGGCGGCGGGAGACACAGAAGAAAAGCGGAGCGGGAAGACGCGACTCGGCGGTGCTCTCGCCGACTCCTCGTGGGCCTTGTTGTTAGTGGCAGGAAAAGAATAAAGAACGGTTTGAACTCAATGCAACTGCCTCGCATCCTTCATTCTTGCCACTACAGCATTCTACTCACTATTAAAAATAACTAAGCCTAGTAAAACAACTAAAAGTTTTTAGATGTGGTGTAATAAATGTTTACCAAATCAGCACTGGTTAAATTATCACTGTGATAGCTTTCTAACTATCCTTTTTGATTTATAATCAGTGAATACATCTAATCATAGAATTATGTAGCGTAACCTGTACATGCTTATGTTGCACCTAACAAGTACATGTCACCGTTGTGATGGCCAACATTTGTTGTCTGTGCATTTAGACGTTAATTTTAATCAGAACCAAGAAGAACTATACAGTACAATGCTAGTTACACACGTGTAGTGGTGTCCATGTCACTGTGTTTCGACACGGCTTCAAATTTAAGTGTGCATATCACCTTGTCAATACGCTTTCAAATAGAGCAGTGTGCGTATCACTGTGCTGTAATTCCTGCGTACCTCAGTGTAAAAATGTGCGTGCACCTGCGTATTGGTGTGCCGGCCACTGTGTTTTGACACCCCTTCTGCCAAACTAAATGCCATAAGACATCCTCTTTAACAGAGCGGTTTGTAAATATGGAGATTAGGAAGTTTCTCCCACACAGGTTTCTAGTGCATCCTTGTAAAGCTCGGGCTGTCAATAAAATGGGAGGCAATGAGGCCGTTTGTAAAAAACTATACAGTATTGTGCAATGCCTGACGTTATGCCTGATGCTGAAATGGCAGTTATGGGATGGATGGAGCTGTCAAAACGTATTGTTGTCTCTGCACAGGCGGGGATAGGTATGTTGTATGTGCGCAATGTTGTTTAGCTCTGCCTCTGAACTGGCAGTCTACCATAGGGTTAGTCTAGAATGAAAGTACTCCATGGGCATGAACACAGTAATCGCCCCACTCACCACCTCAGCTCTTCTTAATACTTCTCACCTCAAAATGATAGAGATGCTCTGTCTTTAGAGAGTTCCCGTCACTGACAGACTCAAGACACAGTCCAACTCTACTTGGAAGATGACGGGCATTATAAAAATGTTCGATGCATGAGTACTCCGCGGTAGATCTAAATCACCTCGTCACCAAAATATGTGGTATTTAAATGACCAAGACCACAAAGGTAAGTTTCTGAATCATCACTTTATTGGATCCAGTCAGCACAATGAGCCATCACCAATTGATCGCTCAGGAGCACTCCAAACTCACTCCTCGAATGCACCTAACGCAACCACAACTGAGGAATTCCAACTATGAACATTCTGTTGCCTCATAATATTGGGACGTGATCACAACACACTGTTGACATCATGGCACTGGTTTTTCAGTTTTATATTTCATTACTAGTTTATCACTCCATACCAGTGCATTGCTTGGTTTTCAGAGCGTGCTCACACTCTTTACTGTGATCCTCACCCAACTCACACCCTTGCTCCCCTCCCACATTCTTTCCCTATGCTCCTCTGTGGCCTGCCATGCACTGGGTGGCTGCCTTGCTGATGCCGTGTTGGATTACGTCTGAGGGCAAGCCTGCAGACAGGTGCTACTGGGCCACAACTGTGGGGTCGGTGTCATTTGCCGCTCCTGTCCTAGGGCCTCTATGATTTTGAAAATTAGGCATAGTACATCCCTTTCAGCGCCTATCTCTCAGTGTTAGCAATGGTGAACAGTGACAGTCTTCTCAGAGAGGTTAGTGTGGAGGTACTCCGGCTCAGAAATCAACACTACAGCCAGCAACCCAGTAAGAAGATTGTGCAGCTCACTGCTTCTCTTTTAAAAACACAGATATGTTATCCCATCAAAAAGCACATCACTATACACTACAATCATGTTAGACATCCGACTTGTGAGTTTGAGTCTCAAGCACGTCAAATTGGGATCCCACTACAGCTCTCTATCTGTCCTGGGGTTCTTGTTGCGTAGGCTTTATATGTAGGTGCCGTGCTTTACCACCCCTGCCTCTGTCAAGCTCTCGGCCATCTAAGTCTGTAATTGTTTTTCTCTGATGTGGTGTTGGGCTGCATTGAGCCTACAGTGGGTGGAACTAGCATGCTTGGCATGTGGCAGTCCTACTGTTAGTGTGCAGCTGCCATCTGCGTGCTGAATCTTCTGCAGGGCTGCAGCAGGATAGGAGACTTTTGATGATAGTCCTCTTCTGGGCTTTGGTGGTTGGTTATCATTTGTGAACCTCTTTGGTTCGGCGAGCCCAGTTGAATCACTTGGTCATTGAGCTGGGGCCTTGCTCAGGCACAGGGCTCCAGTGGCAATGATGCACTTCTTGGGGCTATGCTTGGGCACATTGACAGTGATCCTGTCAGGCACTGAGTTCTTCAGCACCACGGCTGCCAGGTGCTAACTTTGGCATGGAATACTTTAAGATGATGCTGTCATGAATGAGTGTTCCACCTTGGCACTGTTTGGTCAAGGCTGGGTACAATACCTACAAGAGACACCCAGGCAGCTACCTGTCAATGCAATCTACTTCTTTTGCAGCCAGGGCTGCACAGCCCGGCAGAGGGTATCATGGTCATGCCTTATGTGGGTCACGCCTCAATGCAAGCTTCTAGCTTGGCTTCTGTTCGACCACCCATCAGGCATATTGGACTCAAGTGAGTATTGAAGGAGTACATTTATGGGTGCAGATTTGGTACTTTTTTGGTAAACCTGTCATTAAATATATTTAAGTTACTGATCCAAAACATTAAAAAAATAATAGGTTAAAACCTCTTAGTGAAATCAGGATAACAAGAAAAAATGACACAGACCTTGGAATCTTTTTAGCAGATCAGACTCAGGCCCACCCTACCCAACTACCAAGCCAAGAATGTGTTTATTTGGGGTATGTCACAGCCCAAATACCCCACTCCACCAGAAGCTATGCCTCTTGCTATTAGCATTGCTAGTGGTGACGGTTTTTAAACTCTGCCCGCACTGGAAAAGCAAATAGCAGTAACCGGTAGTGTTAAGAGTACGGAAACACTGAAAACTTTATTTCTATACTTTTAAGGTGGCACTGCAGTGCATTACACAATGTGGTTTGTGTCATGCTAGCACAACAACGCATGTGACGATGTAGCTCACATTGTGTCACACAACACACCAGCCATATTGAAAGTATATAAAGCAATGCTTTCATTGCTTTCTATCACTTAACATTTCAAGTAGGGCATTAGCAAAACTCAGCGATGTGACCCCCAATTGACTTTGCCAATATTTGTTTGTATTGATAATGTGATTATATTACTATTTTCTTTTTCTCCTACAAGCACTCCTCATCCAACTACTACCCTACTGTTACTGCTATCAATCATATTTTTTACAATAATGTATAAAAAATAAAAAATATTTATACATATAATATATATTTATATTATTATTATTATTATTATTATTATTATTATTATTATTATTATTATTATTATTATTATTAATATTATTATTATAAGTATTGATACATCTATCAGTTTTCTTGGTGGTAAGCATAGTAGGAGCAGTAGGGCCAGTCTTAGCATTGGTTTGTCTTAATTTGTATAGCTCTCAAGAAGTAGTCAAAGCACAATTCTGCGATTGCAAGTTCTGCGTATACCATGATAATCAAGTCATTTTTTCTCGATTCTAAGTGCACATAAAAGGGTGTGGTACTCCCTACGTCTAGTGAATACCAATACTGAAGTGTGCGGTATGTACCAAGTTTGGTAAATACTTTCTTTTCTAATGTTCTCCAGGAAAATTAGAAATTACGTGTGTAATTAGGTTGCTCCACACCGAATTCAACGCGTATCATTTTTTACCACTTTTATACCCCCGTAAATTTCTGCAGTTTTTGTCCTGAGAAATTCATCAGGTGGAAATTACAAGAATGCAGTGTTTCGCAGAAATCCCAGCATTTTAGTTCCAGTGCTATCATTAGTTGGCGTAAGGAATGGAATTTAAACACCTCCCACCTCGAAATCAGGACCATAGCCCAAGTTTTCAATATATCTTAATTACTTCCTTCTACAAATGAAAATAAAAGTACTTATGCCTTGGTATCAGTTTCATGTTAACTAATCTAACAAAATGATTACCTTTCCTATATTTGTGGCTTTCTGTAGAAAAGACCGGGGGGAATTCCAGAGCTGAATCCATGTTTGGGACCTGAGGGGATTTCCGCTCCCTGTTGGTTTCACGGAATCAAGTATCACTTTCACTTTTTCCTTGTTCGGCCACTAAGTGGCAATGTTCAGTCATCATCCTGCCTTTAAAGCATTGTTGTATCGACAGTAATGGACTGCCTGCTACTCTCATTGAAACCGCTTTTCCTATGGCATACCTGTTAAATGTACTAAAGTTAAGTGCATTTTAACCACACACGGTCGGACTGGCTTATAGGGCAATCAGGCAGTGCCCGATTGGTTGGTCTGACAGATCAGTGTATAGGCCAGTGGTTTTCTTAGCTGTGTGTGGGCCGGATTTATGGGCAGGTGGTCCAGCTTTTGCTGTTGATTTCCTTGATATTACCCCAAGCATTTGCTACAGCAAACACAAATTTATGCAGCAGTATCCCATACCTTCACAATACCCATACAGCCAATCTTTAAAAGTTCAAAACACAGCTGATTTGCAGATGTGTGGCACTATTTTAGCTATCTTGTTCACTAATGGGGGCCACTTTTATTTTGATGCCCAGGCCTATATTTTTGTCTCAGTTGGACCCTGATTTTAACAATGGAATTGGTTTGAATCTAAAAATATTGATATAATCACCATTTTGCACCTCATCCTTGTATGCAGAGTAAGGGAGACAGTCAGAGCCCCTGTCGATAAGTTATTTCTTTTGCCCAAATGCGTAACATGGGTGAAGCATGGGTGTTCCAGTACATTCAACCATGCATTTTGACACAAACCCAGAGTTACTAAAGTCTGAAACCTGGGTTTACACAAAAATGGTTTGTCTATTCAAGGCTTGAGTAACCAGGAGAAGTATCTTTATTTCTCCTCATTATTCCCTCGTTGCATGATGCTGCATCCATCAATTCAGACACTATAGCACAAGGGTGTCTGCTCTAGTGCTGGGAAGCCACAAGTGTGCCAGCACAAGGAGAGAGCTGAACAGTTCCATATCTTTGTAAATTTGGCACAGTACAGTTCTCTCCCATTCATGCAACTCAGTGCAGTAACTTGCCTGATTGCTCTGCATTGTGTGAACTGTTAGTAAATCTGAACATTAATGCAACTGTAGGAGATAAATATTTTTTATGCAGAAAGAAAAACAAAAAAAGTTGAACACATTTTTTGCACGTGAGTAATTATGGAAAATTACAAATAGCTTAGTTTTCCCAGACATAGCCCTGGAGAACTCTGCACAAGTCGTTACTGGGATTCAAATATTATCTCAACTCTTGTAAATAAATCCTAGAATGGCTTTTTGAGGTTTTGCCCATGCCATGAATTTACATGTGTATGGACGCATCTTGGGCCTCAGTAGTACAGGTTACTGTTGGCTGATTGATGGTTATCTTTCCTGTGCTCTTTCAAAAGAAAGGTTTGAACTTGGGTGACCACTTCACTCCATGTCCTCTTGAACACAATTTCCACACTCTTGGGCTTCTCACATACAAATTGTTGTCTAACTAGATAAATGAAAGCAAACCAAGACTACAACAGCTTTGAACTTCAATGCCTGGATAACTGCCTGCGCAGACACTCTAGCTCCTCTCAATGCCATGAGTACCAGACTGCAAGTCAGCTGGCATGCGGAAGAAGGCTCACTAGATGGTACTGCGAGAAACTGCAATGCAGATGAAGACAAAGTTGGGGGACATAGACAAGAACACTTACAAACCCACTCTCAAAAACTTAGATCAGCAAATCAGAGCCACCAAATACTCTGCACTCACTGACCGCATCGAAAGGAGCACCAATTATGCCAAGAAAATCTTTGCCATAGTGAAAGACTTCATCTCTCCAGCCGCAAGCGCCACTAGCTTAATGACCTCCCTGGACCTCTGCACCCAGCAGCTCATATTCTTTAGCAACAAGATCACCAGCATCTGTGGCAATTTCTAGGTCAATTGCATCCTTGCAGCCCTCCTGCCTATCTCAACCAACATCTAGAAGACCACTCTGACCACCTGGACCACCTTCACCACTCAGGAAACAGCAATGACTGTACAGTCCATGCACTCTGGAGCACCCTCAGCCTTTACCAAGTTTTCATCAAAAGACAGGACCCTGTAAACAGAGCCCTTACCTCAATCCTGAATGACTCTATCATCTGCAGCCACCTACACAGATGCCTAGAAACGCTCCACATTACTCTCACTTCTCATGAAACCCTCAGCACATCCAAAGGCGCTATTCAAATACAGGCCTACCTCCCTGCTAACCTACCCCCGAAAAGGCATGGAAAAAGTGATAAACAAGCAACTAGCCACCAACCATACTGGCAAGAACCTTCCTGAAACCACTCAATCCAGATTTAGACCCAGCTAGAGTATAGGGTCCACCCTCACTGCCACCACAGACGACATCTGAATGCTCACGGACAAAGGTGATGCCACTGTCCTCAACCTACTGGAGCTGTCTGCAGCCTTCAAGACTTTTTCCCACTCCATCCTTATCCAATGACTGCACGAGGCTGGCATCTAAAGACCACACTACACTGGGTTTGCTCCTTCCTTACAGACCACACCCTATCAGTCAGCCTGCCCCCCTTCACCTTGGATACCGTCAATCTAATTTGCAGAGTTCCACAAGGATCCTTACTCAGCCCCACCCTATTTAAGGCCTATATGGCCCTACTCACCAGGATCATCCCCACCCATGGAATCAACATCATATCCTTCACTGATGACACCCATCTCATACTTTCCCTCTTAAACAAGATGTCAGACACCAGGAACAATTTCTCAGACTGCATGACAGAAGTAACCAGATGGATAAAAACCAACTGCCTCAAGCTCAACACAAACAAGACTGTAGAACCGCACCTGGTGGCCTGCTAAAGTCAAACACACACCCCTCCCAGCAACACACACAAAGTACTTTGAATAGTAATCAACAACCAATTCACCATGACCGGCCAAGTAAATGCAGTCTCTGTCTCCTGCTTGCACACACTCAAGATGCCTCCCCATCAACAATCGCAGAACTTTCATGCAAGCCCTCATCACCAGTAAACTCGACTATGCACTCCTTACCTGAATCAATGCTCAACTGGCCAGAAGACTACAGACCATATAAAACTCAGCGGTCAGGCTCACTTTCAACCTCCCAGCCCACACTCACACCAGACTACATCTCACAGAGCTCCACTGGCTCCCAGTCCACAAACATGCACTCTTCAAACTTCTCACATACACCTACAGAGCCTTACACTACATTGGGCCTATGGATCTCAACAACTACGTAAACTTTCACAAACCTACCAGACACCTCTTTTCAACCAGACTCCTACTTGTGTGCACCACATGCATGCGCAGAACCAGATCCATTGGTGCCTTCACCTACGTCATTCTCAAGCCCTGAAACAACCTGCCGCACATCAGAGCTACCTTCTCAGTTTTTAAATTCCACAAGAAACTGAAGACCTGGCTCTTCAACTAGCCCCAGTCCTGGTTTGGCCCATACAGTTTTTGCTTCAGCGCCAGGAGACCCGTCTGAGTGAGACTTGTACTGTACAAACATAACATAACATAAAGCAAAAAACATAACAGCCAGATCCATGAGATTGCCACATGAAAGTCCAGAACTGATAACACAGTGTCTGTGATGAATGGAGTGTGGTGGATGCCATATTTTTATTTGGTCTTGAGAGAGACATGAAGATAGATCTCAAGCAGGGTGGCTTTAACAAAGAGTCTCTCTGTCTCCCCAGCTCTTCAGCGATGACTATCCAATGAGTAGCAGATTTGAGGAGCACAGTAGGTATGCAATTGAAGATTCAGATGAAGGTATAAGTACTAGCAGTAAGAGTACAGTATTTTTATGTGGTTCACAAGTTTTTGATTGCAGGTGTTGATCTGAAATTGCAGCCAAGCAGATCAATTGGTTGCTCTTTTTTTTGAGGCAGGGAACAGTCTCGGCAGGTCCACACCCATAACATGTTTTGGATGCATTTGTACTGTGCCTGACCCTTCCTGTTGTTGGTTCTGTTGCACCCCCACCCCCTCCCTGGGCCATAACTGGCCCCGTGGACCCCATCCTTCCTGGCACATCCAGTAAAGGGTGGGTGTCCTGGAGCCCACCCAGGACACCCACTGTATCTTTGTTAGGGGCCGCATGGAGAGCCCCAATTCCCCGAGTGGCCCCAGCCGCTCCCTGCCTCCAGCAGAAGCCGGCATTGCTCACTCCCACAGGGTGCATCAAAAAAGGTGGGCCTCCAACCTTTTTTGTAGTGAGAGCTACTTCTGACCGGTAAAAATTATAGTGAACTACTGAAGGCTAAACAACTCATGCATTGTTACCAAATACCCCAACAGCCAGCTTCATTGATTTGAAGCCTAATGTCCATCAGCTAGATACCATGGTTTGAACAAATACTTTTGCTAGGGGCACTATGACAGGGCTGCAATGTGTGTCAATGAGAGTGTGGTCTTTGGGGGATGTATGAACATGTGGGCTTTCGAATGGGATATACACTTATGACTGACTGAGAACCTGTGTTGGATGTACTTGTGGCACATGACATACCTTTCACCATATGTGGCACTATTACATGTATAACACAACCATACAACCATTTTTTAATGGGAGAAATTTAAAGTGCAGAGTAACGATCTGCAAATATGTTAAAAATATGAAACATTTCTGTATTTTAAATTTCTCCCATTTGAAAAAATACTGTATTTCTCAGTTATACATATGGCACAGTGGCTACTGGCCTCTGTAAGCAAGAGGCTTGCTGTTTGTAAATGTAACACTTTTGAAATGGCAGAAAATTAAAATGAAGTTTTCACCTCTGTTCCCCAGCTGCTGCTTGGTTCATACATCTGACTGAACACTGCTCATTATCGGGTCCTGCTATCGGCAGCCTGGTAATAATGCAAAATAAACACAGCCTTCCCTTAACTTTAAAGGACAAATGTGACTCTGTGCTTATTTAAATGGTGAGAGACACCTGATATATATATATATAAACAAAGATTACAGGAAAGTTATAGTTAGGCCCACATTTACAATGTACAAAAACATAGAAATGCACAAGTTATAGTTAGAGCTAGTTCAAGTAACTATAACTCGTGCACTAAGGTAACTATAACTCACGCCCCCGCCATGCACAGTTTTTTTAACCAGCATTTTACTGCAAATATTACATTGATATTATCAATGATGTTATCAAAGATGTCATGAGTGCCGTAATTTGTGGGGTAATTAGCAGTGCATGGCGAGGGCACGAGTTATAGGTACCTTAGGGCACAAGTTAAGCTATGGTTTCTTGAGATAACTCTATCTATAACAGGTGAATTTCTATGGTTTTGTATGTTTAAAATGTGAGGATAACTATAACGTCCCTGTAACCTTTGTTTTTTTAAGTGAATTTCTATGTTTAATTTTTTTTTAACATAAAGTAATGTTTGTTACTATACTTAAATCCAACCACTGCTTTTGGCAGTGCCCTGCATCAATTGGCTGCAGGGTCTGCCTCTCTACCCCGGCTGATTTCGGCCCTGTAGACCCAGGGAAATGACCACAGACACACGAAAACTTGAACTCTCAACATTCAGTGTATGGGTCTGAGACCAACCACTAGGCCAAAAGTGACTTCTTAGCGTGTGTTCTCCAGACTTAGCTGTGACACTGAACCAAAAGATTTTGAGTGGAAAAAGACTTCAATGTTACATCACTAGGAATGTTTAACAGTCAGGACACTGGAAAATAAACAGACACACTGCCATGAGATACAATGATTTGAATTTTCAGCCTACTGACAGTCCAAGAGCTTTATGATTAGGCCAGATGTGACCCTGTTCTGCTGTGCCTCAAAACTTAAGTATAACATTGTAGCCAAACATCTTTCTAGAGTGACACTTTGAAATCATGGCATGGAGTGACCATTGCATTAACAGTCTATCTCTCTCTCGCTCTCTCTTACTGTCGGTGACAGGACCGCGGGAGGAGCCTCAAGGCTCCCGTCGTCCTAGCCAGCTCCCCACATTATGCGGGAGCTGGCATTGCTCCCAAATTCAGGGAGCTGCTTTAAATAGCAGCTCCTTGCTTGCAGGAGCAAAGTTTTCATCTGTTTGCCTGCACGCATATGTGTGTGTAGGGAAACAGATGAAAAATCTGCTTTCTGCAAGCGGGAGCTGTTTGACAGCACCCACTTGCAGAAAGCAGAGTGTTTGATCTAACCTGTCACAGCTCCTGCCAAGTGAGAGCAAACAGCTTTGTCCCTTGTCTCGTGACATAGCAGGAGCCACCCTGAGGTGTGGCAGTCCCCAGGGCCATTATAGGCTCCTCGAGGGAGGCCACATGTCCTCCAATGTGAAGTAGCCCCAGGGAGATGGTGATCCCGGGGGTCTGCGACGGACCCCCTTCATTCTTTTATTGTAGCCCCTGGGAGGTGGCAGTCCCCAGTGCTGTGGGGGGAAGGGTTGCATGCCCACCGCACTCAGTTGGTACTTTGCCACCCGGCGAGGTGGTGGTCCCCAGGGCTGCAGGGGGCTCACAGCCCCCCGCACACAATTGTAACTTTTCCCCAAGGAGGTGGTGTTTACCCGGGACTAGGATCTGAAACGGACCCCCTATCTTTTTTTTTTTTTCAGAAAACAATGAGTCATGTAGTATTTATACCAAAGTGAAAATTAGTTGTTTGTTAAACTTCATATTTATACAAAACAGGACACAAAATGTTCTCCTAATGGACCTAGAAATGTGCAAAAGTCTACAGAGGGTTTGTACGTTGGCTACAGTGGATGTTCCCAGATGCAGGCATAAAAAATAAGGACCAGAGGCGTCACTCTCTGAACATTTCAAGTTCTGCGAAATTGTGTTATAGTACAATGAGGGCCTGTGGAACCTGTGAGATGGAGCAGTGAATTAAGTGCTAACTGCTGATGTCTGTTCTGAATTATAGACCCTGAGTCAGTATACTAGCAGGGCAAACGCAGCCTGTTATCTTTCGAATGCGGCTGAATTCGATATCATTATTATTATTATTTTTTAAATAAT
Organism: Pleurodeles waltl; assembly: GCF_031143425.1. NCBI lineage: Eukaryota > Metazoa > Chordata > Amphibia > Caudata > Salamandridae > Pleurodeles > Pleurodeles waltl. The sequence continues at coordinate 506,851,693 of NC_090436.1, forward strand.
CTTTATTGATGTCTCAAGGTTATACAGCTGGCGAAATATAGCTAACTTCCATTGGTACCAAATCTTATGATTCACCAACAAAATCAGAACAACATCTTGAATTCCCATCTCACCTCACCCCCTTGCTCTTGCGTGAAGCATTCCATTAACATAAATTGGGATATAGTATATATCCTAGAGGGTAACATACATTTATGTAGCATCATCGGTATGTGTCGCAGTATATAAACAATGTGTGATGTCCTTGGAGGAGGATTCTTTGAGGTCAGCCAGCATTGCTGCCCATGCCATTAAATCATCTGCTAGCTTATCATCAGTACGTACATGTTTTTTGCGGATTTCTTCTGCTGTTGCCCATTCCGTAATATCCCTGGGCCAGTCAGAGTACACATTGGTTGAAGGACTTAACCATTTTATAGCGATTCAATGTTTTGCCAAGGTCAAACCTGACACAAGGAACTTCATGCTCAGTTTCCTACCAGAAGGGGACGGGATGAGGCGTAGGAGTACTTGTCTTGTTTCCATTGGTATAGTCCATCCCAGGGCTCTATTAAGATTATGTACCACTTGGTACCAATATGGGAACAGAGCAGTACAATCCCAGGCCATGTGTATAAAGTCCGCACCAGGAGTCTGGCAGCGGGGACACCGATTCGAACATGTGAGGTAAATTATACTTAGTGTGATGGGAGAAGGTAGGTTTGGTGAACAAAGTTATATTGTGTAAGTTTGAATCTTGCATTGGTGCAGGCAATGCGGACCCCCTCATTTATGTGCTTCCACTCTTTATCTGTCAGCGTGTCTGGTTGTAGTTCCTCCCACTTGGCTTCAAATCAGAGAAGGTGTAACAGGAGATCATCTTGTAATGCCCAGTATAGATGTGTGATTAAGCGTGGCTCCCAGCTGTACTAAGTAATGTGATGATAGTACTAGAGCTAGGTGGGGCATCAGGAAATGTAAGTCATATCTCATGGGCTGTGGCTGAAAGTTTCTGATATTGTAAGATTTGGCCTGGTCCTAAAGCAAATGTATTTACTGCATCAGCATATGTTATAAAGCATTTTCCTGGGTAAAGGTCTCCCAGTGTCAGACATTCTCTAGCCTTCCAGTACTGTAGCAACATTGATTCCTCTATTTTGTTAAAGGGTTATAGTATCCAGATGGGGAGGGCTGCAGGGAATGGGGCCTTTTGAATTACCTTCTTGACCACTCCCTCCCATATCTCAACTACTTGGTGGATTATGTAGGGTATGTCAAGGGGGACCTTCAAACCGGTCATCAGCAATGTGCGTAGTATTGCGTCGCAGTATTTACCCTCCATGAGCTGCGTCTCTTATGAGCTTTTGTTGCCCAACAAGTGGATGCCATGCTGTAGATGTGCAGCCATGTAGTAAAATTCTAGGTGTGGGATCTCAATCCCACCATGAAACCAAAAACTTATTAACGTAGAGGCGGACACGTTTTTTGTTCATCGGCCCATAGTAAATTGGTCAATATACTTTCAAGTTGTCAGAAGTATGTTGGGGAATCTTAAACAAAGTGCCCTGGAGAGCAAACAGACATCAGGGAGTAGGATCATTTTAGCCATTTCCATTTTTCCAATAAGTGAAAGAGGTAAGTCTCTCCAGAAACGGACTGACGTCTTATGCTCTGTGATAACTCTACCAATACCACGTTACCGGAACTCCGTCTCTGTGGAGGCAAGGTATATCCATAAATATCGGACATCCTGGGCTTTCCGGGGTTTTCAATTACATCGATTCCCGATAAGGCGCTCAAAAGCTATAAGGTAGACTTAGAAGGATTGACTTGTAACCCAGAAATCTCACCAAACTCCTGCATCATCTGTCTGAGCATTGGAACATAGTGAGACGGGTGCTGGAGATAGACCAAGGCATCATCCGCATAAAAAGACCACGTGGTAGTCCCTCCTACGGTAATCCCCCACGGGTAGAGTGTTTGGCGTAGTCGTGTCACTAGGGGTTCTATCACCAACGCAAAAAGAATTGGTGACAGAGGACATCCCTGCCTGGTGCCCTTGTTTAGATTGAACAAATCTGAGACCAATCCTCCAGTGCGCACACAGGTACATGGGCCCTCATATACCAGTTGGAATAAACTTAGGACCAAGTCAAACTTTGCCAAGGACCTGCCATAATATTCCATAAATATGTCCTGTTTAAAGAATCAAAGGCTTGTTCGATATCCAGCAAAGCCAGTGCATGTTCACCATCTAGTTGTTGTCAAGCATGAAATATGTGAGATAGTTGTCTTAGATTGTGTAACATACTTCTCCTGGGGATAAACCTGGACTGGTCTGAGCGTATGAGGGGTGAGAGATAAGGGCGGAGGCGGCTGGCCAGGACATTGCTGAGTATCTTTACATCCAGATTTAGGAGGGAAATGGGTCTATATGCTGAGGCCAGGTTGGGATCCTTGCCTGATTTTTGGATCATCACTACCACGGCTTCCCAGACAGTGGGAGGGAGGACCTCTTTATGGAGAATGTCCTCAAAGACTTTCAGTGACCTATCTATTAAGATATCGAGTATTTGACATAGAACTCCACCAGGAGACCGTGGTTCCCGGGAGTGTTGGCTGTTTTCATCTTGCGAAGAACTGTAAAGAGTTCTTCATGCCTGAGTGGGCTATGCAGGGTCTTACTGTCCTTCGAGGAAAAATTGGGGATCGGCGTGGCAAGGGGATATCCTAGTATGTCATCAAGCTGAGGCTGCTCGCAGCTAGCATACACCTCACTGAAATTAGTGCAAAAAACATCATTGATGGCTTTTTGTGTATATACAGGATGACCCGCTTTAGTGCAGAAAGTCCAGATTAGGACTGTAGAATGTTCTTGCTTAGTCAGTTGGGCCAACATTGCACAAGTTTTGTCCCCCTCTGCGTGGAGTCTCTGGTGATATACCGTAAACATGTATTTTTATAAACTGCTCCAATCGTCTAACAGGTTCTTACGTGAGTCTTGCCAGTCCACTAGGCACTCCAGGTGGGAAAGGCGGTTCCTCTCGATTTCAGGAAGGGTTTGTTTGTGCAATGTGATGTCTCTCTCAAGTTGTTTCTTAACCCCGTAAGCCGTTTTGAGACACACTCTCCTGGATCACAGTTTTCATTGCATCCCAGTTGGTTGCCCTATTAGAGAAGGTACCCAATTTCTCCTGGAAATAATGGACTAGAGGGTCTATGAGTGTAATCACAAAGGGTGGGTCTGTGAGTGCCTCTGGATGTGGCTTTTACCACATTGGTGTCAAAGTCTGGGGAGTGAGTTTTAAGAGCATAAATATTAATAAAACACATTTTTCTACCATCTAGAAGGTCATGTAAAATTATATATCACCCCTTAGGGTCTAGGAGTTGGTGTTGATGTAGAAAGGAGACACCAGGGGCTATCCAAATTAAAACCACAGGGGCATAGCCAAAGAAGGACATGGCATAAAGTTGTCTTCTCCAGCGTGTCAAGTATCTCATTTTTTTCCAGTTGGGCAATACTACGAACATTCCATGTCATTAATTTAGCCATGTCATCAACCATTCAGACATTGAGGAGAATCATTCACCATCTCTATCCTCTCCAGACATAGAGGTGAGATCCTTCCCCTTTTCATCATGAAGAATGTTCTGGTAATGGTGAATGCAGCAACAGTACACAAGAGCAGAACATAACATTTCAAACATATAAACTTTAAGAAATCCCATAAAAACACCCAAAACACCCTCCCCATGGGCAGTAGCACTACATGCTCCCACCCAAAGTGGCCATGGTTGTGGGATGAGAACAGTCACCCCATTTCCCAAATAGGAAACATATTTCAGGTTAAGTAAACATTGCAATGTAGATAATCAGATGCTTTGCTAGATTCATGGGTAAGAGACAGTAAAACAAGGTCTATGGCACTCAAGCTTCCTCCCCCTCGCTCACAACTCCCTTCTAGCTCATCCCATTGTGAGGATTTGAAAACAGGGTAAACATTACTTTGAAAAATGTGTATGCTGTCCTGAGCATCCTTTTAGTAAAATATAATATCAACATATGACCCTCTCTGTTTACTGGTCACAGAAGAGATCAGGGTTGCAGTCCACACAGGTAAAATTCACTTAAAGAACTCTAACAATGTTCATATGCGGCATAGATCAGGGTCCCTGTGTCATCAGCAATGACCCACGGGTCTCGGTGCCTCAATCTGCTATCAAGTTGTGGAGGAAAACTATGTATTCCAACATGCAGGCCCCCAAGAGTCTCTTTTAATCACATGCAATGTGGCCAGTCACCAACACCCCATCTGACCAATGGGGCATGGTGTGGTTCCCTCCAGAGGCCTGCAGTAGCGAGGATGCAGTCCCCGCTGGTCTCCCTCTGCTCAAGAAGCCGCAATATGGCTGAACAGGAGGGCTGTCCCCTCCCATCTCCGCCCGATCACCGGCCTTCGCCTGCCTGCCAGCTGTATAGCCCTGCAGGGCCCCTAGGGAGGGAGGAGGGTGCCTAGAACACAGGGAAACAGAGGTGCTCCAGGACACGCCTCCCAGTCTTCTGTAGCAGGCCCCAGGTGAAACATCTGGGCCCAGGGGGCAAAAGTGTTGGCTGCGCAGTCACCCTCTCGACGCTCCTGCATATTTAGGCTGCTACCTTTGTCCGACAGCTCAGACTGGGAATGCGCCGCTGTTGGGACCTGTCACTTGGTAAGTAGCTCCCACCGGCCTGAAGGCCTCAGCACTGGTGCCCTCTGCTTCCGGCCCGCGCCCAGGCCCCGGAGCTGCATTCTGCCTCCACGGGAGAAAGGAAGGATCACCAGTCGTGTGTGAGGGCACGGGGGTCCCCCCAGCAGTCTGCATTCAGGCAAGCATTGTTGGCACCGGATGACTGGATATTCAGCAGGATTATGCCAGGATTAGCTTCTCATATGTGGGAGCTCGTGAGGGAGCGTCTAGTCGGCCATCTTGCTTGGCTCCTCTTACCCTCTATCTTATGTACATTTAGCCCGGGAAGGTGGCGGTCCACAGGGCTGCAGGGGGACTGGGTACCCCTTGTATTTAATTAGTTTTTAGCCCCGGGGAGTTGGCAATACCTGGGGCTGTGTGTGGGGCCGGGCAGCCCCTCTGCTTTCAAAATATAAATGCACCCTGGACCTGGTCTAGCTTTATTAAAACAAGCGTATGAGCCCTCACTTGTTTTTATTAAATTTTGGGTGGATTTGACACGGCTCCTGCCAAACATTTTTTAAAAATACTTTTTTGCTCTGGAGGCTGGATCCCTTTGGGACCCCAGCATTAAAGCTAAGGGGTCAGGTTGTTCCTAACCTGGCCTCTTTTGTTTTTGTGAATCTTTTTTTCTGAGACTTGGCTGAAGTTGAGTCTCAACACTGCTGCCAACACATTCTTGTTGAAGTGTTGACACCCAATCAGATCTCAACACGTGATCAGGAGGGTTTGTGAAGCATTTGTGTCCTTGCTTTTTCTTTAACTTCTCAAAAGCTACTGAACAGATTTACACCAAATAACAAAAAGGACGCGTTCTGGAACAAGAGCTACCTTTCTACCAAATTTTGTGTAATTTTATCCAGTGGAAGGTTATAGTTACCTTGAGGCATGAATTATAGTTACTTGAGATAACTCTAACTACAATAGGTGTACCCATACCCACCCTAAATCCTTAAAATTCCCTTACCACCCAAAAACGCCCCCCTATCCTAAACCCTAAAAATTCCCTTGCCACCCAAAAACCTACACCCACCCTAAACCTTAAAATTTCCTTGCCACCCAAAAACCTATACCCACCCTAAACCTTAAAATTCCCTTGCCACCCAAAAACTCATACCTATCCTAGACCCTAAAAATTCCCCTACTACTCAAAAGTACATACCCACCCTAAACCCTACCATGGCATTTTAAAATATATACACATATATTACATATGTTTATATTTCAAATATATACATATATGTGTATATTTTTTAATACTTTCTACTTACCTGAGAATACTTACATTTACCATGATTTTCATGGTAAAAGACATCTGTGGTAAAGCCACATTTGTTGTAAAAAAACAAATTGTAAAAGACAGTTGTTGTAAAGGCTTTTTCATTGTAAAGCCTTCAATGTAAAGGCTTCCTGTTGTTTAGTCTACATTGTACAGGCTGTTTCCCAGGTAAGACATGTAATTCCAAGAGGAGCAGCTTGTCAGTTAATTATTTTGTGTTCTACTGCAGCCACCCAGGGAGTTCTAAAGACCAACTAGAGTGCTAACAGTCTTACGTATGACAAAAGTGTGGCACACCTGAAGCCATCTTGATTGAATCAAACTTGTAAAACTCAAAACATTTAATATAGAAAGCAACAAAATGAGGGTTTTTCATTTTGCCATAGAGATTATGGTTAGTGCTATAGAAAGAAAACTTAAGGCACATTTTAAGTGACTTCTCAAATATCATCCTCATCTATTTCATTAAAGCATTCTGGCATGTAGACTGAAACATCCATGTACTGAGTTTATGGCAAAAGTGTGACACATCTGACCGCCATCTTGATGGAATCAAAGTGGAAAACTGAAAGCATTTTCTACTGCGGATACTGCCGTAAACGAGGAAATTAGGGAGCTTCATAACAAAGAAATCTCTGAAGATAATCACCAGAGGAAAAAGAGCCATATGTAGCACAAATATCATCCAAATGGAGCCCAAGTATAGCAAATGACAGAAGTGTGCAAAACACTTTTTTTGTCTGATGTTTGCAATTTCATAGAGCACAGACTTGACCTGAAGGTATTAGAGTGCTTTACCTGGGCACAAGAACACATTTCTTTTGAGCTTTAGGCATAGAGAAACTGAATGATTTGCCCAGAATCACAGGATGTCGAGCTGACGCTGAAACTCAAACCTGGTTCCCCTGTTACAAAGTCTGCAGGTCTAGCCGTAACACAGCATTCTTTCCCCTAAGTGCAACATATAATCAAGTAATTAACTAGATTAAAAAAACATCAAGATAGCAAATAATTTAAATGTGCTTTGTCACTATTTGAGAACTCAGAAAATATGCCCTCATATAGAGCACTAACCATGCTTTCTATGGGAATACGTCCCTCTCATTTTTATACTGTCAAAAGGAAATGCTTTAGGTATTGCAGTTTCAAGTGCATCAAAATGACATCAGGCGTGTCACACTTTTGTAATAAATATAGAATTAGCAATTCAGTTGTTCATTATAATAGGAATGGATAACTGAGGGCAGGGAGGAGGATGCAGAGGCAACAAGTTGGGCAGGCGGGACGAGCAGTAGCAACACAAGGGACCCTAGAGGGCAAGGGAAAGGGAGGCAGGGGCAATAAACCAAGCATGTAGGACAGGCAAGAGAGGCTGTGGCAATATAACCGACCATTGAGGGCAGAAGGAAGAGGCAGTGGCAGTACAACCATACATGCCAACAGACCCAATTCAGGCAGGAGATTCTTAATGTTTTTAAGCTCAAAAGGGCTTTATTGTATATGTCTCCTGCCTAAAATCTCCTATTTGTCAATGTAAGTCAATAGGGAAAATCATTTCCCCAGATTTATTTTCAAACTCTCCCTCTTACTAAGTTCAACATGTTGGCACAAATGGTACATTGGATCACAAAGGGCAGGAGGCTGATGGGCATGGGCACCAAACTGACCTTAAAGGGCAGGTGTCAGGGGTTGCACATCACAATACACCACACAGGGCACAGCGGGACAGCGGTGCAGCACAACGGACCATGAAAACCAAGAGGGAGGGGACAGGGCCATGTACATAGACAACCAATAGCAGAGGAGAATGAGGCAAGAGCAGCAAGCTGACCATACCTGATGGACAGGAGAGACAGTTACAGCATAACAGTCCATGCATGGTACGGAGGGAGGGGGCAGTGGCACACAATGGACCATACCAGGCAGGAGGGAGGGGATTGGGGCCTGTACATGTAAAACAGAGGGCAGGGTGTAAGGGGGAAGGGCTGGGGCAGCAGGCTGACCATGGAGGGCAGGCAGGATGGGCACAAAACACCATGGTGGGCAACAGTGAGACTATAATGGCATATACACAAACAACAGAGAGAAGGTAGGAGTGGGGTCGGGGCAGCAAGGTGACCACAAAGGACAGGTTGGAGGGGCTGTGGCAGCACAGAAGGCCATGCATGGCAAGCGGGAGGGTTAGTGGCAGCACAACAGCCATTGTGGGCAAAAGGACCATGGAGGGCAGAAAGGATGGGTAGTGCCTGGACACAGGCACGAGAGAGCAGAGAAGGGGCTTCATAACAGACCATGTGGGGCAGGCAGGAGGAGCAGTTGCAGAACAACAGAGCCTGGATGGCAGAAGGGAGTGGTAGCAAAATGGACCGTGGTGTACAGAAGGAAGGCGATAGGGGCATGGAACTCGGACAGGCAGGGTGGAGGTGGCAGGGACAGGTGACAGTCATCTGACCATGCTAGGCAAGTGGGAGAGGCAGTGGCAGCTCAACAGGACACCCAGAGTAGCTAGGAGGGGAAATGGCAGGTCCATAAAACATGGTGAGCAAAGAGGAGGGAGCAGGGGCAAGGACACAGACATCGGAGGGCAGGGAAAGGAGGTAGGAACAGTAGGCTAAGCACAGAGGCTACGCAGGAGGGCCTTGATGGGGCATAGAATTGGGCAACAGAGGGCAGAAGGAGTGGGCAGGATCATCAAGCTAAGTGGAGGGCAGTGGTAGCACATCAGAACATGAAGGGCAGGAGTGAGGGGGGGCGGTGCATGGGCTCGGACAGCAGAGGGTAGGAAGGAGGTGGCTGGGGCAGCAAGCTAACTGTTTGGAGCAGACGGGAAGGGCAGTGGCAGAACAATGTCATACAGGGCTGTAATGAGGGACCAGGGGAATTAACTTGGGCAATGGATGGCAAGGAGGAGGGGGGACAGGAGCAGCAACCTTGGAAAGGGATAGCACAATGCCGGGCCAGGCCCCCTACTAATAGTCTGGAGCCAGGTCTGAGGAAGAACAGATACCTGTGCACTTCAAAGACCCTTCTTTGAAGTCATCCCCACTTCAGAGGCACATTTAGGTATACTGGGTCTCTGGCCCCACCAAATCAGACACTTCTGAACCTACAACTGGACTGTGTCAGAAGAACTGCTGTGCTGCATCAAGGACTGTAACTCTGCTGACCTGGAAGGACTGTGTTTCTGCTATGTAGCCATCCTCCCTTCTGCTCTCTGACCCTCTGAGGGAGAGCTGGACTCTGCCTTGCAGCCCAAAGTGATCTCCAAGGGCTTGTTGTCTTGCCTACAGTTTCTAGAGACTCAGGGTATCAAAGTTTCTACCCCTGTGTCTGGTTTACTGGAATTCGGCCCAGATACTTGCACCAATAAAATCAACGCATTTGCTGCCTGCTGGAAGCGGCAACCAATGCTTCAACTTTTTTGCGGGAGTAAAATTGCCGCATTGCACATGAGGCCCAAGCAGCATCTCTGGAACCTCTACATTGACTGACACATCCCCTGCCTGCTGGAAGTGGCACCCAGTGCATCGGCATCAACGCTGCACTGAAACCACTGCATCACTGCCATCGCTGAAGGTCGAGCGACACATCACTTCAACAGCACGGAGAAACCTTGCGTATTGGCTTTGAAATCAATGCAGCGTGGTTTCAATGCTCATTTTTGGAAACCAACGTATCACCATCAACATGTGGGAAAAATTTATGCATCCCTCAACTGCAGGAGTGGCTTTGATGCATCTACAGACGTATCAACTCTGCATCTTGATCTGCCAACGCATCGTATTGTGTTTGCATCCATACTCTGTTCCCCAGGCCTGCATGGCTCTTGTACCTGGCCAGTGCTCCATTGTGGCTGGCTTGAGCTGTTAACTTTGTCCTGGCCCAGTGTGACTTCAAGTAACCCATAAAGCGCTATTTACTTCTGAGCACTATTTTTGCATTTATTCTCCTAAAATTCATAACTTGACTTCTACTATTTTTTGTGGTTTTTGTCTCGATTTATTTTTTTAAATACAATTATTGTCTATTTTTCTCAACCTGTGTGGAGTCTTTTTGTGGTGTTTTCATTGTGTTACTGTGTGTGCGTTTTGCACAAATACTCTGCACGTTGCCTCTTTAGATACGCCTGATTGCTCTGTGCCAAACTACTAGAGGTTGAGCACAAGTTATAATTTGGTGTGCATCTGTCTTACCCTGACTAGATTGGTGGTCCCTACTTGGACTGAGTGCAGATTCCTGCCAACTAGGCCAACTAGTGAACCCCTTTCTAACAATTGGTAAAATACCATCCAAGCCAACCTGGAATGAATAAAAGCAAGTCCTGGCGTGTTTCCCTCCTACTAGCGCTCTTCAGAGAGGTATAGCTTTGTCCAGACACAAGGGAGTACCTAGTTTAAGTCAAAACAATACCCTTTCAGGCTTAGAGTGCTACATGGATTTTTCAAAAAAGGAAGCAGAGAACTCTGGGTTGTTCCTAAGGATGGATGGAGAGCAACTCTTAACGGATCACCCTACCACACCATCGAAACTCTGAATGTGCTTACCTCAAATGTCTGTTTTTCTAGCAGAGTTTTTAATCATAGGATTAGTACAGTGCCATCCATTCTGAGCTAGGAAGTGACAAAGCCTTTTGCCATTTTTACAGTAAAGTCTGTAAATATAAGGTTAGCTAGTGCCATCCATGCATAGCCGAGAAGTTACAAAAGCCTTTACCACTCCAAGTAGAGTATTACAGCTTTGGATTAGTAGCAAAACAAATATTTGATGTGAGCACATTCAGAGTGTTGGTGGTGTAGGGTACTCCAATAAGAGCTGCTCTCCACCTAACCCTTAGGAACAATCCAGAGTTCTCTGGTTCCTTTTTTGCATAACCTGGGGCACGCATACTTGTTTAATATATCCATTGCAGGGGGAACCCCAGGGCTCCTGCGTCCTAGGCCAGCTCCTCAACCACCATTGTGGCGGGTGCCAGCCACTTACTAGTTTTATATGGGTGCCCCAGTGCCCACCCAGTGCACTCACAACCAATCTTTTGGTGTGGGTAGTGAGGGATCCCTAGGACCACTGTGGCCCCAAGCCAGCTCGCCTGATGGGAGCCGGCCATTTAAAAAAAATATTTGGTGAGTGCCTCAGGGCCCCTCTGGGGCACCCATACTGATGCCATGGTTGGGAGCTGTGGCGGGAGCCACAGGCCCCTGCTACCCCTCAGGCCCTTCATACAGGGTGCTGGCAGGCTCCTAGGCGGGAGCAGAATTTTGTTACTGTTCCCGCATGGTGGTAGCAAAGTTCTGTGTCCTGCCCAGGAGAATGCAGGCAGGGTATTCACTCTCCCGGCAAGGAACCACAGTGTCCTGGAGACAGGTTCCCCCAGACACTCTACAATATCTGTCCTAAGGGGATGGACTCCCAATACCTGTTCGGGCAGAGGTGGGTGCATGCCCCTACCCCTTTTAAAATACATTCAGTCCCAGGGATGGAGCCTACACAGGCTCAGGGAGGAGAGCTGTGGGTCCGCTCTTCTTCAATGTAACAACGGTCCCTCGTAATGGGGCATCAGGCCTTGTGAGGCTCGGGCAGGGGAAATGCATACCCTCCTCCCCTCTGCGAAAGGTCACAGGACCAGAGGATGGGGTCCCCGGAGCCAAAATTGCTTGGGATAGAGAGGGTCCCATTCTTGTTGCTTTCCCTAGATTAATAAATATTTTTTTACCCTCGTGCCCCTGAGGGTCATATTATTTTTGTTTTTTAAATGACAGCAACCTTTTTGTGCCACAATCCCGCTGGAGTATCATGGGTTTGCATAAAAAATGCTTTGGAATTTTGAACCAAGTGGGATCCCTCTGGGACCCTCCCCCAAGAGCTAAAGGGACAGGGTATCCCATGTTGGGACCAGTCACAGCGCTTTCTTCTGCGGGCCATACTTCCACAGGAACAAGGTGGCCAAAGGGAAAAAAAAAGCCCTTTCGGCCAGTCAGAATGCTCTATTTTTTAAAGTTGTGCTTGCCGGATTCTTGCCAGAGTCCCACAAATCCAACCATCCTGAAAGTACTTTTGTGCCCTACTTTCCCCAAAACTACTCAAAAGATGTACACCAACTCACAAAATGCATGCCTTCTGGATCACAATCTAGCTTCCTACCAAACGAGTATAATTCTGTTTAGCAGTTTTCACTATAGGCTGTTTAAAAAAACCTATGGAAATTGCTTCGGACGTTTGCATTTTGGGAACCCCTTTTTCTAGGTCTCTGCTTGATGGATCACTCCAAATCTTTCCAGGAAGAAGCTAAGCAAAAAAATTAGCTATTTTTTAGAAAGTTTTATGAAAAAATCGTCAAGCAGCACCAACGTTATTAGCAAACCAAAAAAGGCCTTTCCTTTGGAAACTCAGACCTCACTATAATTACCAAGTCACTACGAGTTTCCCTGCTACATGATGGCTTCATTGAAAATAGGGATGTTTGGTATCAAACATCTCATATTAGTAAACCCTCACTGATGCCAGTGATGGATTAATTAATACATGCACCTAGATGGCACCTTAGAGGTGGCCCCTGAAAACCTACCATCTCTTGTGTGTGGACTGACCAGTTTCAGCCAGCCTGCCACCACCAGACATGAGTCTGACCCCCCCAAAAATGAGAGCCTTTGCTCTCAGAGCGGCCATAAACCAAGCCTGTCTGGGAGACCCCCACCCAACAGGATGAATTTGACTCTGCATTCCAAGACTGGGGGCTTCAAAGAAGCCCACTGCCCTTGATATACAGATCTGGCCTGACTCACAGGAGATATGCTGAACCCTCTACCCCAGGGCTTCTTTGGCACCAGGACAGGTGCAAAATGTAATATGCAGAGAGGTGTGTCCACCTCTCAGGTCAGCCCCACCCCTAAGGTAAGCTGCCTTATATGGACACTGCATTTACAATTCTACCATTTTGGTGTTGGCAAATTTAGGAACTCTGGGACAGGGTTATGCCCATTTCCTACAGGAAGTGGCCATATAGGGGGTGTAGTGACCCCAGTGGTAAGTAGTTCATTGGCTACTACCCTATTCTCCCTGAAACACCCATGAATTCAGTATTTAGGGGAGCCCTTGGCACCAAGAAAGCGGATGTCTGCTGACCTACGAAGAAGAAGGGCACCCAAGAGCTGCAAAAGCAAAGCCCGAGGACGAAGCACCTGACTTGGCCACAGCCCTGCTGGCCTGTCCGCTCTTACCGACGAATTGCACCAAAGTGGACCGTCCTGCAAGCTGCTGTGCCTCCCAAAAGCCTGAGGGGGCCTGCCTGCCTTCAGCAAAGACCCAGGAACTCATGTGGAGTAGCCCAGCAGCTTCCCTGCATCTTGCAGGCACCCAAGACAACTTAGAGGACTCCAGTCCACAGAAAATGCGACACAGGAACGCACCGCTGCTGCTTAGCCCGAGTTGAAGTGGGTCAATGGTGCCAACATGGTCCCCCAGCCCTCCAGAAACAAAGCCCACTTTGGACTTGCCCACTTTGGACTCACTGACGACGCCTGCAGCCTCTGCACGCAGGCCTCATCAACCATGAGTGCTCCAGTGGAGAAAAACCTGACGTCTCAGGACACCTCAGCACCTGTTGCCCTTGGCCCGTGGAGAAGAAGACTGAAGGTGTCCTCTTGTCCCTGGACATCTAAAGATTGGAACCCACATGTTGGTTTATCCCAACTGGATCCCCAGTCCTCACCTGCAGCATCTTTTCATCCAGACCAATCCCCTTTGAGTAACATTGGGCACCTGGTGCCTTACTGCACCTCTGCATCCAGCTGCTCCAGTGCCGCCTGGTGTGACCTGTTGGTGTGGTCCTGACCCTTGCCCAATATGTACCATAAGTCCAGGAGATTAGTCCCGTAAGTGGCTATACTATACCTGAATGCAGTACTTGTTTTTCTCTCCATAGGATAGCATTACTGCTTCTGAAAAATGCACTGTCGACTTTTGAAAAATTATAGTATTTTTCTTGCAAAAACGTACTTACCTGGTTGTATTGATTCTGGTGCCTGTACATATATAAAGATACTTGTTATTTTTTTGTAAATTGATGTGGATCTCCTTTTTGAGTTGTGTGTCTCATTTGTTGATTGTGTGTGTATTTGCAGATGTCTATCACTCTTCTCTGATAAGTCTAAAGCTGCTCAACCACAATCCCCCTAAAAAGGAGTGCCTTTGGGATTACTCAAGCAAGCCCCTGTCCATTAGTAAGGGAACCCCTGGACTTTTTGCATGATATATCTAATTTTGATATATAATCATATAAAAACAGCTTCCTACAGCTTGACAGCTCAGCTGTGCCAGACATTATGTGATCAACCCACAGAGCTTTCAAGAATACTACAAAGAGGGTGCTTGGCTCCGCTCACATGTTGGTAGTCCAAAATACATATTTTGATTGGGCAGAATTTGCAAGCTTCCACAGGAAATGTTTTTTACTTCCCCTCCACACATTCGGTATTATTTTGTTGATTTAGCCAGCAACCTGAACCAGCAGCAGTATGTCTACAAAAGGTTGAACCTCCAAGGGCATATACATGGCATTGTAATGGTGCTAAAGTGTCTTAGATAACTAGATAATTTACACAGTTTTTCTCCTGCAGTAGCACTGTTGGGAGGAGATGTCACAATGAACATTTATCGCTCCCAGCATCCTTCGCTTCATTCATGTATTTTATACTTCAGGTATTTTGTTACATAGAACATCACAGATTACCATAGTAGGAAAGGGTTTTGGTGGCACCCGAACAAACCATGAATACTGACATTTTTCACTATGATAATCATTATTGTGGTTTATTAGTCAGGATTTTACATTGTTTTAATAACTGTATTTTGTACATATTTGTAATTTTATTATAGAGTACCTGATGGTTGTCTTGTTGGAAATGTTATGGCCAGGACATTAGGTCTCTGTTTGTTATAGTGACAGGCCAATGGTGACTGAAGGTTGTAGCCCTGATTGTTTATACCAAAAAGTTATGATAAAGTCAGTAAGCCTGTGACATATTTTGAAAAGTGTATGTTAATGTCAATGGGCATTTAAGGATAGATTGTTAGAATTGTGTATTAAAACCATATTAAAATTAGCATTTTGTTACATGGAATTGCACAGGTTACCAAAGTAGGCAAGGGTTTTGGTGCTGAATATTCCCTCTGACAACCACAGATATAGAATATTTGCACTGTCAGAATGTATGTTAGGCCCTCCTAGGAAAGACAGTATTTTTTTGTTTTGATCATTTTAATTTTGTATACTATGTAATTTTATGGCTGTAATCCTGATGGTTGCCTTTCGGGAAAGCTTAAGCTCGGGACATGAGACCTCAGTTGTTTATGGTGACAAGCCATTGTTAACAGAAAGAAGTCTGATTAGTTCACTAGCAAAATACATTTCTGGTGCCGTTGGTATAATCTTTTTATTACAAGAAATTATGATAAATGGAGTAAGCCTGGGATATTGATTGTGAAAAGCATATTTTAAAGTCAATGGGCATTTAAGGGGGAATTGCTCTGTCTCTACATTAAAAGCTGCAAGTAGGTATCATGTTACATGAAATGTCACTGACTACGTTTGTAGGGATGTATGTTAGCTTTGTTACCACCTTTGACAACCCCTAGGGGGAGATGATTTTCAGTGTAAACTTGCTTGTTTGACCCCTTCTTAGCTGTCTGGTAATTAAATGAAAAAATATTTACATAACACATACACCTATATGTATACATATACATCCATATTAATACATAGAGGGCCTTCATGTCCGATCTGTTCTGCCATTGGTCTTTCTGAGTGCCATTAACATTCTACTTCTAGCCATGACAGCATACTGTAAGGGGTAATGGTTCAGTCCACATCAGTCATTGTCTGTCTTGCCTTGAGAATGGTAGTATTTTCTGATCAGATGTATACATCCACCTAAAATGTGAGTGCACTTCAGTGTCCGAGCTTCAATTTTATCCTTTTATAGTTCCTCTTTCATTTCTTTACTTCAGCATGCTTTCTGTTTTCTCCTTGTGTTCTTTCAATTTATCTGGCAGGTGTTGGATTTATGTGTGTTATTTAATTTGGTTGTGACAGAAGTGAGTGCAAGAATGAGTCTGTAGATCAATGAAAAGATGAATGAGTGTAAAATGAGAGACAGAGTGCATATGTGATGCCTTATTGAGGTGCATAAGCCCATTAACCAAAAAACACGTTAATTCATAGGCCAGACCAATTGGCATTGTTGATCTGAGGAGTGATTCTCACCTGCATCTTCAGATCTATAAATGCTTATTTCCGACCTCCACCTGTTGTCGAACACAACTCTGAGATGGAATGTCACCTATGGGACTATTGACACAGTTTTTGCCATGTCCCTTTGTATCTAGAGTCATTTATTTCAGCATGTTCTTTTTCCTGTAACGTAAGGTTTAATATTTGCACTCTGTTATCCAGAAGGAAACTATGACCTTGTCCGTCCAAAATCTTGCTGCAATGGACTCGAGGCTCTTTGTTGGAATAGGCGTATTCCAGTTTATCAAGAAACGATGTTTCCCGGAGCAGAGAGATTAGCAATGTCTGATAAACTTCCATTTGTGAGCTCCAAAGAGAATGACTCATCTAGTTGTCTACCTATGGGTCACGCCAGATCCCATTATTGTACTGTAATATCACCAAAGGACTTTTGATAAAGCCTCAGTGCTGAATACCGTCTGAAATGAAGTACACAAATTGGAAGTAGTAAACCTCAATCATAAACGAAAGGAACTTCTAATTATTGTTGGAAACTGAGATATGCATTCTACAGACCCAGTTTACCATAATATCTCTGTTAGAAAGATCATATGTACACATTCCATCTTGAGGTGTATGGTGAACATGCAGTTGTTTACCCTTTACAAGTCAAAGGCTGGAAGCAATTCCAATGCATGCTTTCTCTGCCAGGACAAGAATCAAATAAATCCTTTGACCTAGCTCCTTCTCTGGAACAGGGATTATGGCTTTTTTTGCCAACAAGTCTAATACTCCTGCTCATACGGTTTCTACTATTAAAGTGTTCTCGAGAACAGCCACAGGGATGAATACCCATTCTGGAGGAACTGATGAGAAGTCTGTATTGTAACTTTCTCAAACATTGTTTAATACCCAGAGGATCCTAAATACCTTCCCCCCACGTCTCTACAACTTTTCGTATACAACCTCCAACACTGACCTCCCACCGGGACCTCAGAATCCATCTTTCCTCAACCCTCAGGAACTTTGATTGATTGTAAGAGTCTAGCACAGTTGAAACCTTTTAAGAACCTTGTCTCTCCTGAAACCTTTTCTGTCCTTAAGCCTGTTTGTTAGCTTTGTAAGAAGATGAACTCGGGGGGAGAGACGTTTTTCCATTATGCATTGAGCCTCCGAATACTCTGACTTCCAGCCACTGAACCAAATATGGCATCTGCCCAAAGTAGCTCCTCCTGCTGCCATAGCGAAACCTCTAGAACCAACACCGCAGTGTCTGAAAAGAGCCTCCATAGTCACTAGCTTGTCTGAAATACCCTCTCTTTCTTTCATTTACTGCTGCCCATTTGAATACAAATCAAGGGGTATCTGTAGCATAAATGAATGCCCTTCGTGCCAGATTGGTAGCTGCAAATAGTTTTTTAGTGTTGCTTCTGCTTCCTGTAACTATTAAGAAAAATAATAATCTGGGCTCATTGATGTCTTTTCTGACAGTGCTGCCAACACTGAATGTAAGGAAACTATGAATTGTATTTAATAAATCGGCGCACTAGAATTAATGTGTCAAAAGCAAAGAAAGAATTACATGAAAAGTAAATTGATTAGAAATAGAACTGTTGTCACAACCTCGATAACAGGCCTGTCAAAGAAAATAGGCAAAAAAGAGAGACTGACGGGCAGGCCCTTGATTGGAAGGGGGCTTGAGTATAATTTTCCTTTAGTCAAATTAAAGGTAAAACTAAGAACCGGCCTGTAACAGGAGATGAACGGTTCAGAAAGAAATGACTGGAAGGAGGAAGTAGACGGGATGAGGAGGTAGTTCAGGTACTCTTTCAGCAATACTGGAGCTGCTTATGCATTTTATTTTATACGATGCTTTAGCGTGTACCTTATCCAACTGTCCCCTAAAGATGAGTGCTGCATGAAACCTTTTACACGTAGAGCAGATGACGTACATACTGCATAAACGAAAATCGTGTTGGTCCATCAGTCAGTCGGTGCAAATGTACTTTCCCAATGATTGGCTGATGCTCGGCATTCCGAAATTTACTGAGCACTTATACCGTGGCGCTCTGCCTGGTCCAAGTCCGCCACTGCTCGTTGGAACAAACCCGCTTTAATCTGCCTGTACCACAATTATTTTTGTTTCTCCCTCACCCCGCACATATACAGAAGCGCAAGACACTTTCAGTAAGAAGTTACGTGCGATGAGAAGTCAATACAGTGCTGAAACTCCTCGTCTTCGTTGCTAGTGAGGGGGAATCGAAAGGGAGAAAGGGCCTTGCACAACACAGGATGCACGTCACAGCTGCACGAGCAGGTTTCGTAACCGTTTAAGTCGGCACTTAACGCTGCTAGTGGGCCTATGAGGTGACGAGTGGAACGTTTCTACCCTAAAGGCTATAAACAACCCCTGTACTAAGCCGAACTTTAGACAAAGCGGTGCAGTCGGTTCCCTGCTTGCGCTCCAAACTGTGCACGACCGATTGCTTCAATGGTGTAGTCTGGACCATTTTTAAGGATGGAAGCGGGCTCTCGGCTTCTAGGACAGCGCGGCTCTCTTCAGAGGAAAGAGAAGGGAGGAAGAAGAGGCATTCGCACAGGAAAGGCGTCAGCGAGCAGGCAGGGAGAACGGAGGCAGGGTTGGAGATGAGCGGAAGGAGGGGGTAGTAAGATAAAATGAAGCTATTCATGCTGAGCCTGCCACCTTCGCCCCCCAACATTCGGTGCAAATGTCACGTTAACATTAACTCATGCGGTTAATACCCCTGGATATTGTTTGACGAAAACCCTTTATATGGAAAGGATACACAGTAACCTTATTGCGAAGCTGCATTGTCAAGGCATGCTTTCATTCATTTCATTTTTGCATTGTTCGGCGTTCTAGAGCAGAATGTTGTTACTGTGCGTGAAAGGACCGGGTCCTATTGGATGAACGCACTAACTTCACGAATAAGAGAACAGTGTGAAATGAAAGTGCTTGTTTTTGTCACGAGACATGACATTTCAGGGTATTCAGTTTTATCAAGTACTCTTCAAGCTGATTTAAAAGCCTATGTCAGACACCACAGCTAGGGACAGAGTCAAGAAAACGTTTGAGTGTTAATTTAAAAAAGACAGCGATAAGAGAGAGAGCTCAAGATCTGAAACTGACATGTATTTGGCAGGCCATTATGAGTGGCCTGGAAACGTCCCAGTTTTAACAACCCACAACCCCCAAGTTACCGTTGTCACGCACATCTATAATTCTACAGGTGTGGGGTGCAAGCTGCAAGATCAGGAGTTAGGCCATGAGGATCACCTAAGAAGTTACCAGGGAATCACTAATAATACACCCTATTCTCATGGTATTTTACCACTCCCCTTGGTGTTCCACCCAGACGAAGTGTCTGGGTGAAACACTCCTGACCAGTGGTGCACATGTTACTAGTTTTCCAAATAGGGCCGGTGCCTCTTATTAGCCCATCAAGGTTGTTGGGTGACGCAAAGAGGCCCAATGTGTTGGAAGCCGAACTATATCCATAGGTACATGATCATCTCTGTCACAAGGCACAGTGCAAGGTTCCCTACCACACAGCATTTCCCCGCAAATGAATGCAGAATTACCCTGCATTGTCGTCTTTAACATTACTCGGATAGGTTTTTTCAAAACATTATGCCAACTGTTTATCCAAAATGAAGTGTTCTTTCCATAACATATGTCCGTTTTACCATGCTAAGAAAAATGAATGTATATCTTAGGTGACTTGCTCTTTACAGTAGAAGATCCATAGTGTTTTAGTATCCTAAAATGAATCATAGAGGGCCTGGTCCACAATTTTTTTTTTATTCAGTATTTAACTTATAGTCACTAAGTTTCTTGTTATCTGCTGCTTATCAGTGCTGCTTTTAGGTCGAGAGCGTGCAAGCGCTTTGACCTCTTGTAAGTATTGTGGGGTTTTAACCATGCCCACCGCATGCCCATCACTTTCACTCGTTTGTGGGCTTATTATTGCTGGTAAATGCTTTACATGTGTCCCTCCTTTTTTACCGCCTTGCAGACCGCCCGTTACATGGATAATTGCACAATTGCTGATACGTTTGACTGCAAGCGAACTTCTTTTTCTTTTAGTGTCTCTCGTTCATGCTCATGCTTAGGGCAGCCATGGTGCTTTGAATCGTCTCTCTTATGTCAACTGCTTTACTTTTCATGTTCAATTTATGTGGCAAGAAAAGTCCAGTTAGAAATTTACAACGCTAATAGCTCTAACTCGAGCAAATGCGAGACCCAATGCATTGCAAATGCTTGTTTATTTTGCCTTTTACTTTTTGTTTTTCCCCTTGCATAGCCTGATCATTTACACCTTGTATTAGCCCCATTTACTCCTTAGTGCAATCATGTTAAGGACAGGAATTATTTTGACATTTTACATATATTCTTACACTGCAGTAGATCATTCAACAAAGGTCTTTGCATGCAAATTGTGTTTTTTGTATAGGAAGAAAGCTCTAATCTCCTGTTGAAACTATTGCAAGTTATTATTTTGTTTGAAGTTGAATTCTACGTAGCATAGACTTGATGTCCAGATGGATTTTTCTATTCAACATAGTACACATGCAAAGGTCCTTTCACAGTTGAAGAGATTGTGCATAAATCTATCTACTTTTTCATTATGTCTGCTGTTAGACCTGTCAGCGCTTGGCGTGGTTTCCCCTGTCTTTTTGCTTCTAAACTCCTGCTTTTGATCCTGTGCTGAATTTCGTTTTTGCTGGCTTTAGGACTCTGGGCACTTTACCACTGCTGACCCGTGCTAAAGTGGAAGTGCTCTCTGTCTAAATTGTATTTGTGATTGGTTTATCCATGGCTAGCATATTTGATTTACTAGTAAGTTCGTAGTATAGTGCTCCATGTGTGCCCAGGGCCTGTAAATCAAATGCTACTAGTGGGCCAGCAGCACAGATTGTGCCACCCACATGAGTAGCCCTGTAAACTTGTCTCAGACCTGCCACTGCAATGTCTGTGTGTGCAGTTTTTAAACTGCCATTTCGACCTGGCAAGTGCATTCACTTGCCGGGCCCAAACCTTCCCTTTTACAACATGTAAGTCACCCCTATAGTAGGCCAAAGGCAGCCCCATGGGCGGGGAGCAGTGTATTTAAAAGGTAGGACATGTACTGGTGTATTTTACATGTCCTGATTGTGAAATACTGCTAAATTCGTTTTTCACTATTGCAAGGCCTATCTCTCCCATAGGGTAGCATGGGGATTGCCTTGAAATATCTTTTCAGTTACATTTTTCATTGGGAGTAGGGAGAGGTATGGAGTTTGGGGGTCTCCGAACCCACAATTTAGAAATACAACTTTTGGTGAGATTGGATTTTGAATTGTGTTAGAAATGGGGTCTTTGGTTGACAGTCAGGTTACCCCCTGTTCAGGCAAGGACCCTCACTTTAGTCAGGGTAAAAGAGAATCACCCTCAGCTAACCCCTGCTTATCCCCTTGGTAGCTTGGCAGAGCAGTAGGCTTAACTTCAGAGTGCTAGGTGTAAAGTATTTTTACCAACACACACAGTAACTTAATGAAAACACTACAAAATGACACAACACAGGGTTAGAACAATAGGAAATATTTATCTAAACAAAACAAGACCAAAACGACAAAAATCCACAATACACAAGTCAAGTTATCACTTAAAAAGCAAAAAGTGTGTGGATTTCCTCCTCTTAGGCTGCTAGCTTCTCCTTTCCGAGTCCCAGGAACTGGATGTGCACCGCAGGGCAGAGTAGGAGTCTCTCCAGAGACTCCAGGTGCTGGCAGA
This sequence comes from Pleurodeles waltl, assembly GCF_031143425.1. Taxonomy (NCBI): domain Eukaryota; kingdom Metazoa; phylum Chordata; class Amphibia; order Caudata; family Salamandridae; genus Pleurodeles; species Pleurodeles waltl. The sequence goes on from NC_090436.1 coordinate 506,873,701, forward strand.
GAGAAGTCTTTGCTGTCCCTGAGACTTCAAACAACAGGAGGCAAGCTCTAAATCAAGCCCTTGGAGATGTCTGCTCAAGATTGAAGGCACACAAAGTCCAGTCTTTGCCCTCTTACTCTGGCAGAAGCAGCAACTGCAGGATAGCTCCACAAAGCACAGTCACAGGCAGGGCAGCTCTTCTTCCTCAGCTCTTCAGCTCTTCTCCAGGCAGAGGTTCCTCTTGTTTCCAGAAGTGTTCTAAATTCTGTGGTTTTGGGTGCCCTTCTTATACCAAATTTCTCCTTTGAAGTAGTCCTACTTCAAAGTAAAGTCTCGTTTGAATGTGAAATCCTGCCTTGCCCAGGCCAGGCCCCAGACTCTCACCAGGGGGTTGGAGACTGCATTGTGTGAGGACAGGCACAGCCCTTTCAGGTGTAGGTGACCACTCCTTCCCTCCCTCCTAGCACCAATGGCTCATCAGGAAATGTAGACTACACCCCAGCTCCCTTTGTGTCACTGTCTAGTGTGAGGTGCAAGCAGCCCAACTGTCAAACTAACCCACTCAGGGAATCCACAAACAGGCAGAGTCACAGAAATGGTATACGTAAGAAAATGCTCACTTTCTAAAAGTGGCATTTTCAAACACACAGTCTTAAAATCAACTTTACTAAAAGATGTATTTTTAAATTGTGAGCTGAGAGACCCCAAACTCCACATGTCCATCCGCTCCCAAAGGGAATTTACACTTGAATCAGATTTAAAGGTAGCCCCCATGTTAACCTATAAGAGGGACTGGCCTTGCAACAGTGAAAAACGAATTTAGCAATATTCCACTGTCAGGACATAAAACACATTACTATATGTTCTACCTTAACCATACACTGCACACTGCCCTTGGGGCTGCCTAGGGCCTAACTTAGGGGTGTCTGACATGTAAGAAAAGGGACTGTTTAGGCCTGGCAAGTGGGTACACTTGCCAAGTCGATTTTACAGTTAAAACTGCACACACAGACACTGCAGTGGCAGGTCTGAGACATGATTACAGAGCTAATTAAGTGGGTGGCACAACCGGTGCTGCAGGTCCACTAGTAGCATTTCATTTACAGGCCCTGGGCACCTCTAGTGCACTGTACTGGGGACTTACTAATGAATCAAATATGCCAATCATGGATAAGCCACTTACATACACATTTTGTAAAGGAGCCCTTGCACTTTAGCACTGGTTAGCAGTTGTAAAGTGCCCAGAGTAAAAAAATCAGCTAAATCAGAGTCCAGCACACATCAACAACCTGGGAAACAGAGGCAAAATGTTAAGGGAGACCACGCCAAGGATGAAAAGTCTAACAAATTGTAAGTTTGAAAGTACCACTTTTAGAAAGTGGGCATTTTCTTGCTTAACCATTCTATGCCTCTGCCTGTCTGCTGAATACACGTCTGGATCGGGATGACAGTTGAGCTATATGTGAATTCACCCTAGACAGTCACACAAAGGGAGCTGTGTGCCCTGCATTTCCTGATGGGTCTTCCTGAGCTAGAGTGGTAGGAAGGGCTGACATTTGCACCTGAATAGGGCTGTGCCTGTCCTCACACAAAGCAGTTTCCAACCCCCTGGTGTGTGTCTGGGAAAAGGGCAGGGAAAGGCAGGGTCTTGTGCACTACAAAGAAGTCTCTTTGAAGTTTGCCTACTTCATAGACAGAAATGGGTATAAGTAATGGACCTGTGACTCCACATTGTTGGGACAGTTCTGGACTGAGGACAGTCTGCCAGCTAGAAGAGCTGAATGCTGTAGGAGGGACTGACACTCTGCCTTTTCCTTTGCTGTGATAGCCTTCTGCTTCTATCCTGTGAGTGAAAGGACTGGGCTGATTTCTACATCCTGCTTTCCAAGGTTCTCCAAGAGCTTAAGTTGAGCTTGACTCCTGTTAAGAAGTCTCAGGGACATCAAAGACTTCATCTGCCAGTATCTAGGCTCCTCTGCTGAGATCCCTCTCCGGTCAAGTGATGCCAAATCCATTTCTGGGCCCTTGCAGGAGATTGTTGGTGATACAAGAAGAAAATCCATGTATAGACTCACAGCGTCATTCCAAACCGACGCATCACTGTAAAGATTCGAAGCGTGTCCACTGCCCACACAGGACCATGGCCCCAGCTTGATGCATCTTCCGCGGTTTTCAACACAGGCTCCAGCTTTCCATCGCAGCGCGTCCGAAGAATCACTGCTGCATGAGTTTTGAGCACTGCATCACCGAAGTCTGTGATGCACCACCCTGACTCCGTCACGGTGGCTACTTCATGGCTGTGAGATCGACACATCGTGGCTTGACTTTTGACATATTATCAAGGCATCATCCCAGGGAGGCATTTACTTCATGGATACCACACTGCAATAAGGATCAAATGCTTCATGCCGCAAACAACACATCTTCTCCACTGTGGCAGCAAGGAACTAATGCATCACCTCCCCTGCCTAGCAGTAAGGAACTGATGCATCACCTCCCCTGCAGTCCGCACCGTCTGTTCTTTGCGCATCTCAGATACTTTACCTCAGTCAAGCCCTTCATTGATTTAAAAGAACTACAGTTACATTTAATCTTTAAAAAGTGGTATCTTCCTTGTGTATGTTGGATTTTTCTCATTTTGGTTTTGTTTTACTCAGATAAATATTGGCTATTTTCCTAAACTCGTGTGGAGTACTTTTGTGGTGTTTCCATTGTGTTGCTGTGTGTGTGTTTACAAATACTTTACAGATTGCCTCTCAGATAAGCCTTACTGCTTGAGCCAAGCTACCAAGGGGGTGAGCAGGGGTTATCTGAGCTGAATGGCTGCCTTACCCTGACTAGAGTGAGGGCCCCTCCTTGGACAGGGTGCACACCACTGCCAACTAGAGACCCCATTGCTAACATCTGCCAAAATTTCTGAGACATATTATGTGTTCCTTTGACAGAAAGGGGAGAGTGCCAGGACTGGGACCAGACTTTGCAGTATGATTTTCAAATGTATTACTTCTTGTACAAATTCACAATGCAACAAGTCTGGTGTTTTGAAGGAAGGTCTGGACTGTGGTACAGTGTTTCTAGTTTTAAGTTTTCTGGCCAGGACTGGGAGCAACAACCAATCTCAAAGAAAGTTGCTGGGATAATACAAGACTGTGCTGCACAGATGCAGAGATTGAAAAAGAGGCAAGTAGGAGGTTATTCAGGAGGCATCCTACAAGAGGAGAGGTCCATACCGTTCTAAAGTCTAGGGGTAAAGTATGACAAGTGCTCATTTTCTCACCTCTAAAATCTGAACAAACATATCTTAAGGAAGCTGCTGTACTTAACTGCAGAGAAAGAGGCCATACTGTGAGTGTTCTCTTTTGTGACATAGCGTTTCCAAGTGTTATCTTGAAGGGCCAGTCATTAATACACCCTGAGTCAATTGTCTTTAGAATTTAAAAAAGGCATGAGATTCAAATATCAAATTGTAAAGCAATTTTAACACAGTGACACTATCTTGATGATATGATGTCAAACACAACAGTGTTATGGTCTGTCCAGTTTTCCAGATTATTGCACATGCATGTACCCTTCGTTGTGTCAGTGTAGACTATTGTATCAGTGTATGCTCAAAGTAGAGCTCATCATGATGCATCCTACTGTTTCTTTAATGTTCTTTATAAGGATACAGATGCAAATAGTCATTGAAGACATGTGACTACTAGACAAAGTTGACTCCTGACTTCTGATCCTACTGGGCCTGCCAGCGGCATTGGACATGGTCAGCTACTCTGCACTCCAGAAAATTCTAGAGGAAAGAAAGGGTATATATGGAGTTGTCCTTAACTGGCGTTTCTCCTAACTTGAAATAAGATGACCAATTCTCTGAGACACTGCACCCCAAGACATACTCTCAATTTCCCTCCTCTTTCCCATTCTTTTCAATGTACATTGAGCCCATAGTATCCCTTCTAAATATCCTCAAATCTCATACGATGCCAACGATAGTCCACTTTACTTGAAAGTCTCCTCCCTAAATGGCATTTTTATCACTTGCCCAGACTCTGAGACTTCCAGTTGTGGATGAATTGTGGTCAACTGAAAAAAAAAACACTAAAGCTAAGTTTTTCCTGATTGCCATCTGTTGTCTCACTGCAGTTTAACACCAGCTGAACCCTCTGTCAGTACTACAGTCCTTATATTGTAGAATGCACTAAACTGCTTGACTTCATTCTAGACAAGAACTTGATCTCCAAGCTCACTTCAATGTGGTGGCTGAAAGAGCTCAGTTCCAGCAAAAGCTACTGGTAGGAATCAGACCTTCATTCAGTACCTATTTTATCTGTTTGCTATCATGTAACATGGCACCTTTTAAAGTGTGCTGTCATCTTTGAAGGCCTGATTAGCTCTATGTAAATCTGCAAAAAAATCAAATATAAATATAGATCATACTAGCATAATCAAGCTTGGAATTTACCAAAGGGCCAACTACAAATTCATTGCTTTTTATGGGTATGAACAGAAGCTCCTGAGTGAGTTGATAGAGCTTAAAGAATTCCCCATTAAAAATGTTTTCTGTTTTGGATTTCATAGATGTCAGCATCCCAATAAAGCTTTCTATTTTATAATTTTGTCACAAGTTCTTTCGTGGTGGGCTGTGTCTCAAAATTGGAGATTATGAACATAATGGGCTCCTTCAAGGACAGCATGAATATTCATTTTAAGTCATTCTCCAGTATTTCGTCATTCATAAAGTCACATGCTTGAATCATTCACCATTGTTGAAGTGAGAGACCCACAGTACAATAATAAAGCAGCATGCATCGTTATCATTGGCTATAATGGCACAGAATAATCACTTTAGTAACCTATCTATGTCCTTTTAAAAAAAAGACCAAACATGAACTATAACCAAGCAGGCTGATAGCACCATGTAGAACACTCCCAAGAGAGTCCCTCAGATTTTCTACCGCAATTCGTGTGAAGGGAGTCTCCCTGAGCTCTGCTAATTTTCTTCAGCTGTTTCTTCTGTTTGGATCATCTAAGATTATGTTTCTTATTTAATTTCTCTGACCCTGGCGCTAGTATGTCAGAGCAACAGAAAAAGGGAGCGATTACACCCTGAAGGCAATAGAAGTGTATCTACATCCTGCCGTCAAGATAAAGGACTACAAAATATATCTAACCTTTTCCTCTAAAATTTGCATGTACACAAACATGAGGCCATCCTTATGGATTCAGAAACTTCAAATGAATCTAAGTACACTGTTTCAAGAAGAAGAAAAATAAGTAGAATGTAGGGCCACAGGAAAGTCCTCTTGTTAGGAGCAAAGTGCCCTCACACATCCACTCGGATGTCATGCTTCATCATTGGGCAAGCTACTCGTCAGACCGGTGCTGCAATGTCTGACGGGCACCCCAAAAGGGGTCTCTTTGCCGGAGATCTTTTTTCAATAATCGAGTTCCGCAACCAGAGAGTAGTGGCAAATAGTACACCATCTATGGGCACACCACAAACACAAGAGCAAAAAGAAATAGAAATTAAAATTGACTCGAGAACCCTGCCACCTAACCACTAATTTTATTAATTGAGGCAGAGTCTAGGTCAAGGTTAAAACACGGGGAGAGTAAGGACTGAGATGATGCTCATTCACTCTCGCAATCACAAATCAAAAAAGGAGGGGAGAGAATTAGATGCCTCGGTTAATAAGATTAGTGGTTCTTGGAACAGTGTACTTAGATTAATTTAGTGTTATATTTGGGAGGCTGTACACTTGACCATTAATCTCAAAATTCCTCTTTTTTGGAATACAGAAACTTCAGTCTGTCAGTTCTGATGAGGAGGATGTTGAGGATTACTTCACCTCACAGGCGAGGTCAGAGGGAGAGGTTGCGCCACGGGTCTCCAGAAGCACTCATAAAAGCCATAAAAAAGACTCCGCATGAGTCTTCAAAAGGCACTTCTCAGAAAGAGAAAAAGAAAAAAAAACTCAGAGGCAATATCAGACCCTACAACTCCCTCTTCAGTCATGACACTACATCAGGGTGATACTCTTCAGAAGCCAGTCATGGTGAAACATATCTTAGCAATGAGACGTCTACGGCAAAACCACCGTCAAAATCTCAACTACAATTATCTCACCTATGATAACCTCATCTACGACGGTCATCTACAACGGTTGTCTACGATAACCTCATCTTGACGGTCATCTTCGATGGTTGTCTATAATAACCTCATCTGTGAAAGTCATCTACAACAGTCATCTATGATAACCTCATCTGCAATAACCTCATCTATGCGGTTGTCTATGACAGTCATCTACGATAACCTCGTCTACAACAGTTATCTACGACGGTCATCTTCGATATCCTCATCCATGATGACCTCGTCTACTACGGTCGTCTATGACAGCTGTCAAAGATAACCTTGTCTACAGCAGTCATCTACGACAGTTGTCTATGATAACTTCATCTATTATAACTTCATCTACAATAACATCATCTACGATAACCTGGTATATGACAGCATCATATAGGATTGCTTCATCTATGATGGTCATCTACGATAACCTTGTGTACTATAACCTCATCTATGACTGCATTGTCTATGACGGCTTCGTCTGCGGCAAAAGCCTTGTTGACACTGATCTTGTCAACAATACAAACAACGACGAAAGCACCATAATTTTCAATAAAAACCAAAGACACCACATAGTCCATCATAACTTAATGTCAAGAATGAAGGGGACTAATATGAGAATGTCTGTAATAGGCAGCAATATATGGAGAGGCAATATATGGAGCAATTTCACCACTGAGCTCTGCCTCTGACTTCAGAGGGCATAGTTCAGGTCGCTGTAGCTCTAGTACTAGACCTACAGGGCATGTTACAGGATTACTAAAAACACTTTTCTAAGCCTCCAAGGTCACATCATCTCGGTATGTCATCATCCTCTGATGCTCTTGCAGTGGCAAGAATGCCCCTGGTGTCAAATTTTGCTGTGGTTCCTCAGAGTGACCTGTTCACCTTGGGTGTTGATAGAGAGAAGGTAACAATCACAATATTGAATCTGTACCCAATAAATGGGAGGACTATTTAATACCAACACCTTCACCTCTGGCACAACAACTAATGGATTTCCCACCAGATGATTTTTGGTGGCTTCCATGCTCTCATGGAACAGGTGGCTAAACACTTACGACTTACAATAACAAGCAGGTTGTGAGAGCTTGGGTGAACACTCAAACCCAACTCTGTCATCTCAAAAGTGGCTCGAAGAACCTTTCCACACCAATCACAACACAACCTCACAAGCAAAGTGGACGCCTTAATAACATTGGAGAGAGGTTCTCAACCATGTCGGGCACTACTGTAGGTCAGCCAATTCCAACATTTGAGGCCCTCCGTATAATTTTAACCAATATTCTAACTATTGTTTACACTGCCAGACCCTTTTTTCTGTTTTAGTTTCCTTCACGTGGGATGTATTTTCTACTTTCACTTTACCCACCAATTGTAAATGTTTGGTTCTTTTTTGTGTATCTTTTGAGAATAATAAAAAATTTTTTTATTGTTGATTGACTATATGTACTGGTTATGTTGTTAACATAATGATTATTGATGATTATTATTGGTTGACTCCTGACCGGCTGCATTCTGTCTTATTGGAAATGTTCCCTCATTGATTCATCCTACGTAGAACTTTCTTCTGTATTATATTAAAATTACTAAATGAGTTCCAGGTGAACGAGTGTTCTTTGCTTTAGTTTTAGACCCATGTTCACATAGACATTTGGGATGCTCTTGTTGCTCAAAAGTTAAACAATTCCTAGCCACAGAGACCTGGGGATACATTTGACAATCATCCACATAAAAAGAAAGGAGCAAGCCCTATATTCAGAGGAGTGCTAATCACTGTGATGGGGTTGTATGATGGAACCAAGCATGCGGCAACCACGCATGCCTGAACAATGCGTTCGGAACAATGACGGCCTTGGTCCCACGCATGCCTTTACCACGCATGCCTTCACAATGATTTTTCATTGTAAAGGCATGCCTAGTAAAGGCATGTGTGGAAACGGCATGCATGGTTGTTGCATGCCACCTCCCGACCCTAAAAACAGAACTACCCCAACCCCCCACCCTTAAAAATTACCCCGATACCCCCACCCACTCTGAGCCCTAAAACAGACCCCCAACCCCAAAAATAAAACAACCCAACCCCTAAAAACAAAATTACCCTGACCCTCCCTCCCCGCCCCTAAAATCAGAAGTACCCTGACCCCCACCTTTAAAAACTACCCGATACCCCCCACCCACCCTAAGCCCTAAAACCGACCCCCAGCCCCCAAAAATGCAACTAGCCAACCCCTAAAAACCCGACCCGACTGCCCTGAATACAAAATTACCCCAACCACCCGCTTCTAAAAACCCGACCCTCCACCCGCCCTAAATACAAAATTACCCCAACCTCCACCCCTAAAAACCCACCCCCACCCTAAATACAAAATTACCCTGACCCCCTTCCCTAATAATCCGCCCCACCCGCCCTAAATACAAAATTATCCCAATCCCCCACCCCTACCCCTAAAAGCCTGACCCCCCACCTGCCCTAAATACAAAATTACCCCAACCCCCATCCCCGCCCCTAAAAACCCAACCTCCCCACCTGCCCTGAATACAAAATTACCCCACCCCCACCTGCCACTAAAAACCTGACCCTCCACCCGCCCTAAATACAAAATTACCTCAACCCTCCACCACTAAAAACATGCCCCCACCCTAAATACAAAATTAACCCTGACCCCACCCCTCCAATAACCCACCCGCCATAAATAATAAATTACCCCAACCCCCCACCCGCCCCTAAAAACCTGACCTCCCTAAATACAAAATTACCCCGACCCCCACCCCTAAACCCCCCCACCCGCCCTAAAAACATAATTAACCCAACCCCCAATACAGAATTACCCTGACCCCCACCACGCCCGTAAAAACCCGACCCCCCACCCACTCTAAATACAAAATTACCCCGACCCCGCCCCTAAAAACCTGAACACCCACCTCTAAATACAAAATTACCCCGACCCCCACCCCTAAATACAAATTAACCCCGACCCCCCACCCGGCCCTAAAAACCATAGTACTGACACCTGCCCCCTAAAAAAAAAAAAATAACCACCCACCTGCCAGACCCCTAAAAGCTACCCCCAACCCTGCCCAGCCCCACTTACCTGACCGCGTCCCCTCCCAATGGATCTTCCTTTTTTAATCTGCCTTAAGCACACGTGCGTTGTTCAGCACATTGCATGGTTAAAGCGCCGTTCCGCTTGCGTGAACAACGGAGGCGTTGTTCCGGATCTTTCCCCTGTAATGGGGATGCGGGAACCTAGTTTCACCCCACAGTTCACCTAAACTGAGGATGGCCTAAGCTTAGCCTGCTGCTCCTGTCCACAGTAAGATGAACTGATCCACTTGGGCCCCATTCCGTCATTGCGCTCATGATACACAGTGCAGAAGGAAGGGTACAGCATCAAATACTGATGATAGGTTTGTTACATGGCACGACCTGCTCCTCTGTCAGCCAAGACGAGGGTGTCATGAATGGCTTCATTACAACCAGTTTCACCCCAGTCCATGACGTTATGTGGTGTTATTTGTGGCATGTATAATATTTTCGCTTTCCAGAAAATCCTCTAGTTGCAATACCAAAAGCATACTCCAAATTTTGGATTGCCATAGACAGCCTGCAGTAGGCATTAAATATCCAGCACTGTGGGGGTCAAGGATTGGCTTAAAATAGTGGGGTCAAATTAGTACTTTTAATTCTGCCTGCATTACACCCATATCGAAGGGCAAGTGTACTAGTTAGTGCTAACTGGCGCAATTATCTGGGTGATGTTTTCTGCAGAGAGTAATGTTGGAAAACATGAGCTTTAGACTTAGTTGTCCATAGACCAGACCTTAAATCGCACCGCAGCCCATGTCTCCCTCGCCTGAAGTTCCTTAATTTTCCACAAAGTCACATTGGTTAATACACGGAGAGGAAGTAGCAATCAAACAAGGTGGTGAATGAACGGAATGCACACTTTGACTGTGTGTAGGAAGCACGATTACTGATTAGAGTGCCTAATTTCTTCATAGGCTGCACATAGTGGCTCCCATTGCTAACACCAACGTGAGTTAAAAGCATAGGCAAAGCTACTACTTGTGCAGCAGTTGCAGTGACACCGGGCCCGGAGCCCTGAGTTGTCTCTTGAACCCTGACAATGCTACATTTTAGTACCCCAACAGCAATCAAAAGGGCCACTTTCCATGCTTACACTTAGGCACATGGATGGGATCGTTGCTACACTACAGGGCTTGCTGTAATGCGCGGAGCAAAAAAGAGTTTGATTAGTTGCAATAGGAACTTTTTGATTTGACAACGTAGTCTTTCGAGGTGTGGTGTACATTTTGACTCTACACCATTTTTTGATGTATGTTAAGTTTTTCCCTTTCTTTTCCTTACACACCTGGAAACCCTGAAAATATTTGTGGTGGATGGCCTTTCATAAATACTCAACAAGGCCATCATCAATATAAATTTATGTGCCAAAAGTAAAATCAAAACGTCACGATGGCGACTACGTAACTTTGATTATACCCCTTGTGTGACGTCAATGCCCAAGCTGTTACACATTTCTGTGATAGTGCTTAGTTGCACATACTAGATCTGGAAATAGAAGAGTAAGAACTGGTAATTGCAAGTGCTCACATGTTGTTGCTGCAATGAAGACCATCATTCATGCTTTGCAATGTGCAGTATTTAAAAACCACATGCTGCCGTGGGCTGCTTTTGTTACAGTTTCTGTGATTAACTGTATCATCATAATGTACCCAATAATAAAATACAATGACTCACCGCTTTTGTGACGTGTTAGTCTGTTTAATGCCATAACTCATTTGTTCTGACTTAATTAAATATGTCACATTGCAATTGTCGCTTTTAAGGTGTAAGGGGGGGGGCACTTCCACTAGTCCACAAGTGTTTCTATTTAACACTACCAACACAGCTAAAGTGGGTCTTTCATACATACGGTTGCAGGTTATGCACAGATAAGCATGAAGTCACAGACAACAATAAGTACACACGTCACTGGTTTATATTTAGATAGCATCACAGAAACAGAAAAACATGTTTGTACTGTATGCAAATATAGCGCAAAATATGTTTCAGATGGCTATGCCCAAAAATGATACTTTTCTTTGAGATGTGGTTTCTGCACATACAAAATGCATTTAACCTGACATTAATGCTGTACAGTACACAGCTTCTGAGCCAACCTGTAAAATGTAGTGAAGTATCTGAATTTGATGTAATGTTGTTATGTTAAGTTGATTTGTATGGGGCATCTTGTCACCCGTGAAGGTATCCAGTCTAGGAGGGTATGCCGGCCCTGCTCCTAGTTGAACAGACAGTTCTTTAGTTTCTTGCGGAAACTGGGCAGTCCTGATGTGCTAAGGAAGTTCATTCCAGTTCTTAGCAGCGATGAAGGAAACGGTGCACCCTCCTGGCTAGCTTCTGCGGATGTGGGGGATCTGTGCGAGAGAGTGGTGCAGCCTAGCTGTTTAGAGGGCTGGTTGAGTTAAAGTCGGTCATTGAGGTATGCTGGTCCAGTTTTGTGGAGGGCATTGTAGGTGTGAATGAGCAGTTTGGATTGGCCATGTTTCTGAATGGGTAGCCAGTGTAGTTAATTGAGGTAGGGAGTGATGTGAGTGCTCCTGGGACACCTAGGGTGAGTCTGGCGGTGATGTTTTGGATGGTCTTGAGTCTTTGAATGAGCTAGTTGGAGAGGCTGACTTAGAGTGTGTTTTTGTAGTCAAGGCTACTGATTATGAGGACCTGGGTGACCATGAGTGTTGTCTGCGTGGGGAGCCATTTCAATATCTTGCAAAGCATTCTGAGGATATGGCAGCAGGATGCGTCCGTAGGGTTGACCTGTTTATTCTTCATTAATTTGTTGTCAAGGATGATGTCGATGTTTCTGGCATGGTCAGTGGGGGTGTCACCTAGTTCAGGTGGCCACCAGGAGAAGTCCGAAGGGGAGCTCTTGTTTCTGAAAATCAGGATCTCTGTCTTGTATGTGTTGAGTTTAAGGTAGTTCTCTCACATGCAGTTGGCAAAGTTGGACAAATATGAGGGGAAATTGGTCCTGGTGGAGTTGTTCGTGTTGGGAAGGGAGAGGTTTAGCTGGGTGTCATTGGGATAGAAGATAATGTTGATGTCGTGGGCTGTTATAATGTGGGCGAGGGGTGCCATGTACACGATGAACAGGATTGGGCTGAGGGAGGAGCCGTTGGGAACTCTGCAGATGAGCTTTTTAGTTCAGAGATGTAAGAGGAGAGTCTAACTTGTTGAGTTCTGTTGGAGGGGAAGGAGACAAATCAACTCAGGATGGACCCTTGAATTCCTGAGTTCTCAAGTTTAGCGATGAAGGTGCCATGGGAGGCGGTTTTGAAAGCCAACAAGAGGTTGAGCAGAATGAGAGCATTTGTAATGTTCCTATAGAAGTCTTTCTCTCAGCAGCTCTCCCCAGTTGGCCTACCACCTTGCTTCTTGTTGTCTTTCCTATTGATGTTAGGTTGATCACAGGCTAGCTGGGCTGGGGAAATCATAAGTATTCTTGTTATGATTTGTTTTACATCATTGGAGGTGTGTTTGCATTTTTTATCTTTATCAGAAAACAGGAGCGATCTTCTAGTTAAAAACTATATTTACTTTACCAGCGGCCAGGCTTTTTGCCCAACACTACAGCATGCATGGTGATTGGCATATTACTTTATGTTAAAAAAGTCATAGAAATTCACAGAAAAAGCCAAAGGTTAAAGTTATTGTTAAGAACTGCAATAATATCCTACTTGAAAAGAAAAAAAACTTGAGAAATTCCTTAAAAAAAGCAAAGGTTAAAGAGACGATATAGTTAGGTGAAAACAAAAGTTAAAACATACCATTTTAAACTAACAAAACCACTGAAATTCACCAGTTATATTTATCTCAAGTAACTATAACTAGTGCCCTAAAGTAACTATAACTCGCTTCCTTGCCATGCACTGCTAATTACCTCACACATTACATCAATCATGATATGTTCTATGACATCATTGATAACATCACTGAAACATCTAAAATTACATAATTGATGACAACACTGTGCATGGCAGGGGCACCTGTTATAGTTCCTTTAGGACATGGATTATAGTTACTTGAGATAACTAGTGTATTTTAGTGGTTTTGTTAGTTGAAAATGGTATGTTTTAAATGACAGTTTCACCTAACTATAACATTCCTGGGTAGTTCTAGTAAGAATCATATTTCCATAGAAAACTGACATTTTGGTTTCACAATAACTTTGGTGCTGTTTGATAAATCTTCACAAAACTCTCCAAAAATGTATGAGCCTCCTCAGCTCCTTCCTGAAAAGTTTCAGATTAATCTGTCAAGTGAGGTTGAAAAAAAAGAGGGGGTTCCAAAAGATGTTTTTTCCATGCGGTACAGAAAAAATGGCTGGACGGATTTACACCAAATTTGGCAGAAATCTTTACTCAGAAAACATGCTTTATATGATTTGGTGGAAATCGGTCCAGTAGTTTTTGAGAAATTAAGGTTAAAAATTTGTGAATATATAGAGACACGGATCCTCTGCCGATCCAACAGATCAAAAGATAAGTTCTCATTACCTGTCTACAACACCAGCAAAAATGTTGAGGCAGCTATTTTAGGACTCTGAGACTTAGTTCACTGTCCTGAAAAAAAAGAAATATTAAAGGAGCAAGGTAGGGATACCCCGACTCCCTTGGCAGGGCAGGGTTCCTGAAACGGCAAAAATTGATTTTATTTTTTAAAAATTACAACAAACTCATACCAGAGTAAAATTTAAATTTAAATGAATTTGGCCCTTTATAACTAATGTTTCCATAGGGGGGTTAGGGCCTAGTGTGGGTCATCACATTATCGCTTCAAGGAGAGGGGGCATGTACCACCTCCCTTTGAGCTATTCCATGGCCTGGAAACTCATTAACCCCAGGGCCAGCTGCATTACTCTGGAGAGGGGTTGTGGGGCTCTCCTCCCTGAGCCATTCAGTTGTGCCAGGAACCCCATTGCCCTGTGACCACAGCAAAAATTTGGGAAGGGCACGTGGAACCCCATTCCCTGGACCATGATATGGCCTCAGGGACCTCATTCCCTGGGTCTGAATCTTGGTTGGGGTGCCAGGGGCTCCATTCCTGGGACACTTGTTCCCTGACCTTGAGAGCGCAAGCAGAGAAGACTTCAGTAATTCAATCCATCTGGAGCAGAAAAGCTCCTGGTAGGTGGGAGTACAAAAGTACCAAGCTTTTGTGAACGGGGAAGCACTGAATTGCACCTGTCCAGCAGGAGTAGAAAGAAAAGCTTCTCCCACTGGGCAGGAACAAAGTCCAGGATCTGTGCTGATAGGGGACCTGGTGGGGCCACGGGGGCCATGGGCCTACCTTTGTTGCCCCCAATGTTTTAAAAAGTTGCGAGCGCCCCAGGAGTGACTAGGGAACCCAATTAAAAAGGGGGGGGTGGCAGCATGGGAGTGTGCTCCCCGCACTGACAATAGTAATAATAATAAAGAAATAATGGCACAACTGACAGTGCAGAAATGGGATCAGGCTCCTCGTGCTGCTAGAAAAAAAAACTTGGCTTTTCATGCTCCAGGTGGAACCGGAGCATTCACATACTACAAAAGGGGGTCACAGCTCAGAATTGGACTCCCTATGCTGACTTTAGTATTAGTAATGAAGAAGGCACAACTGGCAGTGCCGGAGTGGGCTCCTCGTGCTGCCAAAAATAAAACTTGACTGTGGATGCCCCAAGTGGGACCGGACACCCACAAAAAACTGTTATAAAAATAAAAATTAGTTGCAGCTCAGCTGCTTCAGTATTGAAATGGTAAGGTAGCTTATAAATATTCCCTACTTCCTCCTGTGAGCATCCATAATGCCCTGCAAAAGCTTTGTTTTTCAGTACTTCAGTTGTTGTAATGACCCTGAAGGGGGCAGAGGCTCTACCAGCTATTTTTGAAAGTGTTGAGGGGGGCTGCAGGGAGCACAGCAGCCTCTCAGGAAAGTTAAGAAAACTGTAAGTCTCATGGATCATTGAATTCATAACCCCAAGAGAGTTAACCATCTTTCTAAACACTCCAAGCTAGAGCTCTATGTTCCTGAGCTGATATACAAAGACCCTTTGTTGCTGGTTCTATGATTGCATATTGTAGTCTGAACAGTGCCAAAGAAAGATGCAAACACATGTTCATTGTTGTTTTTTTCAAAAAATGATTTACTTTATATATTTATTTAGTGCAATTATTATTATGGGTTGCTATGTGTGTAGCTAAAAGGAATATATTGGAATATCGTTATTGATACATTATTGTGGTGATTTTTTTCTGAACAGTTCCAATTCGATACTAGGATTCTGAAAACTTCATTATACTGAAATGCTCTCATATAGATGCCTGACTACATTTCCACACCTCAGCATAGGAACTTCTGTATTCTAATTTGTGACCTTGGGGCACACTTGGCATAGCTGGCTATTCCACCTCACTCTTTTACCTACATGGGAACAGTGTAAAGAGCTTCATTTCTCTTCCTATAACTCTGATCACTTACACATACTTTCAGTTTTTTATCTTGAATGATGTACATGGCTCCTGTCCACTGTCTACTATAATGTCTACTATTATGTCCTGAAAGGGTGCTGTTTTCTGCAAACTCAATCAATTTTTCATCTGGAAGCCACAATATTTCAACTTAATGTTAGGTTCTTTAAATTACTAGCAGTATTCACAAAGCCCTCTGAAGCTATTTTCATACCCTATGCATGTAATATATTTTGCTCCACCATCTTGTATCAATAGCCCTGCCAGGTGGCATGTGACTAGAAAAGTCCCAGACCTCTCTACAGAAACAACTTCCCATGAAATTGTTGAGTCAGCTTTTGATTAGCCATGTCCAAACTAACCATGAAGCCCCCCCACCTCCTAGCTTTGAGGTTGTGCTCAGGTGACCCAGCCCAGCAATGACTGTCCCCACCAGCTATTAGCTCCAGAATGTATTCAGCTGTATATTAATAATTTTGAATACTGGTTTGATATGTACTGCCTCAATGTTTTCCAGTTCATCCCCAATCACCTTCAAACTTATCTAAGTAATCATTTTTCACCCTTTGATCGAATGGACTGTCTTGGTTCGATGCACAGTGTTTCAGCTATAGATGTTTTTTTCATTAATACTTTTTTTAAGACAAGGGACTTGGATCTTGTCAGAGATCAGTCTTGGTACTTAGTAGGTTTTGGTGAAATTTAAATTCTGCCAGCGTAATTTGGAGAATTTTGCATTATGATTGGTATGTGACAATTCCTGAAATGATGGCACTTCACGTAATTTCTGTGAATGCACAAGAACACTAGAATATAAGCAGCTGTTTTTCATGATGCTTTTGCTTTTTTGCATTTTTTAACTACAAAACTTGTCCTTGTGTCAAAACTCTGATACAAAGATGCATTTTGCACTAAAAGATAGCATAAAATGACAGATTTGCATTTCATGTAATTACACATAATTTCAAATAATTTTGCAGAAATTTTGTGCAACTACACAGTAGCAAAATATGTGAAATCTCACACGCCTAGTACTGGGTATGTGCAACTGGGTATGTGCAACTGAGTTGAACCTTGGTGTGAAAATATAGACATTTGTAGGGGCAAAATCAAAGTTTTGACTCAAGTATCAAGAATAATGGAACTCTGCACTAGTAAATGGGATTTACAAACATGGTAAGTATGGTTGGGTTTCCATGTGAGCAAATCTGTAAAAAAAAAAAAGGATGGATATTAGGGTGTTCGCGGAATGCTATTTGATTGAAGGATATGAATATTTTGAATTTTCAAGAACATTTACAAGTAAGTTTCTCATAGTTTCCCATCCTGAACATACATGCTTGTGGAATTACTACTGTCAGTAGGCATTTTCAGGTAATCATAGGGAGGAAACACTGGCAAATTTGATGATAGGGATGGAGGAAGGGGAATCCCATTGGAAAAGATAATTTTCTTCTGGAGAAAAATGTTTTAGAAATATTTTAAGTGCAAATTAATTTTTGTGTTAGATAAGTGGATTCAAGAATGTACACCTATCGCATTTGTGTATGCAGCAAATACAACTTTGGCTCCACACACTACAGTCATTTATAGGGTAGGTAATAGAGAGGGTACCTGTGAGATCGTCGTCCCCCATATTCCTACCCGGCCGGCACTAGCTACTCAGTGTTGGACACTTAGATAGAAGTCTGTCAGATCAAGGGGTGGTGCAATGGAAGGGACAATATTCCAAACACAACCAGGCCTTTTTCATGAATATTAATCTGTGAAATAATGGTTTAATATGTTTTCAGTTATCACTTAAACAATTAATGGTTCCTTTATGTGATTTTCTATATTTAAAAAAATCTGGATTGTATTTGTGATAAATTGAAATCATCAATATAGCTCTCGTGAGATTGTTTGCCCACAGGACATTTTTATAGAAACGACTGGGTTTATTGACATCAGTCCGGCCAGGGCCAGTGGGTACGCCCTGGCCACAAACAAGCCTGCCCATCCTCCTCTAACTCCAAGTAGAAGCTGTTTGTTCCACTTCGCATACTAAGAGAAACACTTTCTTCTTTGGTAAATGTATTTTAAATAATCAATATATTGCAACTCTAAATGCAATTTATAAAATTATTTCTAATATCAATTGAATTAAAGATGTTAACTACTCACACCCACTGGACAGTAAGGCCATGTTGAGTACTTCATCTTTTTTCTAGGCATGCAGATTGTCCTCTTGTTTTAAGGCCAGCGCTGGCATATTTACTGTGACATTTAAATTTAATAAAAAGGCACTCCACCCTTCTCAATCGCTTTTGAAACTAATTCATGAGAGTTATTAATAGGCCTTAACCTTCTGTCCCAGAATGTTCCTCTTAAGGTATTTTGCTGTTATTTCAAGAAAGATAGTCAGGTGTTAGGGCTTGCTTTGTTTTTTATCTTCTGCTTCTTCTGTTAGTGCCATGGATTGAAATAAGCTAAATTGTACTGTGTCCTTCTTGCAGTTGAACCTTGAAAACCAGCGAGAGCTGCCTTTACTAAAATTAAAATCGGTCCTAGATTAGGCAAATATTATATTTCATTGTATCTGCAGTCTTATCTGCATTTGGCTCTTGATCCTCATATACATACCACTTGAGGATTTGTTTCACTTACCGGGTGCTTGTGCCTCAGGGGACAGGACCAATAAATTTAGCAGATGTGTATGTAGGCTCTGCTACTACAGTACTATACGATACTTTACTATAACAAAGCTGATATAGAATACTAACCTCAACTCTTAACATCCCCTCACCCCCAACACAAAATCTCCCATTCACAAACAGATTTCACACGTACTACCATCCCCGACAACCGTCATCTAACATCATAACCAATGTTGCAATCAGAAAAGATCATAGACCTCCCCATCCTCACCTCTCACAAGCCCCATCCCCACTGTCTCCTTTTTATCTAATACCTTCACCACTGAGCACAACCCAACACTTCTCAACAACATACGTACAAACAATATGATCCAAAACTTTCATACACACCAATCAATGACTGTCACTGCTCACTGATTTTAGAGCACTAAAACTAGACCACCACACTCCACCAGCTCCCTACTGACGGCCATAGAACAGTGAATGACCTGGAATCATCTCAAGCTGAATGCTTCAAAAAGTAAAATACTGATTTACAGTAATTGGAAAAACTATGATCCTATATTCCCTGAGCGGATGAATGGGCTCTGGAAAACAGTCAGAAGTGTAACAAATCTTAGAAATTTCTTTGACCTCACATTGCCCATGAATGAGCAGGAGAGGCTGTCCCAATCTACCTTCTACACAATTGTCCTCATCTTGAATTTCCGAAAAAGGTACAAGCAACAACATAGGACAACTACTTCAGAATGTAAGTATACAAAACCATATTTCTCTAGTCCTGAAAACTCTACACTGGATTCCAATAGCAAGAAAATCCTCTTTCAAACTACTGTGCATCACTCACAGAGCTATTACTGGAAAAGGACCAAAATTCATAACCCAGAAATGTATGTTTCAGACTGGCATTGCGCTTAATAATTTCTGCTTACAGGAAAAAAACAATTGGTTGGCGCTACTTTCTCTGTGCAAGTGGCACAACTATGGAATTTACTACTAGCAAAGATCAAAGCCACTGAGAATCACTTACAGTTCAGAAAGATGATAAGAACTGGTTATTCACACTGTGATCCACCACATAATCCATATATTCTCACCTACTGCCTACAGACACTCTACATGACCCTCTAAGATTAAGGAAGTGCTAAATCAGTAGAATCCCTTAAAAACAACCCCTAATATTCAGGGAGAACCACATCACCCTAGAAACTCAACACCCAGGCATCTTAAATAAACATATAATATATCATCACTGCAAATCTGGTTGATTTTCATCTCCTCATAATTTTAACAGATGCACAGAGGGACCCACTATTCTACCATACCCCTCCCTAACAAAAATACAAATGTACAAAATCTGAGCTTCTGTGGTATTCACTATGTATATGGAAGAGAATCGTTAATGTCAACAACATTGGGGGTCAGGTGGAGCAACCTAAGGCAGAAAAACATATATATCACCTGCCTACAGGTAATCAGCTTTAAGCCTTTTTTCTACTTTTTGTAGTTCCTTGGATTGTATCCTACCTCAACATTCTAAAACATGGCATGACAATAACCTGATTTATACCTAGGGATTATTATCTCTTCTATCTTGTTATACTCCATCATTAACATGCCCTACTGCCTTCTTTTTTTTTTTTTTTTTTTTTTTTTAAGTTTCAAAAGTTTTATTAAGAATATATAAGGCGGTACATACAGCATATAAACAAACTGTTTAGCTTTCAAAACATTGTTTTTGTTCGTTTACCACAATTATTTCCATTGTAAGCATATATACATGTACTGTCAGGTAAGTAAAAATTCCCAGTTGCATAGTTGAGTTGTGTACCCTTATTTTGAAGAAGAGTGGAAAACGGGTGGGGGGGGGTGGTAGGGGGAGGGGGAGCGAGGATAGGGTTGTGTAGGAGGGGTTGGTCTTGGTATAGGGGAGAGACAAAATAGTCATATGAAATGGGGAGGGGGAGAGAAGGGAAAGAAAGAGGGAGAAAGAGGAAGGGTAATCGCGGGGGAATGTAGAATGAAGAGACTCGAGGAAGGCAGGGGGTCTTTGTATCCTGAGACTAGCTTGTTCAGGCCTAAGAGTAGATCGTTCTGTACTTCTCCGTCTGTAGCAAGTTATTATCTAGGAGTAGATAATATGTATGATAGGTATGGTAAGGTCGGTTAGAGAGTGTCTACGTCTTATATGAGTTGATTTCTCAGTCCTTGTTTGTGTTAGGAAGCGACTTGTATTACTATGTTGGGTAGTTCAGGGTCTCGGGCATGTGACAAAATTAGAGGCCTGTGGATTGATAGAGAGAGAGAAAAAAGAGAGAGAGAAGAGAGGATAGCGTAGCTAGGGAGAGAGAGAGGGGGCAATAGGAGATTAAATGTGTTTCCGGAGTCTAGGATTCTCAGAGGGTGATTGGTAATTAATATTCCCTAATCATTGATCATTGAACATTGATCATCCGTTGGTCATCCACCAGCCGCTTCATGGTCTCTTCAAGAATGGGCGCCAGACCTCCTCAAACTGTTCTGCTTGGTCCTGTAGGTTATAAATCACTCGTTCATGGGTAGCCGTTTGATACATGGCCGTCATCCATTCCATGGGTGTGGGGGCAATGCTAGATCTCCAGTGCCGGAGTATGCATATTTTGGCCGTGGCTAGCGCCGTGTGGATTAATCGTTTATGTGCCCGCGATAGGGAGGGATACGGGCGAATGTCATGTAGAATGATAAATGCTGGTGGGGTCGGTTTTGGTATCTGTATGAAGTCCGATAAGGCGAGGCGTACCGCGTCCCATAGTGACTGTACCGTGGGGCAGTGGCATAAAATATGAAGTTGGTCGCAATATGGCTCTGTGCATCTCCAACAGTTCGCGTGAGGTATCAACCCTGCCCTGAAGAGTTTAACGGGGGTCCAGTACCATCCCTGAAGGATTTTAAATAGGCAAAATTTCAGGCGTGCTTCACGTACGCCCCTGTCGAGGCCTTCTAGTATGTCTGGCCATTCTTCGTCCGTGTAGGTTATCTCTAGTATGTCCTGCCACTTTAAGCGTAGTCGTTCAAGTAAAGGCTGAGAGTAAAGGTGGTTAGTTAATTCGGCATAGAGGCCAGCCAAGACGCCTTTTTGTTGGCCCCATTTCTGAAGATAGGTGACGATGGGTGAGGTTTTGAGCAGCCACGGGGGGGTTCCTAATGTTCTCCGCATACAGTGTTTGAGCTGTAGGTATCGCCACTCCTGGTTACTTTGGATACCGAATTCTTCCTGGAGGGAGGCGAATGTGCGGAAGCTATCTCCATCTATTATGTGAGATATATTGTGGATACCTGCGTCGGACCATTGGGGCCATCTGAGAATAGTCCCTCCTATTTTAATGCTTTTGTTCCCTGCTATGGGAGCCTGAGTATGCAGGGAGGGGTGTACTCCTAGTAGTCGATGGGCTCTGCACCACGCTGTGTTTGTAGCCTTGAGGATGGGGTTAGTTAAGGGAACGTGGTCGGCGTATGTTCCTCCCATCTCCGTATACTGTCCATATAGGAGTTTCTCTGTGATCACCCATTGCGGTGGATCGGCTGTATCCGGAAGCGTATATATTAGCTGTGAGAGTTGTAGGGCCAGAGAGTATTGTTCTACCGAGGGTAGTCCTAATCCTCCGTAGAGCCGTCGTGCCAGTATTATTGCAGGTTTCAGTCTTGGGCGTGAGGAGCCCCAGACGAAGGCCCTTATGGATGCGTCTATTAATCGGAGTGAGGAAAGAGGTATCTCTAGGGGAAGCATGCCTAACACGTATGTGAAGCGTGGTAAGGTGACCATTCTGACCGCCTGTGTCCTGCCCCACATGGACAGGCCTAGTAGGGACCATTTGGCAAAGTCTTGTTTCATTTTAGATATAAGGGGGTCTATGTTGTCCCTGACCATATGTTCTAGACCTCTGTTAATAAACGTTCCTAAATATTTAAGGCGGGTCGGGGTCCATTTGAATTGAAGGCCATGTATCGCTGCCCTCGTCGTTATGCGGGATAATGGTAGTGCCTCACTTTTATCCCAGTTTACCCGATATCCGGATAGGGATGCAAAGTCTTCTATAGTGGAAAGTAGTGCTGGGAGCGAGGTTTCTAGATCGGACATTGTTAACAGAATGTCGTCTGCGTAGAGATATATTTTGGATATGCCCCCGGTGATATGGATCCCTTTTATTTGGTGAGAATTTCGTATGGTGGCAGCTAGGGGTTCCATGGCCAATAAAAATAGAAGTGGTGACAAGGGGCATCCCTGGCGTGTGCCCCTTCCGATAGGGAATGGGTCTGACATGATGCCCCCACAGTTAACCTGTGCTGTGGGGTGGTCATATAATAAACGTACTTTAGAGATAAATTGTTCCCCCAGGCCAAAATGCTTCATGGTTGTGAATAGGTAGGGCCACTCAATGCGGTCGAATGCTTTCTCCGCGTCTAGGGACAGGGCTAGGGCTTCGTCAGGTAATTGTATGGATTCTAACAGTGTATGGCAAAGAGTTCGCATATGATTTCTGGAGGTACGGCCTGGTACAAATCCTACTTGGGTATTGTGAATCAACGATGGTATCACCTTGCGGAGCCGCGCTGCTAGAACACTGGCTAGGAGTTTGACATCCCCATTCAAAAGGGAGATAGGACGGTAACTGCCGCAAAGAAGGGGGTCTCTCCCTGGCTTAGGCAAGATGACAATCGTGGCTTTATTGGATAGAGCGCCCAGGGAGCCTTCTTGACATGCTTCCGTCAGTGCTTCATGTACTGCGGTTATTGCCTCCTCCCCAGCCCATTTATAGAATTCCGCAGGGAATCCGTCCTCTCTTGGTGATTTATGGTAGGGGAGGCTTGTTATAACTTGGGTTATCTCTTCTTTGCTTATGTTACCGTCCAAGAGGGCCCTGCCTGCCTCAGACAGATGGGGTAGATTGGCCGCGGCAAGGAATGTCTCCATTTGTGTTTGATCTGTCGTTGTTTCAGGAGTGTACAAATGTCGGTAGTACTTGGCAAACTCGTTTACAATGTCTTGTGGGCGAGTTAGCACTGCTCCTGAAGAAGATGTTATGGCCGCAATGGCAGAGGCTGCCTCTCTTTGTCGGAGCTGCGCCGCTAGGAGGCGACCTGCTTTTTCCCCTTGTTCGTAATGGCGGCCTCGCAATTTTTGCAGTGCGTATTCCGCCTGAGATGTATAGAGTTCATTGTGTGCCATGCGGGCCTGTTCTAAGGCGTGTCGCAGCCTAGGGGATGGTTGGGCGGTATATTGTTTAGTGAGGTCCCGTATCGTGGTCTCTAAGGTGGTTTGGCGGGCTATTCTGTCTTTGTTGGCCAGTGCTGCATCTCGCATCATATTCCCTCTTAGGGTTGCTTTTGCTGCCGCCCATAGGATCCTTTTTGAGGATACAGTGCCTGAATTCTCGGCCATGTATGTGGTTACATGAGCTTTTAATTGTTCCTTCCCTTGTGGAGAGCGATATCTGTGTACAGCCAATCGCCATGGTTTACGACCAGAGAAGGAGAGTCCCACCTGGATCCGGATTAGTATTGGGGAGTGATCTGAGAGCCCACTGTCTAGGATACAGGTGTCTTGTATATGAGGGATTACAGTGTGTGATAATAAGGAATAATCCAGACGCGATTGGGTGCCATGGACGGTGGATAAGAAAGTATATTCCTTATCTTTCGGGTGTTGTATTCTCCAGCAGTCCACCAGACCGACGTCAGTGGTCAGGTCTGTCAGAAGCGCTCTGTCGTGATTGTTACATACATCGACAGGGCCTGTCCTATCCATTATGGCGTCTTGGACGAGATTCCAATCTCCCCCGATTATGTATCGAGTAGTTCCGATTTCTGTCAGGAGGCGATTTAGCTGTAGAAGGAATGGGCGTTTTGGGCCGGTTGGTGCGTAAACGGATCCCACGCATAAAACAGTGTCCCCTAGTTTTAATTTAGCAAATATATACCTTCCTTCCGTATCATTCCAGGTTTTAATGATAGTGACCGGGAGGGATTTACGCACTAGTATCGCCACTCCACATTTGCGGGGTCCGTTACTTCCAGATTCCTGACTCGTTGGACGGCAGCTGAAGGCAACCCTCCCTACCCAATCCCGTTTAAGTTTACTGGATTCCAGAGTGTCAAGGTGTGTCTCTTGAATCAGAGCTATATCTGTTTTTTTGGATTGAAAATAGGACAGTATCTTTTTCCGCTTAACATAGCTCGTCATGCCGTGTACATTCCAAGAGAGTATGCGTAATGGTCGCGTCGCTTGAGGGTGGGGCTTCGACATATTGGATAATTGTGAGTAAGTAAGCACCCTGTGGGAGATATTGACTTAGTAGTTAGAGTGGGAGTTGTGTTTCGATATGATACGGTGTTTTATTTTATTTTATTTTATATTATACGGGGGTTAGTAGCTGGTGGAGGCCAAGGGAATCCTCTGGAGAAGAAAGAGAAGAGAGAGGAGAGGGTGAAGGAAGAGAGGTAATATAAGTAGGACGAGAGCCAGATGGAGGGGAAATATGAGGGAAAAAGAAGGCAAGGAGAAATGAGAGGGAGAAGAAAAGAGGGAGAAGGGGGGGAAGGGATGGATGCGTGTGCTGAAGTTGAGATTGAGAGTATAGCAAGAGAGCGTGCAATTTGGGGGAAGAAGTGGAGAAGGGTAGGGATGAGGGAGGTTAGGAGTCCAACCTCCTTCGTTCGTTAGGTCTGTAAACGGCGGGACCGATTTCTCTCGGAGCTCTCGTGCCGTCGGGCGGTCTCGATCGGGGGGGGGCGAAGGGGGGAAACAGCAGACAGCCAGTTATCGATATGTCGGTGATAAGGAGGGGTGGGGGGGGGGCACACAGCAGTGCTTATGTTTATGTATCGGGAAGTGGGTCTGTTCATCGGTGGTTAGTGGCTAGTGTATTAGTTATATAACTAAAGTGTATATTGGCAGAAGTAATGATCGGTTAATAACTATAGTACCTGAGCGGCGCTGGAGAGGAGGGAGGGGGTGTCGGGTGTTGATGGGGTATGGTGTTTAGGATGTTGTGCCTAGTACTTGATGTTGTATGGTATCGTAGGGTGTTTAGGAGTTCATAAGATAGGGTCGTAAATTAAAGTAGGGACTGGGCAGACAGAAAGACCGAGACCGGCTGGCGAGGGGAGGGGGGGGGCAGGGCAGAGGAGGGGGGGGAGAGAGCTCAAACAGAGTATTATAGTTCTCGCGTATGCATGGGTACATAAAGATACCAATATACAGTATAATATAATACTTCCTGAGCATTTCTTTTCAACTATAACACTGCCTCGTCTCATCTCGCCTTACAACTGTTCAATGACATATTAGGTTGATCAACATAACATATCCTGGCATCTTATCACATTATCATGTTAGGAGCCATTATGCCAAACATCTCTCTATTAATCGTAGGATAGGTAATGAGTGTAGCTGAGCCCCGGGTTACGCGAGGATAGTGCGTATCTCATCCTATTACTAACTCCTTGCCGTGTATTATTACATCATAATACTGACCTACTAAGGTCTTACTTGGTATGTGCCACCATCATAGTTGTTCTGTTGTTGGTGATAGTTTAAGATAGTAATAATGATTAGGATGGGGGTAGGTACGAACATCTGGGGAAAAGAATAGCTAATAGTTTATAATTTACATTGTGATGTTATAATGTGGTGTGGAGTGGCAGTATAGAATGTCATAATATTTCGCTTTGTTATGCGGTATTATGTTGTATTATGTCCTCGTGTTCTATTTTTTTTTTTTTTTTCCCCAGTTTCTTATTGTAGAATAAGGTAAAGTCAAGTAGTGGGAGCTTTGATATGTTTCAGGTTATATCGTATTGTGTGTCCCTGAATTGGAATTAATTTATCTTTACGTTGTCTAGTCCCATCCCTTGGGGTGATAATGGGGGCTAAACGGTTCTAATGTCGGCGCTGGTCGAGTGTGGTGTGTATTAGGAAAGTTTCACATACTTTGTTGTTTACTACCATGAGATACTTTGTAGTGTGTGGAATGTAAGGTAAGTTCCATGATAGTTAATTAGTGTTTATTTTTGTTATCTGTTTAATGCCCCTGTTACCTTGTTACCTTGTTATAGGGTTATAGGGTCGGGACCGGGCCCTTATTAAACATACAGTGAGTTGGTGGGGTCTGATCCCTGTTCTAGTAATCATCATCTGTTGTGTACTGAGGGCAAATAACGATTTACTGGTAGTTTCCATTATAGGGCCTCGGCTCTAGTCATAAAGAGCATATATTTTTCATGTATCTGGTTTTAACATTGATACTAACAGTCTTAGACAATTACAATAGTAATACACATATGATCTGGAAAGGTACTCATCCTTCCGCGGAGTCTATAGTTGTTATTTTCGACTCTCTGGCGATAGTCCCATAAGTCGTCTTGTCGCGTTACCTTCTCAAGAAGACCCAGTTGTAGGCTTTAAAGGGGAGCGGGATTTGTCTCTTTCCGATAATTGGGTATGGGTTACTACTGCGTGTAAAATCTGACCCCTGTCATCATATGATCTAGTTAGTCTCTCCATGTCTCTACCTCTATGACTGGCTCCGGTGTCGTGTAGAGCCGTCTTCACCTTTTCTATTCCCGAGTGGGGGGTTTCGGCCCTATCACTGCCTCCTACAATGTCATGCTCACTGTCTGTGTTGTAAGAGTCCATAGGCTGGGATTGGAAAGAGTCAAGGAAGAGTCTCAATTCGTCGGGGTTATAAAAGTCCTTGGATACTCCATTTTTTGTAACCCACATTCTTGCAGGGTCAAAGAGACCGTATTTCATCTCTAGTTTGCGAAGCCGGGGTCGTAGGGCTAGGAAAGCCTTTCTACGTTCGTTGGTTTCCTTGGAGTAATCGGCGGTTATTCGGATCTCGTGCTGGTCTATTCGGAAAGGGCCGTGGTTGCGTGCTACTTGGAGTATTTGTCGGGTTTGATTATGCCGCAGCAAGCATGCGATGATTGGGCGGGGCCTTGAGGAGTTGTCAGAGCGTTTTGGGCCTATCCTGTGTGCCCGTTGGAATTCTAGCGGCGGGTCAAAGTCCAATGAAATCATTTTTGGAAGAGTGGAGGTCAGAAAAGTCTGCATATCCGAGCCTTCTTCGTTTTCCGGGATCCCAAGTATGCGGATATTGTCTCTCCGGCTCCTGTCCTCCATGTCCGTTAGTTTGCTCCTGAGGTAGATGAAGTCTTGTTCTCGCACCTGAGACGTGTTGATCTGCGTCTCTAGTGATCCCATGCGTTGTTCTAGCCCTGTCACTCTAGATTGGAAGCCGGCAATGTCAGATCGCATGGATTTGGTTTCTAGTGTCAATGAAGTTATAGAGGCGTCCATCCCCTCTATGCGGCGGCTGACGGTGGTGATCTCTTGTAGTATCCTGTCCATAGTCGTGGATTGATCTTTATCAGGCATCGTGGTGAACTCGTTTAAAGGTGGCGATGTTTGAGGGTTTATCTTCGTGGGGGTTAGGCGTTTGTGTTGTAGCGCTTCTGAGAATAATAGTTGTCGTGCAGGCTTGCTGACAGGTTTATGGTTCGGTTTGTTGCCGGGCATCGCCTCAATTGTCTACAGAGTCTGACCACGTGGGGCCCGAGATTCCCTCCGTAGATTCCGATAAGGATATAGATGTTCGGTGGCTTACACTGGTGTCAGTCCACTCCCTTCCCCTGTATCTCTGTTCTCTTGGCTCCCTCTGGCTCTCCTCATCCCCGGTGCCCCCCCAGTCGCTCACCCCTCTCGTCCCCTCGCCTCCACGTGCCTCCCGTCGTGCCCCTCTGCCCTCCTCAGTATTAGTTGTCTGGAGGGGGGGGGAGAAAGTTTATTATCTCAGCGGGAGGGTTTTTGTTGTCCCTCTGTGATGGAAAAGAGGGGAGAAGTCGTGCCTCTGCCTCCGGCGATGCCGTTCTTATTTTGAAGAGATTCGATCCTACCTCTCTTTGGGTTTCTCTCCCGGCTGTCGAAGGGGCCGCACCCCTTTGCTGTGTCTTCCCGTCTGGGGGGGGGGGAAGGTCCACGGGTGTTTGTTGGCGTTGTAGGGAGATGGATGCGGGTCGTCACGACTCCCGCAGTCCCTGCGGCCTGTTCAGCTTGCTCCTTGCTGCTACGGGCACGCCGTCCGCGGTCTTCCGAAGACGCGACTCCGCCCCCTTTTTCCAGGCCTTATCGGCCTGGGGCGAATCGCGAGTTTCCTGCCTTGCGTCCCGCTCCTACGGGGTCCCCGGACATGGTTCCGTGTCGCCGCTGTTGTAGGGGTGGAGGGGCACCAAACCCGGTGTGTTGTCCGGCTGTCTTCTCGCCCCCGTCGCCCCTCCGGGACCGCCTCGGCACGGAGCTCTCGCTCTAAGCGGCCATCTTGTTTCGTGGCCCGGCCACGCCCCTGCCCTACTGCCTTCTAATTTACCCTATCCTTGCACATGCCTGCTCCCTTACTCTCTACTAAATCTCAGTAAAATAAACATACCCGCCTTACAAAACACAACTTTCCTTCAGAATAACCATTCCTGCGCAGTTCCAAAACCTAACCTATATACTCATTCTGCTCCCAATATATCACAATGTATTATCCTGTTTAACCTCTCCTTGCTATTGCACGATGGTAACCTCCTCCTCCGTATTTCCTAACCTCTTTTTTTCCAGTTATATTAACTCACTCTAATAATGACATCTATGTCCTACTAATGTAGTATTTCACCACTTGTAAATTGAAAGAATTCTTCAGTTTCCTTGGAGCACAAGATTGACTCAATAACGAGCAAATCTACAAAAATAATTAATAAACACTGAGTTAACCCTCAGCTTCAGGATGTGGAGATGTGTGCTACCCACTAAGTGTCTCCGCGTCTCATCATGGGTAGTAAGTGCTATAATAGTGGAATTATTTTACAATATAATGCAATACTTGGATAAGGAAATGTTACTTCATATCCTAGTCGTTTGTGCCTGCCTCCAGCCTTTACATAGGCATTACTTGATTAACATCTTTAAGGGTGACAATACTCTAAATGGTATCTAAGCTCTGAAGTTGTATACATTGCATGCAGTGTCAGTTAAACCTCTCAAATTGAGTTTACCATGTGTAAACACAGGGCTGCCTGTTACTGCAGGTCTCTCTAAGGACTCTAAAAGTATTGGACTCAAAAGAACAAGTTACTTACAATTGGTAACACTCTTTCTAGTGGATACTCTATTTAACCACAGATTGCTCTCCTTTAGAATATTCCCCAGGGACCAAAACTTTGAACAGACGTGCTAGGTGGCGTCATGTGGTTCCACAATGACTTTTTTATGCCCTGTAAGTGACGGAGCAAAGCAGCTTATAGGCGCCAAAGTCAGTTTCTTGCATTGCTCTTTTTATGCCTTCGGATGTGGAGCACAAGACAATTGGAGGTACTAGCGTGCAGACCTATAATTGAGACCTTTTAGACAGGTAAAGATCTCACTCCACAGCAAGGGGAGGTGGGAAGGCAGTGAGGAATTTGCAGTCCACCAGAAAGAGCATTACCAAAGGTAATTGACTTGTTCTTCTGATAGATACTTCAAACCACAGTCCTCACCTTTAAGATAGACTCCTAATTAGTACCTCCCAAGGTGGAGGGTCTGTGGGGTGGGGTCAGACCAAAAAGTCCTGCGGGACCAAATAGGCGACATGCCCTTCCCTTAGACATGGCTGGCAAGGAAGTAGTGATTCATGAGCATGTGCAATGATGCCCACGTCATGGCTTGTAAGATGTCATAAACTGGCACTGCATGCGCCAATGCAGTGGTAGCCACCTTGGTCCTGGTGGAATGAGTCCTCAGTCCATTTGCACGTGGCTCTTCAATGTGTAGCAGACATTAATGCAGAGGACTATCCACCTTCAAATGTCCCTTTCTGACCTAGCTTACCTTTCTGTGCCCCAGAAAAACCAAAGCTTATTGTCCACCGATGGTCTTTGATGTGAATGATGTAAAAGCTTAAGGCTCTTTTGAGGTCTCTAGTGGAGTGAGGCGGGATCAAGAATGTTGGGAGGGTCATAAGGGTGATAAATTGCCTAACATGAAAAGGTGTCACAACTTCAGGCAAAAAGACTGCTCTGGTATCTAGCACCAGTTTGTCCAGAAAAAAGGTGGTGTAAGGTGGCTGCACCTAGAGAGCCTTGAACTTATTCTACCAGTTGGCATGGTCTCAATGAGGAAGATGGTTTTGAGAGTCAATAGGCACAAGGACCAGCTCTACATTCGCTCAAAGGTGGTACAGGTAAGGAACATCAGGACCATTCACTATGTAGAACTCACTATGGTATCACAAATTAATCAATCAATCAATCAGGATTTGTAAAGTGCGGCTAATCACCCAATATGATTTCCAGGTGCTTTTAAGTCCCGGAGGCTGATTTGAACATCCAGGTCTTGAGGGCCTTTCGGAAATCCAGCAGTGAGGTGATGGTCTGGAGGTGCATGGAGAGACTGTTCCAGGTCTTCGCTGTGATGTGGGAGAAGGGCTGTCCTCCTTTTCTGTTTATGTGAATTCGGGGAGTAGGGGCCAGTGATAGAGAGGTGGAGCATAGCCTTCTCGCTGGTTGGTGAAAGTTCAGGCAGTGGTTAAGGTACGCGGTTCCTTAGATGTGCAGATCTTTGTGTGCATGGGTCAGCAGCTTGAGTTGGCATCTCTTCTGTACGGGGAGCCAGTGGAGTTGCCTTAGGCAGGGTGTGATCTGGGATCATCGGGGGAGGTCGAGGGCAAGTCTGGCTGTGGTGTTCTGTATGGTTTGAAGTATTTGTAGGAGGTGTGCTGCAATTCCTATATAGGGAGCATTGCCATAGTCAAGTCAGTTTGTGATGAGGGCCTGTGTCATAATACCGTTCTCGTGTGCAGAGGTATCCACTTGAAGATTTTACTTAGCATGGGCAGAGTGAGTAAGTAGGTGGAGGGGTTGGCGTTGATCTCTGATTTCATGGTGAGCTTGTTGTCAATGATTATTCAGTGGCTCCTGATGTGGTTGGAGCATTTAGGTGTGTGTCCTAGGTCTGATGGCCATTAGGAATCACTCCAGGGTTTGCTGGAGTTGCTGAAGATCAGTACCTCTGTCTTGTCCATGTTCAGCTGCAGGCAGTTGTTCTTCATCCAGTCAGCTATGCTCGTCATGCATCTATGGAAATTTGTCCTGGTGGTGGTGGGGTTGTCGTGATTGAGACTATAAGTTGGGTGTTTTCTGCGTAGGAGATTATGTTGAGACTGTGTGATCTGGCTTGGAGGTGAAAGGTGGGAGGTGGATTCTCTGTGTTCTTCTGGTTTGGAAGGAGGTGAACCGTCTAACCATGTCTCCTTTGATGCCGATGTGGTGGAATCTTGCGATCAGTGGTTAGTGTGCTACAGTGTTGAATGGTGCCGAGACTTTGAGGAGGATCTAAGCTGCTGTTTCTCCTTGTTAGAAAATGGGTTATTGGTAAGGGCAGGTAAGTACCTACACTTAGCAATAGGCCACTAACCTCCACTTAGGTCCAGTTAGGTCTCAGTAAATTAAACCTAGCTCAACCCTTGCTAGCTTGGCAACGAGCGACAAGGCTTAACTTAGGAGACAGAGTGTAAAGCATTCAAATATCACAAAACAGTAATTAAATAAAACACAGGAAACAGTTTAAAAATCCAAAAACAATTTATAAAAATAGATCATATTTCTATCTTTAAAATGACACAAAAACAAATAAAATCGGATAAGGGGAACTGGAGATATGAATTTTTAAAGAATTATTGTTTTTTAGCACCTAGAAACTAAAAGCACCAATTGGGTCAGCTGGTTGCACCTTGACCGGGGCAAAGTCAGAGTTTAAGGCCAACCGCTATGGAGCCCGGCTCAGCTCCAGGCCGCGGGAGGCCTCTGTCAAAAGTTTACCTTCGCACTTAGTCGTTTTTCTGAAGATTTTCTTCAGCGGGACGAACCTGCCAGTCCAATCCAACCTCCTGGAACCCTTCTCCGGATACGTGTCGCGGGAATCCTCGTGGAGATTTTTACCTTCGGACTTAGTCGTTTTTTCGAGGTGAAAATCCTTCGACCGGGGTACACCTGGATCTTGATCCGACGTCCTTGGAGCCCGCCTCGGATACGCTGGCTGGGAGGTCCCGGTCAACTTTGTACGTTTGGACTTAGTCTCTTTTTTGGAGATTTTCTTCACTGGGACGAACCTGCAAATCAGGCCGGGTCTCGTTTGAGGTAAGCCGGCTAGAGTTGCCGCGGCGGGTCCGTCCCTCTATGGAGCTTTTTTTCAAAAGTTCTCCAAACTTCTCCAAGCTTCTGGCTCTTCTCCCAGATGTTCCTTCGAGGTTCTTTTGGGGTCCACAGCTCACCCCCAGGGTCCAGAAGCTCTGAGATGATCCTTAGGGGTGTGGACTACAACTCCCAGAAGGCACCTGGCGCAAACTCCTTTTTGGCCACTGGGCAGTGGTCAGCTGGTTGATTTCTTCAGGAGCTGGTGCAGGGGACTCTGGTTAGCAATTTTTCACCTGTAGCAAACAGGGAGTCCCTCCTTGAACCAGTTGAAGCCAGGCAAAGTCCTTCTTGTGGTGAAGCCCAAGTGTGCAGCTGGTGCAGTCCTTCAGAGTGCAGATTCCAGGTGCAGGCCAGGGGTCCAGCAGGGCAGTCCTTCTTCTCCTTTGGTTCTTCCTTGTTGGAATCTGATGGGGATCTGAGGTGTGGGTGCAGGTCTGCCAGTTTTATCCTTGCTCCTGGGTGAAAAACAGGGGGGTCCTGATTCTCCAATCAGGTGCAGGGTCCTTACCCCTGAGATGACCACTTCCTGGGAAGTCTGGCAAAAATCAATCCCAGGAGGCAACATTCCTCAAAAATCCATCATGGCTGAAAATGATTTTTGGAGGTTACATCTGGCTGAGCCCACCCACTGGTGTGGCTTAAAATCATAAACACACCCTCTCCTGCCCTTTCCTAATCTAATCAAGGGGGCACCTAGTTGTCTGGGATTGCAGGGTGTGGGGGTGTTGCTGGGTTGCTCCAAATGTCCTTCTCCGCCTTTGAAGACCAGCTTGGCAGCCCTCCCCCTTCCTGTCTCACCATCTGCTGAGGGGAGTTATCCTCCCACAGGCACATCTCTTTGTGTGAAGCCAGGCCACTTCACACCTCATCAATGCGGCCTGGCCAGGCTGCCAGAGGCTGGCCAATCAGAGCACAGCAGCAAAAACACTGCAGGGCTGAAGTTGGCAACTTTTTAGGTAAAGTTTTAAACTTTTTACCTGAACAAGTTATATTAAATCCCACAACTGGAAGTTGTGGGATTTATTATAAAAATTAATTTGATACTAAACTCTTTGCATCTGTCACTTAAGGGGACTTTTAAAATTAAAATAAAGTCTCCCCATTCTAGCCTATGAAGGCCATTCACTACAATGAGGGAAAAACGAATGTGGCTGTTTTTACCTCACCAGGGATTATAAAACTACTTTTATAAGGCCCCTGCTTATAGTTACATGGCACCCAGCCCTAGGGGCACATAGGGCACACCTTAGGGGTGACTTATATGTAAAAATGAGGTAGTTTAAGACTTTGGAACTACTTTTAATTCCAAAGTCGAATTTGCATATAACTTTAATTTAAAAGCAGCCAGCAAGGCAGGCCTGCCTTTAAAATGACACTGGGCACCTCAGCAGTGCACCTATGGGTGCACTACCTATGCTGTGGTCCCAAAACCTACATGCCCTACCATATACTAGGGCCTTCTAGGTAGGTTAACTTAGCCAATTATAATTAATTTGTATATCCACTTTACAAAGAGCACTGGCCCTGGGACTGGTAAGCAGTACCCATGGCACAGCCAATAGTCAGTAATCACCAGTACCTGTCCAAAAAGTGTGGGGGTGACCAGGGCAAAAAGGAGGACTTTCCTACACTCCTTAGTCATGGAGGGTTCGGATGTCATCAGTGGCTGTGTTCAGGGCAGTCTTGGTGCTGTGATTCGTGTAAAACTGGATTGTGAGGCATCAAGTATCTGACTCTGCTCCATGTGTGTCATGAGTTGCTTGTTGCTGATCTTTTCCAATACTTTGGCTGGGAAAGGGAGCAGGGAGATTGGTCAGTAGCTTTTAAGTTTGATGGAGTTGACAGAGGGTTTTTTGAGTAGTGGTCTAACTTTGGCGTGCTTCTAGGCACCAGAAGATTTTGTGGTGGTGATTGAGGCATTGAGCAGGGTGGTGAGTTTCTGGCTGATCCTTTGCTTTCTGAGATTGAAGATGTGGTACAGGTGTGGGTCTGTGGGAGATCCAGAGTGGATGGATTTCATGATGGAGGTGGTGTCCTGGGTGGCAAAGAGGGTTCAGGTGGTCAGTCTGTGGTTCATGTCGGTTGCGGTGGTGGTGTAGTTCTCGAGGAAGTCCATAGGTGTAGGTTGGGGTTCGAAGTTTCTGTTTATGGTTGCGATCTTGTCATGGAAAAAGTAGACAAGGTTGCTGCACAGCTCTTGTAAGGGTGTAATGTTGTTTACACTGGCAGTCGGGTTGGAGAATTCCTTAACAATGTTGAAAAGTTCCTTGGTGTTGTTGGTTCTCATTTTGATACGTGTAGGTACGGTTGCCTTCTTAGTTGCCCTCAGCAGGCAGTGGTAGAGGTTGAGGGAGGTCTCGAAGACTGCCCCAGTTAAAGGTGTCCTTGCTGCCGCACCTTCTCCTCTCCAGCTGTTTGCTGTCTTGTTTCGCTGTTCTAAGTTCTTGGGGGTACAAATAGCTCTGGAAGTATATGTGTGTCAACATTTTAATAAACTGGATCACAACAGGTTAAAGAAGTACAGCTGCTATGTCAAATGAGAAAAAGTCAAAATGGCTGACAAATAGCCTTTAATAGTGAACGGAAGGGTATAGCAGGACTATGCTTCTCTCTAGCCTCAATACGTCTCCTGCAGACGGTGTTCTTGGAAACTCAAGAATGCAGATGTATTGACATTGCATTCACAATGGTGGCAAAAAGATCCAGTCAGGGTTCTCCCTATTATTGAAAAATGCCCTGCCCCACTCAGGATGTGACCGCCATTCATGATCCACCGGGTGTCACTGACTAAGCTCATCCATCCTGAGGTTTAAAGATCCTGCCAAGAAATGCCCTGATACTCCTGCCAACTCTAGAGGGACAGAGCCTCTTGGCACAAGACACAGGACCCCACTCCATCCTGCTTGTGTCAGTTCCAAATGGTGGTGGTGTTGTCCATGAGAACCTGCTCCAGCCTTCCGATGATGGGCATCAGGAAGGCCTTCAGTGCCAGGGGGGTGGCCCTCAGCTTCAACGCTCCAGCAGATTTATGTGGAGCTGGATTTCCTCTGTATACCAGAGTCCTCCTTTCACCTGACCTCCCCAGCCCAGCAGTGACACATCTGTTAACACCGTGAGTGGGAAAGGGAGAGAGGGGTCTGCTACTGGTCAGTTTGCATTTGAGCAGCTAATCACTGCAGATCTCATGCAGTTTCCTCTGAAATCTGGATGATGTTCAACAGGCTTCCTTGGTGCTTGGTCCAGTGACACTTTAAGTCCCACTGCAGAGTCTACATATGCCACCTGCCAACGTAAACAAGCAGGCAGCATGAGGCCAGTGCTCAAGAACCTTCAGAACTGCTCTCACCGAGATCCAGGACCTAGGGCAAAACATCTGGATCATAGACAGAATGTCCTGGACTCTTTGCAGAGGAGGAAAGACCCAGAACTGCACTGTGTTCAGAAGAGCTCTGTTCAAATGTAAGCCTCTCCAAGGTGTCGGCATGGCTGGAGCGTGCTCGCTCCTTGCTTCCTCCTTTAGGTACCCTGGCGGCACTGGGCAGAGCGTGATGCGCTCCAACAATGAAACTCGCACTCGGGCTGCAGCGGTGATATGGGCAGCACAGAAAGCACTTTAAAAAATGCATGAGGCTTCACTGATGTCCCGGGACTGCGGCGGTGATACGGGCAGCACAGAAAGCAATTTAAAAAGCACGAGAGGCAACACTGGTGTCCCGGGCTGTGGCAGTGATTTTGTTTTCCCAGGCAACGGTGTGTAGGAGGCTCAAAGGGGACCCAAGGGAGCGCTCTTCTAGGCACTTTCTTCTTATCAGCAGCACTCCTCGTGAAGGAGTTATTGGCAGAGGTCAGGGGCCACGGCACCCTGCCCCTGGGGACAGGAATGAAAAAGAGCACAGGGCTGACGAACCGAGCTACTGTCGAGCACAAAGGTTTGCATATGGTGGCAGTTTCTACTAGTGACCAGGCAGGTCAAAGGTCAGCACAGCAGTAGCAGTCCAAGGTGGGTCCTGGTGAGTCCTCTCAGCAGTGTCCAGTGTCCAGTTTCAAGAATGTTCTTCAGTCCTCAAGAATGTCCAAATTGTGGGGAAAATTCCCCTGTACCTATACTAAGTTTGCAATGTCTCTTAAAATGAGGAGAAGACGGGGTTTCAACCTGTAACAACTGGTTCTGGGAGTGTCCCTTCTCTCCTCCAGCACAGGCTCAAAACATCAGTGGGGTGTAAACTACCCTATTGTGCGAGGCCAGGGCACAGCCTTTACAAATGCAGTCCTCTCCCTTCTCTCAGCCCAGGAAGACTATACAATATGTAGATGCACCTCTGTGACACCTCCACCCTCCCTGTCTACAGGCTGTCTGAAAAGTATGCACAAAGCCCCAACTGTCAGTCTGCCCAGATGTGGATTGGAGTCAAGCTGCAAAACACCAGTCTCATCAGCACAGAGAAATGCGCACTTTCTAGAAGTAGCATTTCTGTAATAGTAATAAAAATACACCTACACCAGCAAGCAGTTCTCATCACTATTACAACCATACCAAACATACCTACGCTACCCCTCATAAATCAGACTATACCCCTTACACATAAGGCAGAGCATTTCTAATGTAATCCTATGAGAAGGCAGCACTCACAGCAGTGAGACACCAAGTTAGGCTGTTTGTCACTACCAGGACAGGCAACGCGACCTGGCACACATCCTACCTTCTACATACATGGCATCCTGCCCAAAGGGCTAGCTAGGGCCTATCTTAGGGGTGACTTACGTGTGGTAAAAGGGGAGTTCTGGGCCTGGCAAGTAACTTTAGATGCCAGGTCCCTGTGGCAGCAAACTGCGCACCCAGGCCCTGCGCTAGCAGGCCTGAGACAGGTTTGAAAGGCTACTTCAGTGGGTGGCGCAAGCAGCGCTGCAGGCCCACTAGTAGCATTTAATTTACAGGCCCTAGGTATAGGGATACTACTTTACAAGGGACTTATAGGTTAATAAAATATGCCAATTGGGTATAAGCCTATCATACCAATTTTACAGTGGAGAGCACACGCACTTTAGCACTGCTCAGTGCTCAGAGTCATAATGTCAGTCAACAAAGGTCAGAAAAACAAGGAGGCAAAAGGCAAAAAGTCTGGGGAATGATCCTGTAAAAGGGCCAGGTCCAATACATACCATACAGATTTGGCATGTAGAAGGGAAGCCCTAAACATGTCCCTTCCAAATACGAAATTGGTATTGGGTCACAAAACCCATATTGCATTTCGGTAACGTTTTACCAAATCACAATGTGTGGTTTGTACACACGAAAAGCACAGCCTGATTCTGCAAATCGAGCCGTTTACGACTGCAAAAAGCCTTCGTACATCTGACCGTATGGTTTCTAAGTTCTCATTGTGTGCGCACATGCTGTTCATAATGTTTCACTTGCATCTGTTGTGTCACTTAAGAACGTTACAGCTTAATTTGAATAGTTCGTGCAATAATGTATGCCATCGTGAAAACGAGACATTTGTTGCCTCTCTCCCTTCCCAATATTTTACTAAGGCCGTGATTAATGCTTGTGGGATCGTGGTACGTTTCCTCCTTTGGTGGCACTTAGCAATAGAAGCCCATATTATTATTTTGTTTCCTTGGAACAGGCCCTCGATTGAAAACCTCCGATTTTGAGATAAAACGCTAACAGGAGGAACCTACGAGTTTGAAAACTGCATTGGCACATAACTGAAGGGCGTCCTGGCATCCAAAATGTTCTCCTCTGTTTTACAACGCCTTATGCAGATTTATCCAAAATAAAACATCTGATAGGCGGTACGAATCTTGTATTACACTATAAGTACTGTCTAAAGTGAACTCTAATTTAACTAAATATATATAATTTTACCTCCTTTTCAGACCGCAAATAAATAGTTCCTAGATAAAGATGGCTTGCTGCGAACAGTATGGGCACTGTGTCTGGTGCTTTTTTTGGCATCTTCGCATATTGGATTGCGAAAATTCTATGAGGTGGGAAAAATCGGATATGGTCTTAGGGGCTCCATAGGAAGTCAGGAGGCAGACATTGCCTTGACTGCCAAACTGATGCTTAGCAAACCGCTCATAGTACTTGAATATTCTCCAAACCATGAAGGGAGCAGCCAGAATGTAAGCGCCAAATAACAAGGTGGCTTAGCTTGCTACACCCTCTAGACCCATGTGCTAGTTTAAAAACCACATGTATCCAGTATTCGTTTCGTAGAAAGGGTCTCGGGATAAACCTCAGGAAAATATTACAGTACTGAACTCTCAGAAAGGGAATTATTTAGTTAGGGGGTTTACATATCCTTCTTGAATTTCGTGTTTCTGCATGTGTACAGCTCCAAGTGTGTTGAAGGATGTACATCAATAAACGCTCACAGTGGAGTTACAATGCTGTTTGTCGATAATCTTTGCAAGTGTTGTAAGCCTACCTTGGATTGCGTAGTAAATTCGTTTACTCGGTATTTCTTGCTTGCAACATTCGTTAACAGTAAAATCCTATATCTCTAACGTTGTGTAACCCTAATGGCTTCATCGTGTGCTACCCGGAATTGAGAGTATGGGCAGAATGGGGAACAACATGCCATTTGTAAACACTGGGTTCCTTAGTACATGTGGATACACTGTTCACAACATATATTTTCAGACAGATCGAAGTTGCAACGAGGAAAGGCATCCACAGTGATGTGCAAATCAAGTATACCCAGGCTTCCAAAAACCGATTAACATATACAAATGAAAGTACAAGCTATCTATTTGAAGCGATTATGATAATGTGAATTCCCACATTGTTAGAAGAAGGAACAACAGAACAGGCATCTGTAAGACCACAACCCTGATAAAAGAAAGGAGCAGTGCCTCTGCTGTTGCATCTACTCCAGGAACCAGAATTAATAATCGTAGACCCATTGCTCACATGCACAAGTAACTGAATTACCTTTCTTGTTGACTTAGGCATTTAATTAGAGCGGTTTACCTTGAAGTTGTCAAGGAAACATGTTAGGTGAAATTAATTATCAAAATTGATATCCTATAAGTTTGTTTTTGTTAGAGATCACAATTTCCACCTGGCTGTATAGCAATTCACTACACTGGTCCACACTGGCATGGATAGTGGACCAGCAATTTGTGACACTGCAAACTTCATATCAAGAAGAATGAGAGATATGAGGCAAGTGTCAAGGTGTGAAGGTGCCTGTAGAAAACTATGTCTTGTGTCGATTGGGTTAGAGGAAATATAGCACATAACATGTCACGAGATAAGTCATTCCAGGAGAGAAGACGAGAGGTGGAAAAGTAAGAAATAAGAAGAGGGAAGTACCACCTCCACAGCTACCTAAATATTTGTCTGTGTGGTGTATCCAGTAAATACCTGAGGAGATAATGTACTCAATATCAGGTTGAGGTGATGGAGTGACAGAGCGGATGTGGGCCATGCAGGTTTCACTAGTGCTTACAGATGTCTTTCTGTGAGGGAAATAACCTTAGTACGTTCCTCTGTCAGTCCGAATTCAATGATGAACAACAGATAATGACATCACAGTTCCTGAAACCTAAGGCTTTCCACATAGGTCAGTACTGTTTAATATGCATACTGGGTGAACCCAAAAGGATAGAATTTAAATATAGTAGTTCAAGACCTAAAAATGCTACTACTGAATCTCATAGCATCAACTTTGTATATCTGATACTTTGTCCCTACAATTTAGCATGTAGAGGCAGCATAATAAGACCATTGAAAGACAGAATACAGGAACACTAAAACACAATTCATAAAGATGACATGGAAGTACCACCTACACAACATTTCAAAGAATACCATGAACAGTGGAAGAACTTTATGTTCTTTAAAATTGATCATATTCCCAAACCTGGATGTGGTGGCAACTGTGAAAGGCCACTGCGACAAAAGAAACCCTTCTGGATGAAGAAATTGCACAAAGTAAGATAGATCTTGAATAAAGTAGCCACTTTACAATATTGGCTATGAGCCTGCTCCTCCAGTATCGACCTGTACAATAGGTTTCATAAGAAAGATATTTTTTTTACTGTATCATGAAAGACTACCAAAACTGAGCAGCTGGTGCTTTTGTCTACAGTGTGCTGGTCCTTCAGACTAACAATCAATCTCAGTTTGACAGGCAGAATCCAACCTTAGGTGTGTGGAATTATGGTATGTGCTTACAAATGTCGAAATCCTAATAACCCTACAGCAATGACTAACCATACTATTCTAGTCCAATTGTCAGTGCCTCTTTTACTTACACCACTGCTACTATACCTCTGTATGAAAAGAAATGGCTTTGTTGAACAATAATTAATTCACTATTGCTTTTATCTTTTCACTAAATTAGTCCTTTAGACCACATTTTTTTGGTTAGAAAAACTGTCATTGTCTCCTGTTTTTTTTATATGAAATAATAATATCTCTCATTAATATCAATATACTTGAAAAATATTAATTCGCTCTCTGGTGTATTTACCCATATCGCAAGGGGTTTAAAAATCCACATTTCCATATTCTTATATCATTATATAAATATGTAATCTCTTATGTATCCAATATAAGGTGTATTAACTTATGGTAAGTGCAGCAGTTATAATGGTCATAATACCAACCTGTAAATGCAGTAACTAAAAACAATTTTAAAACTCCTATCCGACACAATACTGCAAACCTATGAATAGCTTGATTAGAATTTCTATCATCATTTCTAACCTATACCTAGAATGACATTACTGCACATATATACTACACATGGCCAGAGACCACAGTCTTCATAATCATACTTCTGTCAGACTGTTGGTCACATGTACACCCCTACAAGAAGGCTATCGCACAACCAGAAGCACACCAGAAACACAAGCTTCACAGAAGG
Source organism: Pleurodeles waltl (assembly GCF_031143425.1). Taxonomy (NCBI): domain Eukaryota; kingdom Metazoa; phylum Chordata; class Amphibia; order Caudata; family Salamandridae; genus Pleurodeles; species Pleurodeles waltl. The sequence goes on from NC_090436.1 coordinate 506,915,100, forward strand.
AGCCTCACTTATAACGTAGACCCACATTGGTTCTTCACAACACTTACTTAGTTTCACAGGCATGTATCCATAAAAAACACGAATGGCTCAATCAGACTCCACATTATTACTTTTTTCAAGAAATTCTTGTACTATAAGATTATATATGGTGGAGCTTTTAAATTCCCCATGGCGACAATCTTACCAAAATGTGGGTCATATTCCCTTACACGATGGTGAACATGCAACCATACCCGTATAGCTCCCCAAAACAAATGTGCATGCGTCATTTACAATAGAATCCATGCTGATCATAGAGAGCCCGTCCCTCACCCCCCAACACCAAATATGGCGAGATACTACAGAAGCCCACAGAGCCTAAATCCTCTCCCACTGTCCCTCACCACAATCTGATGTCAATGATATTGCCTCCTCAGGAATTGTTATTCGAGAAAGTGTATGGAACACATAGAAATGAAAAAGATAAAGGTTCTCAACAGATCTAACAATTATGGGTTCTTCCCATCACTTACTCAAAGGTGTTGGATTCTGCAACTCAATTCTAATTAGCCCTTCAATGAATGTAACCCAGTTGGACAATAGTACTGCTATCAATTAATAGCTAACATAGTTGGGAAACATTGAGACAGGCTTTCACGCTAAAGCCCCTAACTCTTTACAGTTGTCTAGCAAATATGCAATAGTGCTAGAACTTTGGGATTACTGGCAGGGGTAATTACTGCCAGGGTACAGTAAATAGTACAGCAGGCGGAAAATCTGTAAACCATTCATTTGGTTGTTAAAAAATACTTATTGGGGTGTGCGAACTTATAGATTGACAATATAACGCGCTGTGGTAACATTAGACACAACTAAAAATGTTTTTTAAATTATTTGTTTGGACTATATGGGTTCATGAGTGACCTCAGCCCCCTTCTCTCCCGCCCCCCCTTTTTTTTTTACAAATGTATCAAAAGATATGGGAAATGCTTGTGTGCGGACTTTCCTTTTACACAATGCCAATTGCTTAACATGTGTACAGTGCTATACCACTTTGTGTTTCTTTTCATCTCAAAAACAATAAAGTTGTTTATTTTTTTGGAAGGAGCGTCTACTGATAAATACACTTTTGCATTTAGTAATTAATTGCAAAATAAATAGGTGTCAAGGTCCATATTTTTAGGGGTGAGTGCAAAGCGCTCCATCCCTCTTCTAATCTGTCTTTAGGGATATTCCACGCCCATGTTACGTCAGTCACTTTCATTGGCTCATGGGCTCGCCTTTTAAAATCCGCTTGTTTTCATTTGTGAAAGGCATGCATACGTCATGCCTTTTCCGGTGTTTAGCCCTCTTTGAGGGCACTGGTAAACTACTGGAAACATATGAGGCTCCATGTTTTCTATATGGTTTCTGGACTACTTTTTCTCTTTATTTGGCAGCGCGAATGCGCTCGTTTTTTTTTTTCATTTAATGTGGCAAGAAAAGTCTGGTTAGGAGTTTACAACGCTAATAGCTCCAACTCGACGTAATGCGAGGCCCGTTGCAAATGCTTGTTTAAGTGGGTGACATTGTTACTGCCTGGTGCCTCCTCATTTCCTGCCCTCACAATAAATCTTCTCTTGGCTCATGACACTATGTGGACCATGTCTATACGAGCCGATGCTTAACTTGGGACCCATTTAAAATTCTTAATTTGGCAATCAGAAATAGACTGATGTTTGCACATCTTCTCATTGAAGTACCTCAGAGAGCCTAACGAAACGTATTTGGGACTACTTTTAGCGTCATGCATGCAGTTTAACAAAGGGATAGCTGGTTTACGGGATTTAAATATTTTAAGACCAGCTGCAGGATGCACTTTAATTAAGGCAACAAATGCCATAATTTTTGAAACGTCATTTTCCTGAAATATCCCATTTTAACATTTTTGGGCATACCCTGTGTACTCTTACTCTTCTCCCGTGATTTCTTCACGATGCATACTATTAGCAGAGGTTGGGCTAAATATCAAACTTTTGGATTGTTTTCATTTTTTCGTTCATAGGAACATTATTTTTCTTTGTAAGGACTTCTCTCCTCACTCCCAATAAACAAATGTGGGATTCAACCCTTGCACAATTATGCTTGGGCCATCAAGGTGTACGTTTACGGGATTATGGAACTGTAAGAAAGTGATTGGAAATATCTGTGGATATCCAATTATGAATTTTTGGGCATTCACATAATTTGCACTACCGGGTCTCCAGCATTTTCATGGGAACTCTTCCACACCCAAGTTGTTACTTATTATTATTATTGAAATATCATAATTTCTGAGCCAGGATCCAAATTAAACACGGCCAATTGCAATTTACTCAGTATTTATGTTCCATTTTCCCGCAAAATAAGATAGACAAATTCAATCGTATGGCTTATCAATAGTTCCATGCCCTGCAGCCTTATACTAATACAGATACGATCACTGCCCCCAACCTCACTGAAGAATAGTTTCCTCCACCTGTGACGCTATCATTGCATGATTAAAACAGGTTGCTAAACTTATTCCGAATACCTACTTCCTGGATCGTAATTATGTTAGTTATTAATGTCCTATAGAAAAGGCGAAGAAGGGAGTGGTGACAGTCCAACGTTATAGGATTGTGCATCCTAAATTTACCCTTAGCACTGAGGTGTGCCATAATGCCTGAGGAGTACTGACTGCTAAAACGACCAGTGTGTAGATTTTTCTTAACATATTCTATCGAGAACGTGTGAGACATATTTGTAGGGGCATATGTAGGAGGTTTTAAGACCCTTTGGTTACGTCAAAAGCAATTGTAATGCTCAGATAAGGACACCGTTTGGAGTTTACTGACGTTTGTATCAGAGGCATAGTATCAATCGTAGGAGGAAGGATGTTCATTGGCACTTTTCAATGTGCATCATAAATGTGTTTACCTTAGTATCACCCGGGCATTTCCCATAGCATACACTTCCCTTAATAAAATGCCATTCAATTTGTTTAACCTTTTGTATTCTGCCAATTATATTTGAGGAAGCTGTATCCCAGTGAAGGCCAGGAAAATGGGCCTTGACTAGTTGTGTTTTTTAAATCAAACATTTGCTCTTCAAATGCAGCCCTACTTGAGCACTGGAAGGATTAAATACATGTCCAGTAGAATCAATATGTCTGCACCAAATCATTATTGGAAGATACCTTTTCCATTCTTCTCAACTAGGTAAACTTGGATTGTCACTAAATATCATTAGTGCAAAAATAATATTTGACCATAACTAAGCAAAGTAAGAATATGCAGCAGGATTTGTAAGTGTAACCACAAGCCACCACTTAGAAGCCATGTGTTTTTGATCCAGACAGCAGTTTTACGTTCATTGCTGATAACTGTTAACAAAATGTATTTTGGGAGAACAAGTCTATTTTGTTTACTGAGGGGCAGATTTACTAATATTATACATAACGCAATGAATCGAGGTGGCTTGTTCTGTTGCATTGCATTTTGTGAAACAGAGAGAACAGAAATACGCCATTTCTACTAAGATATGGCACATTTCTGCTGTCTACCAAGGCTGGTGAACTGTGTGCTGCCTAGTGCTGAAGAAGACACCCCTGTGCCATGCTGTAAGGGTTACTTACTTACTTACAGACAGGATTGTTTTTGAAATCCCAATGCAAATTCCTCTTTCTATGTCTGGGAGTGTGTCAAATTCCATGGGTGGATGAATGGGAATGCTTTTGCTCCATTGCTCCATGCATGGAACACCTACCACAACGAAATGTAATGCAGCACAAGTGCTGCATTGCATTGCATTACATATCTTTACTAAGACACACAAAGAAGCACACATAGCCCCTTGTGTAGCTTTGTCAATCCCATTTAAGGACTTGTGTTGATTTGCATCTTTCAAGGGCAGAGCAAATCCTTACTAAATCTGCCCCTAAATGCACACACAGCTCTCTGGGTCATCAAAGGTTGGGCTATTTGAAGGGGTTTCGTGGGCCCCAGCTGACCTTGGCTATCTATAATAGACCTAGTTTCTGTTGGCTTTGGAAAATATTTGTAGTTAATTGATCACAAATTACCTTCTTGTCGTTCTTGCTCTAATGTACGTAAAGTTTTCTGAGAAACTCCATCTACATTGCATCATATTAGAATGATCTACGTTAGAAATGACCATGGTGGTCATTCTAACCCTGGCGGTAAAAACCGCCAGGGCGAATGAACGCGGTAGCACCGCCAACAGGTTGGCGGTGCACCGTTGGGCATTCTGACCGCGGCGGTTCAGCCGCGGCCAGAAACGGAAAGTCGGCGGTGTACCGCCGACTTTCCGCTGCCCTTGAGAATCCTCCATGGCGGCGGAGCGTGCTCCGCCGCCATGGGGATTCTGACACCCCCTACCGCCATCCTGTTCCTGGCGGGTCTCCCGCCAGGAACAGGATGGCGGTAGGGGGTGCCGCGGGGCCCCTGCAGTGCCCATGCCAATGGCATGGGCACTGCAGGGGCCCCCGTAAGAGGGCCCCACTATGTATTTCAGTGTCTGCTATGCAGACACTGAAATACGCGACGGGTGCCACTGCACCCGTCGCACCTTCCCACTCCGCCGGCTCCATTCGGAGCCGGCGTCCTCGTGGGAAGGCTGTTTCCCACTGGGCTGGCGGGCGGCCTTTTGGCCGTCGCCCGCCAGCCCAGTGGGAAACCCAGAATAACCGCTGCGGTCTTTCGACCGCGGTACGGTCTTCTGGCGGTTCCCGCTTGGCGGGCGGCTCCCGCCGCCCGCCAACATCAGAATCAGGCCCCATGTTTTGTTTGTTATACCCCTAGAGTTTTGCCTTCTTTTGCTTAATAAGGTTTTGCTTGCCACAGGACTTTGCGCACCTTACTGCTGCTATAAAGTATGTGTGCCCTCCGCTCTAAATATTTTAGAATTATCATACCTCTAATTGGCACTTTTAATATACTTGTAAGTCCCTAATAGATGGCACCACATGGACATAGGGCATGTAACTTAAATGCTACTAGTTGGCTGCAGCACTCATTGTGCCATCCACTAAAATAGCGCTGTAAAACATGTTTCTAGGCCTACCACTACAACCTGGGTGTACTGCTCTAAAATACCTTTTTGATGTGGTAAAATGAACCATTCTAAGTCCTAAAACTTCCTATTAAAACAAATAATTCCCCTTAAGGTAGGCTTTAAACACCCATAGGTGCATGGTATTTAAAAAGTAAGGCATGTACATTTAATGTTTTACATGCAGTGGAAAAACACCATAGCTGTTTTTACTGTGGGAAAGCTAGCTTTCCTATAGGTTAATACTGGTTTACAGTATTAGGAATGATATATCAAAATTGAGTTTTGAAAAAGCTAGAAAAATGGCTACAGGACTCATTTTAATAGTAATTTAAAATCCAACTTAATGGTCAACTGGGATTTTATATTACTTTTTTGGAAATTACACTTTTAGAAAATTGTCATTTTCCAGTCTAAAACAAAATGGCTTTCCTGCCAGTGTCCAGCTCTCATCTGACCCCTGACTGCTCCCCTGTGGGGAGAGGTGTATTGCTCCCAGACAGTGGACAAAGAGCTCTGGGCATGGGGAAAGGGACTCCTCCTTTAAAAGGATGGTGTGGGGGCTGTACCAAGCCCCTTCCTGAGCTTCAAATGATGCCTACCAGGTTTCTGGCAAATGAAGCGCACCAAACCCGGTAGGGCTGAGGGACCTGATCAGCACTGTTTTAGGGGAGACAAAGGCTTGCCCTCCACCCAGAGGGTGGCACTGGGCATAAATGTCAACCTCACAGACCTCTCCTCCGAACACTCCAGGACCTGTGAAGAATCAGGAGAAGAACTGCCATGATATCGGAAGAATCTAAATGAAGCATGGACCGTCTTCCCTTGAACCAGGACCCCAGAAGTGAACCCTGTGTCATTTGGCTGGTCTCCTTTTTGAGCTACAGGGACACTACAAGATCCAAAGACCCTTTCCCTGCAAATGGCTGACTGACCAGTACCAACTGGACTTGCCACGCAACCTGCTGCTTGCCTCTGTTGGGGTATGTCTTAACCACCAGGTGTTGCCCCAGGTCCTGGACCCTTAACTTGTGTTACAGTGTACTTCTCCTGTCCCTAAATTGCAATATCTGGTACTTAGAAACTTTCTGTCAACTTTCTGCCTGGAAAACCAAAGGAGACCGGGATTGCTATTAAAGCTGCAGCTATCAACTCGCCAGTCTTCCTCAGCTTTCTGGTTTGCCCGCCGAAGGTGATCTGGCTTTCAGAAAGGTTTCTAAGTCTAACAGTAGAGGACTTTATCAGGACCAATGTTGAGCAACATCCGATCAACGTCAAGGCCTTCTTGGGCACAGACTAAGGACTTCACCTATTTGGAGCTTTCCTGCCATTGGCAATGACCGAACCAGGACCCCTCTCCTCAGCAACCTATCGTAATTGAGCCCGCTTTGGATCCAGTTTTCAGCTTTCCATGCCAATGACTTGTCATTGAATGCTTTTCCTTCATAAATGTTTCCACTCAGAAGGTAACCTATTCACTGGGGTGAACCTGGTCCCTGTATCTTGACTGGTGATCAATCACAGTCAGCCTAAACTTTTGAGTTTGACCTGGGCTATCCAGACCAGATAACGGATGCTGGCACTTTATACTTTTTGGCACTATTTTGAATTGTAACTTTAAAAATTAATATCTCCAGTTCTTCTTGTTGAACTTTTGTTGTTCTGGTACAATTTTATTTATTAAAATGTTCTCTGTTTTTCTAAATTGGTTTTGGAGTTTTCTTGTTTGTGTTTTCACTTTGCTACTGTTTGGTCGTTGCATTAGTACTTTACACATTGACTCTCAGTTAAGCCTTACTGCTTTGTGCCAAGGTATCACTTGGTTTAGCACAGGTTTATTTAATTACTTTAGTGGTTAACCCTGACAAGCAGTGTGTGAATATTATTTGAAGTGGGTTATCAACCCCTCAACTAATACTGCAATTTCTTACAATCTGGTTAAAGGAAACCAATGTCTCTAAGGTTAGCTTATATTTAAACAGATGCTAAAGATAAAAGCTCAGCTCCACCTTATTTTGCTGTTCAATTGATCTATTACTTAGAATGCTGGACAATGGGAACTGTGATGTGAACTGGACTTCCACTACATAACTTTACTTATGGTCCAAAAGAGTGATACAGTATATGAAAAGAAATATAATTTGAGTAAGATATTTTGCATCAAAGCATGCTTCTGCTCTTTGTCTGTACCCCGGAAAGAAAGGAAATGGACAGAGGGTGAACTGAGAGGGAGAAAGGGTATAAGGTGATGTGCTAGCAAAGTAAAAAATAGTAACTTTTAATTTGCAGGTCTAGCTCCATGGATATAATGCATTGAAGTTGGCAGTGTAAGTCTAAGGCTGTAAAGCACCAAGGGTGCCCATTACAGAGGTCCGGAAGTATAGAGACCTGTGAGTTTGTCTGATTTATGACCAGCCAAAATTCTCCAGAGTCTAAAGCAGATAGCAGGCATGTTGATTGCTACAGGTGAAGTATGCTAGGGTACCCTTGTGGGGCTAAACCTTAGGAAAGAACACCTTGAGGGGCAGAACATAGCAGAGAGAGAAGAGGCTCCCCAGTTAATTGATTCCTGAGCCGATGACCTGGGGTATCAGAAGGAAAGTCAATACATTCTAGGTAATCAAGGAACATACTTACTTTGAAATCACTGCAGACCAGAATGCGTAGCTCAGGCAGTTGGCCAAAACCTACACTGAGGACAAGCATGACCTTAAATAAAGACATAATGCTCTTCTTATATGAACTGGTAGATAACCAATGAAATGTGTGAAGACTTCATTGGTTTTGGGGCTATTCCCTTTGTGAGAACGAGGGGAGTTCTAATTAAATTAACATACTCCGCACCTCCTGGTCCCGCGAGGTGATCTTGGGAGCAAGTGTAGGAAATAAACATTCAAAACATTTTCTTAATACGGAGTTAATAATGATAGTTGATTTTTGTTTTCAAGATTTATTTTTCTCATTCGTTCTGAAGCTTTATTTTCTATGTTCTGTATAAAAATTACAGAACATTGCATGAAGCAAGTCCCAAAATCTATCCCTATTTTAGTATACTAAATTCATTAAAGAATATTTCTTAGCAGTCTAGACAGAACAGTGATCAGCAATCATGAAGAATACTGTAACAGAAATAATCTGGGCAGAAAACAATTGAATGTATCAAGAGCTCAATTCATCCGAGTCTGACATAGAAAGAAAAAGAACAGGCCTCTCGCCTATCATGTCTATATATCTGAATATGCAGGGCTCACTTCTATCAAATTCTCTTCTGAATGCCTTGGACTCCCCCTAAACTTTCCCTGGACCTATTTTGTACATCAGAGTGAACATTTACAAACTTGCAACAATTATCTCAAACATTAGTTCATAGCCAATCAGCAGTCGAGTATGCTCATCTGTATGTGTTGTCTTCAGCTAGAAATAGAAGACGAACAATAGCTTCATATTAAAGTTTTATGATTTGCTTCTCCAAATGACTACTCTGTCAACATCAGTGCAAATCCCCTCCCACTTTCACTTTCTGAAAAACAAAACACTTGTATGAATTTCTAACGCATTACAAGTTCATCACTCACCTTCCTTTTTTGTTTTATTCCAGGTATAAAGATTACAGTAAAAAAAATTGATGCATAGGTAGCTTTCAACAATAGCAGTTCATTTACTTAGGCTGGTTGCATCATTATGACCTGTGCTTTTCCCTTCATATTGGTCGATTAGTCGTATTGTACAGAATCCTCACTTATTGTGTTTGTTTTAAGCAGAGAATCAGCATTAAAATCACGGCAACCCTTCAATCTATCCTTCCGATTTAAAAGAATTACATTGTTTAGCTAATCATGTTATGTAATGTTTACATAGTATTGACAAACAACTCCTACTTCAACATAGCTTTGTGTTGGCTTACTACTCTACAAAATACTGTCATATAGCTGTAAACGTTTTTATACTCCCAACTCTTTTTGAATATACTTCCTCATATTTCTTAGTTCTTAGTATCTTATTCCACCAGTTCTGTAGTGAAGGAACCGTTTGAGTCCACCAATGCTGCATTATTAGCGATCGAGTTACTGGAAAAGTGACAGCTATAAAATATTGTTGATATTTAGCTAGTTCACATGATTTCTTAGATACTCCAAACAGAACTAAGCTTGGCTCTACCTAAATCCGAAAGTTTGAACTATGATTTATTGCCTGGTTTAACTCCAACCAGAAGGTTGTTAATTTGGGGCAGCCTGAAAAAGTATGAAGCCAATTCCCCTTCCTCTCCTGATGGCAGCGAAAACATTGATCCGGAATTGATGGGAATATTTTATGAATCGCCTCAGGAGTGTAGTATACCATCCATCGAGAGAGGAAAGATATTCTTTTATAGTTAGCTGCCCTCAAAAAGTTGTGCCCTATTTCCGAGATTATTCTCCAATCTTCGTTTGAAATTAAGCATGGTGTTGTTTTGAACAAATTTCCCCTAAAATCTGTAATTACTTCACAGGCTAAGTGATCTACTAGCAATCTGTACTAGTTACCTATACCAACTAATTTACTCCTGATTAACACCCTCCATGTCGGGTGTACTTGTATACTTGCCATTGGTATATTAGTACTAAGGAAATGGGAGATCTGAAAAAAGCTCAGAAAAGTCTAGTTCCCATATTCTCCACCCTTATTGAGACCGCCTACCAAGTTATATATCTACCTCTTGGTAGGATATCACTTATCTCTTTAAAACCTTTGTTATTCCACTGGGCTATCACCGCATCTGAGAGATTGAGGCCAAGATAGTTACACTCCTGTAGTTTTAAATAGATATAACCTGGTGGTATTTGATATGTTTTACTGGAAATCTCTGCTCTCTTACTAAGATCCTTATATCAAGTTTTTTTTAACGTTAGGTGGTTTTAATAAGTGCTGGGAGACTTATTGCTGATTCTGCAATCATTCTATCAACCAAAATATTTCCAGGGCATCTTTGTTATCCAAATAACGTGCCAATGTATCCTGCAATGCAGCCTTCTAATATACCTGAAAATTAGGAAGTGCCAAGCCTCCTTCGTTTTTGTCGAGCTGCACAATTGAGAGCCTTGCCCTTGTTTTTTTTTTCCCTCCATATAAAACATCGTACCCTGGAATCCAATTCAAATTGGAGCTATTTATTCTTATTGGTACATTATTGAATAAAAAAGAAAGAGAGGAAGTATTGACATCTTGATTAGGTAAACTCTCCCTATCAGAGTCAATGGGAGAACCATCCATCTTTCCAAAAGTGCTTGTACTTTTTTTAGCACCCTGACATAATTTAGGTTAAACAAATGGCCATAATTCTTCATAATATATATTCCCAAATATATAATGGGTTTGGGCAAATTAGCTTGCTGCTGCAAAATGGGAGGGAGATTCTCTATTCCTGCATTAAATAGGAAAATGTCTGTTTTACTGCTGTTAATCTTGTAGCCCCCTATTTGAGTAAACTAATTAATTCTATCCAGCACTCTTTGTACTTTATCAACCTCTGGTTTTAGATATAAAATAATGTCATCAGCAAAGAGCTTTATTTCAGGCATAGCTGCTATAGACGACATAATTTCACTTGAGCTGCATATTATATAAGACAGAGGTTTGATAAAAAAAAGAAAACAATATGGGAGAAAGAGGACAGCCCTGTCTAGTGCCCCCTTTGATCTGGATTGTGCCTCTAACCTTTGAGTTGATGACAATTCTGGCATGAGCACCCTGATATAGCTCTCTTATTATTGGCATGAATTGTGAGGGGAAACCAAATTTGGTCAGGCCATATAATAAGGCTTCCCAGTTCACTAGATCAATTGTTTTCTCTGCGTCTAACATTACGAGTACAGCAATATTCGACTGCTTGTACTAAAAAATTGGCATTGGATGCCATCAGTCTGTTACCTACAAAGGTGTTTTGATCTCTATGTATTAATTGTTGAGACAGCCAGTGTGATCCTATGAGCCCAGACCTTTGTCACGATTTTGTAATCTGCATTGAGCAGGTTGATTGGGTGATATGAATCTGGCTTCAGTGGATTTTTATCTTTTTTTGTGGAAAACTCACTATTGTTGATACTTTAAATGTCAAGGGCATTTCTTCACCCTTGAATGTTGCATTACATAATTCAGCTAGGAAAGGTACTAGCTCCTTGCAGATTTGTTTTTAAATTCTATAGGAAAGCCATCACCACCACATGCTTTAGCACTTGGCATTTTAAAGGTAGCTTCCTTTATCTCAGACGACGTAATCTTCTGCGCTATGTCTTTTTGAACGGATAATAGCATTCTTGGTAGCGTAATTAGCTTATAATACTGCTCTATCTATGAAGGTAAAACTGAATATTAGTCTCAGAAATTGTGGAGTAATGTAACATAAATGCCCGAGCAATAACCTCCTCCTGTGTAACGATTGCACTTGTCTCAGGATCCTGAATCTGGTGTATAGTCTGATTTTCCTGCTTTACACAAGTGGTCCGAGCCAAGTATTTACCTATTTGTTGACTTTCCTCATCAACCTGTTGCTGATAAGCGCTCGAACTAGCTACTTCCTCGAAGATAAAAAATCTTTTAAATTACCCTTAGTTTGAGCGGGATTATGCCTTGCCACATCCTGTCCCCCTTCTTTCATACAATCATTTGTAGCCTTATCTATAGCCATCTGATGCTTTTTAATTTCGAGCTCTTGCTGCCGATTCTGAGATGCTTTAAAGGAGATAATATGACCCCTAGCTGTAGCTTTGAAAGCCTCCCATACGGCAAACAAAGATGCAGTATTCTGATTTCACTGGAAGAACTCCTGCATGAATTTTCTCATATCTGCAACCTACTCCTGATTGCTAAGTAAGGATCTATCGAACTGCCATCTGGGTCTCTCCTTACTAACTGCCCCTAACTCTCTTGTCACTAATAACTGCTGAATGGTCAGAAAAAGCGTTCACCCATATATATGAACCATTGTTCTTCAATGTCTGAGAGACTAGAAAAAATCTATCCGTGAAGCTGTTTTATAGCAATGTGAAAAGCAAGTATATTGGGTGGCTGCAAGATTCTCTTCTCGCCAAGGATCTATAACCTGAAAATTGTTTTTTATTGTATTCATATTTCTCTTAGTTTTAGGTTTTAGTTGTCTCTTCCCCTGGTTAGAGGTACCTAGAGTAATGTCTTGAATATAGATAAAATCTCCTCCAATAATAAAGGGGCCTGTGGCACTCATTGCCATATTATAAAGTTGTACTAATGGCTCTACTTCATCTATGAGTGGCCCATAGTAATTGACAAGGTTAATTTGAGTTCCTGACAGAGGTACCTTTAGCCAGAACCATCTCCCTTTGGGGTCTCTAATAACATCTTTTATAATACAATCACTTCTATTACTTAAGTATATTGCCACCCCTCTTACTGCCAGCCCATAAGATGCAAATAGAGCTACTGAGTACGGTTTTGGAATATATACTTTGGGGTTACTACTTTTTAGATGGGTTTCTTGAAGAAAAAATTACTTTGGGGTTGAATAATACCAGCCACTTTAACATTGCCCAGTATTTCTGCCTATTTGATATTCCATTTGCATTGCAGGAAATAATCTTCCATTTTAGCATGACCTTTAATTAGCCTGCCGTTAGATCTTTTCCAGCCTATACTAGTGCTGGCTACCTCTTGGACATACCTGAATTTTCTCAACCTTTTACTCCCCCACATACTGCTACCCACTCGAACCCTGGCCCCACCCTCATACTTCAGCTCCCCCCGAGTGATTTAGAATTGAGGCCCTCCTGTCTAGGGACTCTCAGAACGCTCCTCTCCCTTAATCCCACCAAGTGATCTTGCCTTAGCTGTACTAGGCCTCTACTCTGTCCCTCCCCACTACCCCTGTAGTTGTGCCTTGACATGGCACCGTTGACGCTGTGACATCCGGGAGGCATCGTGGTCTTTTCCCTTTTGGACGCTAGTAACTAAAATCATTTTTCCTGCTGGTTTCCCCTCATCAGTACATTACAAGTCATAATCCTAGAACCACAGTGGATAAGAAATGTTCCCCCCAATGTCACCCTGAGAGCATTTTACGTCTGAAACCTCCAAAACCACCAAACGTGGCCCCTCATGAACAGGTAACTTATACATTTAATCCCCAAATGTAATGCTTCTATATCTACCTCCCATCTGCTCTCCGAATTCAGAAGAGCTTTTGCTACCTCCACTCTATGGGATATATTAGCCCGTCCCTTGAATAGAACTTTCAATTTTGATTGTTGGACCAGACCGGCCAGTGCCCCCATTTTCTGAAAAAACAGAATCAGCACTTTAAACTCTCTGCGTCTCTGTGCTGCAAGTGCGGACATGTCAGAGAAGATTTTAAATGAGTAATCCCCGGGGGTTGAACAGGCCCTTGCTTTAATGCCCAGTGAAAGGATTCTTTCTTTAGTACGATAGTCTCCAAAGTTGACCACTATCGTTCCCGAATATTTTGCACTGGGGGGGCTGGACTGTTGGAATTTGATGGGCATGTGTGAAGACCTGAACAAGACGCAGAGTCCATATTTACCGCTATTTTACCAAATTCCTGATGCTCTGCTGTGGCCCCCATTTCGCTTGAGCCTGAAGAGGGTGAAGAATCTGTTGACCCAGCAGAAATATAATGGTCTGAGCATGGCTTAGTATTCAGTAGATTATAGGGAGGTGGAAATTGCAGAATAGGTACTAAGTTGCGTCTGGCCACCCCCCTCTCCTTAACTGCTCCACTTGAGGTGCTGGTTTAGGGGGTTCTTTAAGCTCCTTGGATCTGGTCGAGGTAAATAGCGGATTTATCTGTAGTTGGCCATTCCTATTTTGTTGGGTGCTTACATGACCGTGCTTCCTCTGTTCATAAAGACGCGAGTCCTGTGACAGGCTAAGATTATCACTCAGAATCTGCAAGTTGCCCCTTGTCTGGCTACCAATTACCAGCTTATTACACTCAGATTCCATGATCGCACTATGTGCTTTAGAAATTGCTTGAGAAGTGGAGGAAGAAAGTGGTGTTTGAGATGGGGGTTGTACCACTGAAAAGGTTGAGCCTGGCCTGCGAATTTTGCGCCACCTTCATATTTTTACCAGTCGAGCGTGCCTTAAGCTGTGATTCACAAACAATCCTTTTCATTATGTTGGGTATATTTCTCCCCATAGTATAAAAGTGCCCCCCTGTTATTTGTTTATTTGCACCTGCTTAGATGCCACAAACCGCACCCACACCTACATGGGCCGCGTCCGTAGCACTGCAGCACACCAAGCTGCCACTGACCATGAGACAGGGCCTAGTGCCAATCTATCTGGGAGGGGTTTATTCTGGCGCTTTTCACGATGCCTCGCCCCCCTCCACCTACTGCTGTGCAAATTTTAGTTTCGGTTCACTCCCCACTGCCTGGCCTCTGTCATCGAAATTCAAGCTGCTTTTTCCAATTGCGATTCCCAATTCAAGATAGGTTCTGATTCTGAGCCTGGGGGTGAGGGAGGTTCACGGGCTCCTCTGGGTGCCAAACCAGGCCGTGGAATCCTTCATGCTTTACCATCCGGCATCGTGTCTGTGCTTCAGCTGTTTGGCTTCTGGTTTTAGCTCCTGTGAGTTTGAAGGGAGTTTGAAGACGCTCCCTTCAAACTCCCTTAAAACTTGCAGGAGCTAAAACCAGGAGCCAAACAGCTGGACGGCTCCCATACCACGTCCTCTAATGATCCACGGCTCTCACCGATGCCTCCGACACCTCAACATTAGCTGCGGAGCATGACGGGAGCTTCTGACGCGGCCCGCATCACTTTCCTTCCCATGCATTTTGATACAATAGGCTTATTCATAAAGAAGCATGTTTTGTTAATTTAGCAAAGTTCAACATTCCAATAGCAGATTAGTTTGATAGAAAAGAAGTATAAGTTGTAGCTTGCATTGCTTTAGCTAGAAATAAACATCATGTAGAGGCCATGCTAAGGTTATATTTCTCTTCCGCTGAAGCATGCTGGAATTTGTTAAAGTTTGTGGTTCAAGCAAGTCAGGCCATACACAGGTCATGCAGAGTTTGGAAAGAAATGCTCTTTTTAAAATGCAGCTTCTGGTTAGCCCAGTCTTCACTCATTTTAGGTTATTAATTAACTGAATCTGACTTTATTAAACTGCCTTATCACCTTCTTGCATGCTTTGAAGCGTGAAACGAGCTTGTGGATCTTTGTCTACTGTTTTTTGGGGCTTTGAGGTTGCAAACAATGCTTCCTTCTTTTAGGTTACAACAGCCCTCCATAGATAGTAGCCAAAAACTAACAGAGATGTTGACCTTCGTACATGATGAGTATTTGTAAAATACACCATTCCTCGTTGGTCTCTTGAGGGTGAATAAGAGATGTTTATTGTTAGTGTGGTCAATTGAACATTTCTAATTTAGATTTATAGCTGATGTGGAGCAGCACAATGACTAACTGTGGTGGTCACTGGCACTGCACTGTGCCCTAGGGCAACAAGCCATTATCTAAAATCCTAAGGATTAAGAGGCATTGCGAGAATCACAGGTTAATCCACTCAATATTTGTGTTCTGTAAGGTAAGAACATATTCCAGAGTGTACCTTCTTGTTTCATTGTTTCATCAATCTCACTGACAAGGTGGGCTCCTGTAAAACTAGTAGTACCCACCAATCATCATTAGGTGCAAATGTTGCATTGAGCCTGCGACTGCCGCAGGGGTGCTAGGACTCAGGACACTGCCCTAAAACCATCAACCGTCCCCCAAACTGGAGTGTTTAGGAAGAAGTGTTTCTGGCTTCCAGGAAAAACATTAACAAACTATACGATCCACGGAGGGGCTACAACACAGTCTATCCTAGGTCTTACATGGTTTATGAAATAGGACAAGTTTGCAAGGAATCTTCTAGAGATAAAAATAGGCTAAGTTGGAGCATACCTGCCCTTGATGAGACAGGCTTAATATGTTGGTGTCAGTGTAACAATAGTGGCAAATCGAATCATGAATTTGAAGGTAGTGAGGCCTACACCCCAAAAGCAGGTTGAGAAACAGCTAGCCTAAAGGAATCAATGGCACACAGGGCAGATATGGAGGTTATTTCCTGATTGTGTTATTGAGCAAGTCTTTAAGGTGCTTGTACTCAACCCCTTTCCCTAATGTCCCCGAACAGGGCCCCGTCAAAAGCGATCATCACGAAATGTCTGAACTTCAAGGGCAGAGATGTCATGCTTGGAAACAGTGCCCGCACAAATTGTGTACTGGTAACTTGTTCATCCTTGTAGGATACACTTGGAAGGCTCACATTTTGAGGGGGTAATACAAAGAAGTGAAAATGAAACAGTGCCCGATACATTTGAAATACTTGTTACTTTTACCAGCGATTTTGAAGGTGTTGAGACTACTGTAGTGCTCTTTGACTGGACTTCAGGAAGAATGGAGAGGGACAGAGGATGAACTAAGAGGGGGAAAGGGTCGAAGGTGATGTGCCAGCACCAGAGAAAGTAGTAACTCTTACGTTGTATGCCTAGCCCTATAAATGTAATGTAGGATGACACAACACAGTAATCCAATGACACCCCACAAAGTAAATTAATATTGTAGTAGCTTTTGCCCATGTCTAAGCATATTTAATAGTGGGAACTCACAGTTCACTCAGTTTTTTGAAATGTTGTAGTGTGTATACACTCAGGCAGTAGAATGGGTGCGAGCGGTATGCGAGTAACGAACTGGAGATAGTATCAGTTTGAAAATAGGATGTTGGGGAACATGTGAATGTGTTTGAGAAACTATTTTTTCTATCTAGGACTGACGTAGGCAGTTGATGTGGGGGGGGGGGTGTACAGAGGAAGATTAGTATCTGAGACCTGAGTATATTGTGTTGTGAAATGCCCATGACTTGTGCAGTCATGTTGGTGTGCCCCTGGAATATTGAATTAACAATATCGATGGGACAAAATATTGAAATTAAAATATTGACAGGCAAATAAGCTGAGATTTTCTACATTTAATTCCACATATATGTACCCACATGTTACATATATCTTCTCGGTACATAGATGTGGGGTTAGGAATTGTAAATCTAAACTTCTCTCTATGAACTTACCTTTCAATATTTTGTTCCTCAAATTCCTTTGTCGAAAATAGTATGCCAGAGAGCGAATGATACGATATGGCAAAATAAGATACACTTACATATTGATAGACAAAAGGCTCTTGTCCCAGTAGGTTCAAAACTTCATAACTTAGGCGTATGGAAAACTTAAAACAGTTGGTGGCTCTACTGGACATTTACTGTAAAATGCCATGTTTTCATCAATTTCTTGAAGTGCATAAGGCATGATTCAGTATGTAAACACAGGGGCAAAGGGTAAAGGTCTTGGAGGTGCAGACAGATTGTTCTATCGCCATAAGAGGCAAGTTGAATCTGTAAGAGGAACTTGTCTGCGGAATGTAGGATTCTAGATGGTCTGTACCACAATAATTTCGAGCCTAATAGGGAAGAGACATTCTGATGAATTACTTTGTGTACAATAGTCACAGCTGTAAAGATAACTCCATAATGAAAAGGTAGCCAGTGTGGTGATCTCAATATCGAAGTAAGGTGGTCACGTTCAGAACAACCTCCAATCATGTGGTTGCATGACATTTTAGCCAAAAGGTGGAGGGCTGTAATTACACCATTCTTAAGCATAGAGGGTTTCATTTCACGGACAAAAGAGACAGCTGAAACAGGCATGAAGTAGGTTATTTTTGAGAGGCTTACAATTGTGACTAGTAAACCTGTAAGCATCCAGCTAGCACAATATCTATTTTTCCACAGTGATAATGGGATTGTATGACTCACGTTGGAGTGATTTGATGATCTAAGGAGAGAGCTACAGTTATATCACAGACATGCGACAAAAAATGTCAATCCAGGCTTCAGTTTTTGGGGGCAACAGAACAGTGCAAGACAGGGCTCCTTCGAATTCATAATCAAATAAGTGTACAACAAAATCAATTTAATTCTCGTAGGGAAGGAAACAATGCGTGACTTCAGAGTCACAGGGTTTGACGACTGAAACCTGCATCCCGAGGAGGTCGTGCATGGAGTACTTTTCTGAAGGTATAATAATAGATGGTGTAACTTAAGAACCGTGCGCGTAATGTGCAAGACATGGGACTGGCATGCCAGACACTTAAAGAAATTACACTTTTCTACGTGGGTATTTTTGCAGGATTAGGAAATCTCTCAGTCCCAGCTATGCTGCTCAGAAATGGACGTTAGGGGACTTGAGACTAGATGCTACAAAAACTGGAGCATCTTGATTGAAAATACGACAGACCAATGTACTGTGCAAAAATAACTGGCTGGCTGGTTGCACATAAGCAAAGAGGGAGAACATCAGGGTAGAAAGAAAGGTCGGACGAAATGCTCAAAAGGAGATAACATACAGGGTAAGTATTGTGCATACAAGATCTAGAACAATCAAGAGATGTTAATTCTAGTAGAGGAGACAAATTCCCACAGACTTATGGAGAGACCAAGAAAGTGTTTGGAGGGACCAGTAGGATCAGCGGAGTGAGGTGAGGCCAGTGATCTACTGCCGTTCCACAAAAGGATCCTCTCTCCATGCCTACGTTTACATCACAGCCTGCTCACATAACCTTTTTACTTGCCTGGAGCATAGGGAGAGAGCAGTGGTAAAAGGGGAGCGGTTACCTCTAAGAGCTCAATAACAGTATATTGCCACGTGCCACGTCTGCAGCAGCTGCACTTCTTACTCTCTGTTGAGGTAGTACACCTGATGCCATGCGGCTGTACCGGTCATTTCTTATCTGCTCCTTCCCTTTTTTTTACCAGCCTACTACACTCAAGGACAATCTTCTACTGTGTAATCTTTGGAAAAGTAAACTAGGTTACTTTTTAACAGCTTGGTATAAGTGCAGCATTTACTGTAAGGAGGAGGGCCTTAGGCGGGGAACAGGAGATTGTTCCACTATTGATGACACTGGACTTCAGCATGACTTCCAAGAACCTCTATTTCATGGAGGCAAGCCGCTGATTCCTGTATTTGACTCGGCACATTATAATTACAGCACGAAATGTATAATGTCTGGTAGGACACATCTGATGCTTTCACAGTGCAGTAATTTAGAATTTGCATGCTACTCGTGGGAGCATCCAGGACACATACATTTGGAACAGAAAATGCGTCCCTCATGTTACATAGAACTGGGACTTAGAGACTCTTGTCAGTATTGCAATTCACAAGCAGCTTCTTCAAATCGGTTTTGGAACGTTTGAAATGTGATGCAGTTCCGTTAAAATGTACTTAATTTTTTGGGACGTATAACTCCTCTGCGTGGTAAGAGATGTGTACCTCTGCCTTGAGTGCCCAACTGATTTGTTGCCTTGAGTCCTAATGCTGATTTTTTGTCATAGGTGAATGTGAATCATGTGTGTGCGCCATGACATAAGCCTGTCTCAAGGATTGCAGTCTAGTTGGACCAGAAGGCGCTCCCAAAGTACTACCCTCATAAAGGTGCTACTGCCTTCTCTAGGAGTTAAGTAACATAAGTGCAGTGGTGGCAGCATACCGTGTAGGGATCAGTATAGTGAACAGGATCTTTTTTTACCCTGTGTCACTGGAGGGAGGCCTACAGACTGACTCCCGTCTTTAAAAGTTCTCCTGCTTATCTTTCCTTTGGCATACATCAGGTACACGTGGAGTGCTGCATGGTGCAGAAGTGGTGACTGCGTTAGTTGTATGTGTGCCTGGGAAGGGTACAGTACAAGGATGGTGCAGTACATATGCGGTAAGTACATGTGTGGGGTGTATGTATACCTGATGGGAATATATTACATGAGAGATGCAGTGCTGTGCAGTGTGTGCACAGGGACCACATGTGCTGTGCGTATGTGTGTTGTGTGAAGTACAATGAGTGGAGAGTGAAGAGTTGTGCAACACGCACCTAGTGAGTGTGTGTGCTGGCAATGCATGTGTTTGAAATAGGCACACCATGGTTAAATGTAGGAAAGCTTCAGTACTGAACAGTATGCACAGACTGAGTGTGTATATTGAATGCATGTGTACAGGAAATCTACACGTGCATAGAGGTTTTAGTGCTGGACAGTAAGTGTGTTGAGATTGTACACTGAGTAAATGTGCCTGCAGCCTTACATTGTATGGAGGACCCTGGGTTCCATTTTGAGAAGCCTAGGCCTGCCTGGTGAAGTCATGAGGAGGAGAAGAATCCCCTAGGGCTGGACTTGGAACCCAAAGAAGCCCTAGCAATTTTGTCAGACCAGCCCCTACAAAAACAGCAGTTGAGTGCTAGTGTTAAGTATTGGCTGGCCTGGGAGGCTGGAAATGAGAGTGAGTGTATTATGCTGGCTTGCTGCTTTTGCTGCTGGGGCTGATATTGTAGCACGTTTGCAAAACTGAACCCCAGTAACAAAAGCGGCCCCCCTCCCTTCCAGCCTCCCAGGGAAATGCCGAGTATGGCCAGTCTGACTCTGAAATCCCCCCCACACAGATTTGTGGATTGGTGCATTCCTGTTTGCAGGGTGGGAACACACTGGAGGGAAAAGGACAAGACTCCCTCTACATTTCAAAGGTTTGCTCTTTGACTCAGTAATAGATCACAAGGAAAGGGTGTGGACACGTCTCAGGAAGGGAGATGGGGCTGATAAGAGAATCATTAAGTTGGGGTGTTTAGGATTAACCATTTGATGCACATATTACTGTGGCTGACATCCAGGTCTAAACTCTGGTCACTCCCATGAATTGTGTAATGGACAACCATGTTTGGAGCTGTGCCTGATGTAGCAGACCGCTTTCAAGAAGAAAGATGAAAAGGAGAAGTGCCCACTTCAAAAGAAGCAGAAGCCCCAACATAAAACTTCAAAGAACCAAACCCTAAATCACATTTGGTGTCTGGAAAACTGGAAAACAACTATAAGAAGGGGAGGTCGAGTCCCCAAAAATGTGTCATCTGCCAAGCAGCCAGATGGGCTATGTGAGGAGAAGAAGCTCTGCAAGACTTGTTAACAGGACTGGTAGCCAAGGCCTGCTAGTCTTCATGCTGGGTGAGCGGGACATCACCCAGGAAAAGCAAGACCATCTTCCCTGGGTGAGGTGTGATGGGAGTGGCTGCACACCGATTGGGTCATTGCCCATTTCCCAGGACAGGCTGATGACACCCATATGCCAGTACAGGGCAGCTGTAATCTGAAAAGTGTGCGGTGCTTAATGCACCAGGCCCGCACCGGCACACTTCTGTGACCCTGTAAGCCAGACGGGGTCACAAGTGAACTTAATTGGATTTGAGTATAAGACGTTTGTCCACCATGTTTAGGGTGATCACACCCAAGGGTCTGTGCCTGACAGTGAGCAATGTGGCAACCCCATATGCCGGAAGGGGCTTCTGGTATTGCTGTGGCCAACTGTTTGGGTCCTGACCCACACAAGAGGATTACTGCTATGGCCAGCAGGTCTTACCCGCCAACTGCACCTGACTGTTTCACTGAGGATCACAGGGCACCGATGTAGATGCCACACGCTCAACTGAGCTCCAATCAGGAGTCGGAGAACTCTCCACCTTTTGTTAAGATAAGAGCAATTAACTTTTTGTAACCCCCGAGCGGGAGCAACTCTGATCACTGGAAGCCAATCGGCAGCGCTGCTGGAGAGGAAGTGCCTATGCCGCCAAGTGCTGCTGTGTCCATTGAAAGCAGCTTGACTTCTTCCTACGGGATCTAGACTTGGTTGCACCCAAGGAGAGGGCACTCACTGCACCGCTAAACCCTGCCACACAGCTGGTAAGATTAAGACTGAAACCGGGCCTTTGGGGCCCTGAAGAATTCATTGCTGAAGGTGCTGCAGCACCATAGAAACTTTTGACTGAAATCCTGAAGACTCAAAAGGGAGCTCTTGAGTATGGTCTAATAGTTTGCATTCCCAGATGTGGCACCAGTGACTGAGGAACAATCCTGAACACATAAAGGAGGGTGCAACAGGGATCTGCCTGACAACTATGAGAGCCCCAACCTCAAGGGTTATTGTGTTGTTGCTTCTGACTGTCGTATTACTCAGCATGTGTGGCAACAGAAATAAAATACTACTTTTTCTTATTAAAGCAAGTATTTGGCTGGCCATTGATTTATTGTTTGCTCTGTCTGCACTTTGAGTTATGAGTCGTGTTCACAGGCCTGTGTCTACATCCCCCTTGAGGGATCCTTGACTGCTCGACAACAGCTACCCCTGAGAGTCAAGTGCAGAACGGGTACTTGGTCCTGTTGAGCAGAATCTGTAGGTCAGGCACCGGGACATAAGGAGTAAAAGCCTTCAACCTCTACGGTGGGGCCCAGTAGCCTCTGCGTGCCTCATGGCCCTCTGAAAGAAGGTCTGACATTATTATTTCTCTATTCAGTACTAGTTATGCTAGCCTCATTTTACTCTTATGTTGGACTTCTATCTCAGACTACTTGTCTCTGGTCTGCACTGAGTTCATTTGCCTTTTTTTAAAACATTTTTTGTTTGTAAGCTTAGACATGCAGGAGTTTTTATCTCATGATGTCAAAAAGTGAACCCTATTCTCTGAGATATCTGCCTTTGAATTGGCAACAACTGCATATTCCACTAAGGGAAACATGATTAGAAAAGCTAAGCCAATAGGTCTGGGTTTAATATGCTAACACATGCAGCATAAGCAGTATAAAGCCATACAGAGAAATTAAAAGGCAGATTATATTGAATGCTCCCTTGCCTCGAGAAAGTCCTGTTTTGTTTACTTTTAAAATGAGCTTTCAATATGGTCGTTCCTTAGTTTCTGTAGCAGAGAAACATGTGAAGGGCTATACTGAAGGCTCTCTTGCCTTTTGATGTTCTTTTGGCATAGAAACAAATACAGAACAGTATTAGAGGCAAGGTAGCCTTTAACATTTTCAAGGAAAAACAGTAAGTACCCAGTCTTGGCAGGTATAATTGAAAGCCACCATGAGCGAGGAGTGCACAAGATAAAGAGTGAGGGGTGAGGAAAGCTTGTGAGAGGGTGATAGGGTTGATTGACAAGTATACAGAAAAAAGGAAGGAGTAAGAGGGAGTAACACGAGGGTGGTGTGCAGGGAAGACGAAGCACACTGGGGAAGGAGGGAGAGGCAAGAGTGATGAACGAGAGTGAGCGGTGGGCAGATGGTTGACAAGAATTTTGAGTGGTAGACTTAAGAGGGTAGCAGGCTATGGGAACAAGAAGCACACAGAGAATGCAGGGAGGAGCAGGAGTGAAAAAACCAACTCACAGGACGCAGCCAACCAGAGTGGACATAGAAATAAAATATTCCGTCATGCAGTTCAGTGCAATTGTGCGAGTTACAGTGGAAGCATACACCTAAAAGCCAATAGCGTAAAGTGAAAGATGGATATTCCACTGGGCGGAGCCAATATGTGATTGATAAAGCATGAATCGAACATCTGAAAGAGGCTGGTCTAAGTAAGTTAATGGTTGAAAAGGATGGATCAAATCTCACTATATCTATATTGATAGAAATAATTCCCTCTCGATGTATATTTTTAGCAATAAGTCTGTTTGACAGCTACAGTGTAAAAAACTCAGAATTACAAGGAGGATGACACAAAGGTAGGTAAATGCAAAAACAACAGAAGATGGACGGAATGCAGAGCAAATCAAACATCCACCCCCAGTCACAAATCTGGGTTTAATCCATCAGTGTTTTTGCTTGCCATGCCATTCCAGCGCAGACCCAGCCATATGCAAATCAGTCTTGACCCTGTTCCCCATGGGAACAGTACAGCTCGAACTGCCAGGCCAGGTCCTCTGTGGACCAGAAACAAGCCTCCTGGGACCGGTTTCAGGGTATCACCCTTCATCTGCCAGGCTAGCTTGTATCTGGTGGCATAGCAAGCACGGGACCCACGTCTGGGCATACCCTTCCCACTTGGGGCAACAAATGCAAAAACAACAGAAGGTGGACGGAATGCAGAGCAAATCAAACATTCACCCCCAGTCACAGATCTGGGTTTAATCCATCAGTTTTTTTGCTTGCCATGCCATTCCAGCGCAGACCCAGCCATATACAAATCAGTCTTGACCCTGTTCCCCATGGAACAGTCCAGCCCGAACTGCCAGGCCAGGTCCTCCCTGGACCAGAAACAAGCATCCTGGGACCGGTTTCAGGGTATCACCCTTCATCAGCCAAGCTAGCTTGTATCTGGTGGCATAGCACACACGGGACCCATGTCTGGGCATACCCTTCCCACTTGGGGCGACAAATACTAAAACAACAGAAGATGGACGGAATGTAGAGCAAATCAAACATTCACCCCCAGTCACAGATCTGGGTTTAATCCATCCGTTTTTTTGCTTGCCATGCCATTCCATCGCAGACCCAGCCATATGCAAATCAGTCTTGACCCTGTTCCCCATGGGAACAGTCCAGCCCGAACTGCCTGGCCAGGTCCTCCCTAGACCAGAAACAAGCATCCTGGGACCGTTTTCAGGGTATCACCCTTCATCAGCCAGTCTAGCTTGTATCTGGTGGTATGGCAAGCACGGGACCCACACCAGGGCATACCCTTCACACTTAGGGCGACAAATGCAAAAACAACAGGGGTCCAAACTGGCATGGTGAGCAAAAGAACGATGGATTAAACCCAGACCTGTGACTGGGGGTGAGTGTTTGCATTGTTCAGCACTCAGTCCATCATCCTTTTGTGTTACCAAGGTAGGCAAAGCATGACAACATATGTGGAAATAATTAGGTCTATGTTTCAGAACCAAATATTATGTAAAATAAGGAAAGTATCAGAAATGTATGAATGCTTTTCACAGTCGTACAAGAAGAAGGCTCAAAAGCAGGGCTGCCCCACAAAAAGGGGTTCACATAGTCCCCACCCCTTTAATTTTAAGTGTAAGGCAAGGAAAGGGATGGTGGTGGTGTCAAAGGTGACGTCGCCATGCAAATGTCAATTCCAGTAATTCAGTGTGGCAGAGCTGACACAGTCGTTAATTCCAAGGCTTGGAAACAGGTTGATGATTTGACCACAGGGGAGTATTCTAGAAGTATAACAGGAAAGGACATTTTTGGAAGTGAATATTCTGGCTGTGTTCTCCATCATTTCTTTTTCTTCTGGCTGTCTTGTATTTCTATCTGCCTTTGTAGTCAGTGTTCAGAAACAAATTGTTCATGAGTTCTTCTTTTTTTCCAAAGCTGGCTTTTACCAATGAGATGTGTAATTTCCTTTGGTATAACTTGAGATCCCCACCTCGGACCTCAGATTAAATTTCTATTTCTTTAACTAGAATGGTTTGGCCCTTTTATATTCTTTATCCCATAACTGTTTTGCTTAATCGTTGCAAATGAATCACACGCGTTTTCTTAAGGAAAGATTTACTGCTTGAATCAAATTAAGAAACGTAAGCAAGGGATTTGGCACAGAAACCCTTCTACAGGGTGAGTCGGATTAGTTTGACTTTGAGGGGCTTCGGTCACAGTTCACGTCGCAGGTAATATTTCCTGTGAGTTTGAATTAGAGTAGATACCCCACCCCTACCAGGCATGGGTACATGCGTACACTTTAATAATAAATCTGCATCCATGCATATGTGTATGAAACTTGGAATTCACTGCCCCTTCTCCTTCGCCTGGAGGCAGACTAGAAATAGTACTGGAAATACCCACCTCTTCCATGACAGTGAAGGACTATTCAGTTCAATTGATCAGGTATTTCACTCCAATTAATCCCCCCCCCCCCCCCCCCAATTACTCATGAAAGGATTTGAAGCAACTAATTTCTTGTGAATGCTTTATGATTCTTTATAGAATCATTAAATCATCGTGAATACATCCTTGAGATGTGCTGTACCGCAGAACGTTTTCTTCGGACTGATGTTTGGCTGTTTGTGTCTCTGATGTTAGTTTGGGAAAAGTAAGTTATATTTAACCTATCAAAAAATGTTGGGCACCAGTCTGTATTGGCAACTACTGTAGAGCCTGAAAAATGAGCTATTGAGACCTGCAATAATCATTCATTTCATATCAGGAATATTTCTGGGAGCCACATCTGAAGTCTGGGCATTGATTTGCTCTGTGACTGAGTGCCCAATCGAAGCAATGGGGCTCGTATATGGATAGCCATCCTTCCTTTATGTCGCAAAAGCCTTTATTCTAAGTGGTCTCAAAATATTCTCATTATTTCACTCCCCAGATTTACTGTTAAGGAGTGTGAAGGGAGGGTAATGGGGATAGTGAGTTTTTTGGGAATAACAGCTTATTTTGGCGATTTCTTCACGCCTTTTCCTAGTATTCCACCCGCAGACTTTGCCTGTAGGAAGCAGGGAAAATCTCAGGGTGCAGTGACACTGAGAAGCTGTGTTCCTGCTGACTTCATAGAACCCATAGAACCCATGAGCCCTCTACCTGGTGTTACTGGTGCCTTTAGAATTAACCGGCCTCCCATAATGAGGGTCCTAGAATGAGTGCCCGACACAAGTCGTTTGCTAGAGAGGATACTTAAGCAATTGTCCCAGCAAGACGAAATTCAAATAACTAGAGGAGCTACTGAGTATGTCATATTCTGCAGCACTACAGTGAAGCCTTTTCAGCTGACGTTTTACTAAACACATAAACATGCTTCAACCTCGCTGCAGAATGAGTGCTCTCAGAGACTAATCCCCAGAGCCCTCTCCAGGCGCGCAGTAACATTTTGTGTGAGAAGGCTCTGTTTGGGTTTCAAGCCTGTAGCAGAAGGCAAGGGAAGTGCATCCAAGGCAACAGGGATAGGAAAACACTGGTTCAGCAACACCTGCCGATGTAACGTTGGCATTGGCAGGGCAGCTGTCGTGGGCAAGCCTCCAAAGAAGCTAGTGACCTGTTTCTTCGGGCACATGAAAAGTAACCGACAATTTAAAGAGCCTGCAAGTGGAAAAATATAAAAAATAAAAATTAGGTTGAGATGTCTAGCACTCTTTAATTGCCTGAAATGCTAACCTCCCTTTCATACGCTTAATTTACCACATGAATGTCTTTGCAATGGGTATTGAAAAAACTGTATCATCAGTAAGTGTGCATTTCCTACTTCAAAAGCCACTTAAAATAGTCCCAGAAACTCCAAAACCTGCGATGGTACTTGAAATGTAAGTGAAACTTTGGAATTAACTTTTTTAATTTAACCGTTTTTTGAAAAAGTACTCGTTATACCTGAAAGCCTTAGGTTAGTCTTTCCCCCAATATTTTGCCTACCTCATCAACGTTTCTGACCTCGTTTTTGCTGGCTTTAGGACTTGTACACTTTGCCACTGCTAACCAGTGCTAAAGTGCTTGCACTCTTTCTCCTATACATGGTAATGTTGGCTTATCTCTAATTGGCATATTTGATTTAGTTATACCTCCCTAGAAAAGTGCAATACAGGTGCCCAGGGCCTGTACATTAAATGCTATTTGAAAGTCTGCTGCACTATGTCTCAGGCCTACTGGTCCAGAGCTTGTGTGGGAAGTTTTACTCTGCCATGTTGACCTGGCAAAATGACCCTTTTGCCAGGTCCAAAGTTCCCTTTTTTACATATAAGTCACCACTAAGGTAGGCTCATGTGAGAATGAATTGTATCTACTATTCCTTCTCTACATTATAAATTAGTTAATAGTGATAATCAATATATTTTTTGATTTTCAATTTATATAGTTGTCTCGCGAATCAAGTTATATATTGTTCTTGATTACAAAACAAATACACCTTCTTTATACTCATGATATGTGTAACAGTAGTCAAAGTTTATCATCTTCTTTATTCAATTTCATATGTGTTGATAATCCAGTTTAACATTTATATTCGATTTCCTATTGTATTCTTTTTAATGCACAATCTTTAATAACCATTTTAACATAGAAAAACATGAGACTTTCCCCTGGAATAGCTACTATATTCTGACAGGGACCCTTTGGTTTTCAGAACCACTAAGGTAGGCACTGGACAACCCAGAGGGCTGGGTGCAATGTATTTAAAAGGCAAGACATGTACTTTTAAGGTTTACATGCCCTGGTAGTGAAAAACTTCCAAAGTCGTTTTTCACTAAAGCAGTCCTATCTCTCCCATAGGATAACATTGAGATTACCTTATTACATCTGATAAGTGCAATTCACAATCTGGAAGAGATAATTTTTCAAGTTTGGTATCTATGGATTCACAATTTAGAATCACAATTTATGGTGTAGTCGGATTTTAAATTGTAATTCTGAAAAATGCCAGTTTTAGAAAGTTTACATTTTCTTACTTTAGCCATATGGTGCCTTCTGCCTGTCACTGATCACTTGTCTGGGGTGGGTGGCAGCTGGACTTTGCGTATTCCTCCTAGACAGCCACACACAGTGAGAGCTTGATGAGGCATCCTAGGATGATAGGAGAGAGGATCTGAGCCCAGCCTCACTTACACCTGAATAGGTTGTTTCCTGTCCCAACACAAAGGGTTGTATACCCCTCTGTAGTCCATCTGGAGCCAGGGCAGGAAGTGCAGGACCTCTGTGCACCTCAAAGGCCTGTCTTAGTCTCCTATAATTTAAAGACACAACTTGGTATAAGTACTGTACCTCTGACACCACCACTTCAGTACGCTTCCGGACCGTGGAGACTCTGCCAGGAAGAAGGATTGCTGTGCTGCTGAATGACTGCTACTCTGCTGGCCTGTTGCTTTGTTGCATTCCTGCCTTGCTGTGATGCCTTGCTGCCTGTTGTTCCCTTCCCTGGGTGAGAAGGACTGGATTTGCATCACTTGAACCCACAGTGACTCCAAGGGCTAGGTGGCTGGCCCCCTGATCTGAAGGGTCAGGGATATTAAAGGTTCCAACCAGGATTTTCCTGCACCTGGACTCTGACATCTGTGAGTCTGTCCTGCCAAATGGTGCCACCCCAGTCCTCGACCCTTGGAAGCTGACCAAGAGAGTTTGTTCCAGCAGAACCAATGCATCCTCTGCTTCAGGAGCTGAATCGATGCATCGCCACTGTTGCGCGTATCAGAATTGGTGCATCGTGGCTACTGTGTAAAACTGACTTAACAGACCTACCTCACTGCTCTTCAAAACTGACACATCACCTCGGCTGTGTGACACATCCTTGCTTTGGGCAAACGCAGCTCTTGACAACCAGGATTTACTTTGGTTCAGCGGGCCTAGCTGCATCCCTGTAGCCAGTGCATGGTCCATCACGGTCTGCTTGAACTTTTGACTTTATCGTGTCTGGCACAACCAGATACCATTCTAGAGGATAGATTCCCAAGGTTATTCTTTTAAAAACTTACTATGACTAGGATTTTGGTTGCTGCTTGACTAAGGTTCACACCCCAGTCAACCAACAACCCAATTTCTAACATTAAGCACACCAAAGTAAAGTACAAGTAGGAGCTGTGCAGAGGTCACAATAAGCCAAGTGACTTACTTCTTGAGTAACACATTTTTATTCCAATAAACTCATAAATAATAATTGTGTCTGTGTAACATATGAAAGAAAAAGACCATCATTTTGAGTTAAGAGGAATTCTCATGAGGCAAAACTGCAAGAAGAAATACCAACACTACACCTTGACCCCAATTAAAAGGTGGTCTGATTTATGTGTAAGGCAACTGTGTGGCTTGAAATAATTTCTCAGGATGATATCCCTGCCCATAAATCCATCCATTGTGAGTATTTGTCCTTTGATTGGGGAATTGCATGCAAACCTGAAAACACAAGAATCAAATAGTCATGCAGTGTTCTCTGTCCTAGGCCAAATATTTTTCCTTTTAAGACCCGCTGGGAGGAGATGGTAAATGGAAGTGGGAGTGCTGTACAGAGCAGGTTGGCAAGGTCACAGGGAACACTTAGAGACTGTGGGTGGGTGGAGCATTCTATGTTTCTCATGGGAGGTGGTTGGGCAGGGGCTAGTTGCTGAGGCTGGACTGCTCTGGGAGCCCAAGCCCTATCAGATGTTATCGACCAGGCTGCACATACCCTCTTCTTTTGGAGCTCTTCCAGTTTTTAATTTGGTGCTTGCATCAACCAGTTGACTAAACAAATGAGTACCACGATAACTTCAATGTGTAGTAACCCCAATAATGACACCAACATTTAAGACCAAATGGCAGTACCTTGAACTGGAAATTACATTGCACACAGTGAAGATAACAAATAGGCACATGTAGGTATACATCATATATGTCCAAATATATCATGAATGTCTGTGGTCAAATCATTAGCCACTGAATCATTGATCAATTCAAGTTTATTAGGCCAAGCACTAATCTCAATCCTCTTGATGGCTTGGGAACCATGAACATTATTGAATAGAATGCTGATCCTCACTCTTTCTTTGGTGCAGGTACTATGGTTGCAATAAATTCCAGAGACCTATAGAAACTGCTGACTTCTTTTCTGTGTCTCTGGAAATTGAAATCACCATAGACATAAGGGCTCTGGCTCATTTAAAAACTTTATTCAGTAACCACTGGAAACCAGCAACAAAATGGAGGGATCCTCAAACAACTGGTGCCAAAAAACCCTGAACATCTGAAGCCAATCTCCTACTGGAAATGCTGGTAGTGATAGTGATAAACAATCCCGATGTAGACTGTTTTTTCTTGGCTAAGGGTTAAAAAGGAGACTTCCATCATTTGGAATCAGAGGATTTGTGGATATATCCATAAAATGTATTTGAAGAAAAGTCTCCAACATGGACGCTCTTTCCTTAATCTTACCAGAGTCAAGAGGACTTTCTCTAAAAAGGATAAGCACCTTTCTCATTCTCACATGTTTTATGCAGTATACCCTCCAATTCATTACCAAATCTTATATAATCAAATGCCAGTTCTGCTAGATTATCCACTGGATGTTCTGTCATTGATGACACGTGCAACCAGGCCTCTTCATTGTGTGACTGTTCAAAAAGAAATTAGAAATCCTGTTTTAATGATTTTGCTGCATAGGCAGAGTTCACCCCACCTTTCAAAGTCAAATGTTGTCTTCTAAACGCCCCTTCAAAGTGACCTCCAATTTGAGATCCAATGATTTGTTCCGATGGGTACTTCTAACAGCAGTTTCCATATCTTTGGAATATTTCCCAGGCACCAGAATGGATCAGGAAACTATTTAGCAAGCTCCTGTATTCTGCTGGGTGGTGCCCTGCTACTCCATGATGGGTCCATACTATCCCAGAAATGATGGAACAGAGCCACATAAAAGTGACAACCCTACGTGCTGTTTTCAGTCCTTTTCTTTCAGCAATTATCCAATGAGGATCCAGTGTCACATTCATCGACTCTTCAAGGATTTCCTAAAACGAGAAACCCGGGTGCTAAAGAACTATGTTCACTCTTAACGATAGACTTTATGCATTGCCAGGATGGCAAGAAACAGATGTCATTCACAGATCTACAAAAGGTCTTAACTCTGAGCGTTGTAAAAAGTACACTGTTATGCACCCTTAGGTAATCTGAGACTGGGAGGTGAAGCCACACCGCACTGAGCATCATAAAATGTTGAAACCTTCATGTAAGTCCCAGTCCTTCTTCAGGTTGTGGGCACAGGCATGGTCACACTCCTGGGGCTGTACTTGCAAGAGGTCCACCTCACAATCAAAGTCCTCTGGTAAGTCTAAATCAAAGTAAAAAACAAAACACCAAAAGTGAAGCAGGATGCTCCCCATGCTGCCACTCCATGTCCAAGAAAAAGGTGTGAGGAAGGCAGCATGCTAGCTGATCTTGTCTGGGATACCTGAGTATGCATCCAACCCCCCAGTTCATCCCAATATGGTCCAAGATTCCCAGGCCATTAGTGACAGCACAGCAAATCGAGGACTTCAATGAGACCATGCTGCAGATTTTCTGAATTTTTCTTACTACCAATAGCAGTGCCTTCCCCAGTACTAACTGACCCCATAGACCTTATTCCAGGTCAACTATCGACTCCAGCACAGATGCACCTGCGCTGGTCAGCCACTACTTGATGGCTGTGCTGACTATGCTGATGCTCGAAGAAGACCAAATTTCAGTCCCGATGTCTGACCCCAAACCAACTACAGCCTCAGCTCAACCAATGACATGCTGGAAAACTACTAAAGCCCAACCAGTTATTTTAAAGCCGGATTCTGCACTAATGTCTCTACCAGGCTGGTTGCACCAGCAGTGGCTCCATTATCTTTTTGACTTTTATTCTGTACTGGGTATACCACCAGAAGGAGATGATGAAGATGGCATGAGGATGAAGAATCATCCCTTTCATCATAATGATGACAATCTCTACACAGACTTACAAGAGCCAGTGGGATTGAAACCTTTTCTGATAGAGAATTGGACTTCACACTGGAGAACCTACTGAAGAGAGCGTACCATTTGTGGTTCAAAAGGCAGCTGAGGTCCTGGATTTACCATTGCCCTCTTTCAGAATCAAGACTAATATTCTCCCAGAAATTGTACACCCACTGTCTGCCACATCTGAGCTCTTGCTTCCCTTCAACACGGCCCTCTTGGATACTTTGATGGGCACTTGCTCCAAAACATGTTCCTGCCCACCATTTAAGAGAGGATGGCCAGGTGCCACAGGCCAGCACCTGGCAGTCCTGGTTTTCTCACTAAACTCACTACTCCAGAGACCTTATTAGTTCAGTCATCTACTAGTAAAGTTAGCCCCAATCCTTTGCCTACGACTGTTCTTTATAGGAAGTCTACTTGATTTGAGGCTTTTGGGAAACAAATGTTCTCTTCTGCCAGCCTGATGCTGAGATTGGTTAACTCAGTTTGTTAATTAGGCTGCTTTGTGCATGCCATTTGAGACATAACTAGCAAGCTTTCACTGGCAGTTCCAGAAGACCCTAGGGCCTCTTTGGTCCCAACAATACATGATAAACAAGACTCAGCCAAGTATGTGATTTGTGCTGGCCTAGGCACCACTAATTGTTTGAGGAGGGTGATTGTGCCAGTGTTGTGTTGGGCCCCCCAAAGTGGATGTTTTGCAAGGGATTTTCAGCAGACATGCTGGCTTCTCTCATTGATATGCCCTTTGCTAGTTCACACCTCTTTAGTGAGAAAGATGATTCTCTGCTTCAATATTTTAAGGACAAAGGAGCTACAGCACAGTCTCTGAGATGGCTGAGACCTGGCAAGCAGATCTGTCATCACTTAAAAAAATGTAGGGGTCTACTCCAGAGGGTTGGTGTACAGCACCACCAGTGCCCTAACCACTACAGCAGTCACCTCAGTAATTTTGAGACCAGGGATAGGGGTCTGGCAGATATTGCCCAGGTCAGCAGGATCAGCAGTCTTCCCAGTCCCCTCACCTATAGCAACTAACTCCAAGCTGCTTCTGTTTGCTGTCAGTGACCCCACCCATCCTGTGGGGGCAGATTTAATTGTTTTCCCCCAAGGTGGAAGTCTACTATGCCTGACAGATGGGTTATGCAGATTGTTCAGCAAGGTTACACCCTACCTTTTTTATCTGCTCTACCACATCTGTCTCCAATATCTGATCAACTTTTAAAAAAGAACCTCTCAAGTCTGCTGCAAAAGATGTGAGTGTTGCTGTACTAGGATGTCATCCAGAGGGTCCCGTACCTGGAAGGAGGAGAGGGTTGTCACTCTTGTTGTTATCTTGTGTCGAAAAAGGAAGATGGCTTCTGGCCTTGATTGCACCTTCAACCTCTAAATGCTGCATTACAGAAGAACACATTTAAAATGCTCACAGTGGCCTAGATCTTGCTGCACTGGACCTAGGAAACTCGATGATGTCCTTCGACTGACAAGACATTAATTTTCAAATACATGTCCTGCTATTCCATAAGCACTACCTGCGGCTCAGCTTAGGCCAGGAGCATTGCTCGACTTTGGCCTCACCAGTAACTCTCTGATATTCAAGAAAGTTATGACGGTGGTCGCAGTCACCTTTGGAGGTTGGGAATGCCAGTCTTTCCCTGTCTTGACATCTAACAGTTGAAAGCAGGTTCACTGTAGTCGTTCTTAGACCACCTTCATGCAACAGCAAACCTCTTGACATCATTGTGGTTTACTATCAACAAGTTGAAGTTGTACCTGACTCCTTCTCAGAAGTTGTCATTCTTTGGGGCTATCCTAGACAGTGCAATTTGGTCCCTTCCTCCACCACAACAAATCCAGGACATTCAGGTTATGATCCTGATGTTTCAGCCTTGATCATAGATTTCGATGAGAGCAGATCTGATGATTCTTTGCCTCTTAGCCTCCTGCGTTTTCTTTGTCAACTACGCCCCATAGCGCACATGCGCTCTGCAATGAAATTTGAAGTCTCAGTAGGCTTAGCACCATAGACATTTAATTTATTCCATTCAGATTTTGGAAGGTACAGCCCTCATTTTGCATTGGTGGCTGCTCAAGCACAATTGGTCCAGCAACAGAAGCCTCTTCCGACTAATAGTTGACAGTGGTGACACGTGTTCTATTACTGGGTTGAGGAGGTCATCTTGGGGAGGTCGAGATCACCGGACTCTGTTCTTTGGTGGAAGCCCTGCACCATATCAATCTGTTGGAGCTACAATCCATTTGTTTGACAGTGAAGAGTGTCCTGCGTACATGAAGGGAATGCTGGGGCCGGATCTCACAGACAGCAGGATCACCATGTGATATTGCAACAAGCAGGGCGGAGTGGGCTTCTGTGTCCTTTGCCAGGAGGTTCTGAGCAGTTGAAATTGGCTAGTGTCACAGCATTTTGCTGATCATGTACCCCCTGGCAGGATCATCAAATGCTACAGTGGAAATCTCAGTTAGTGGAGTCAGACAAATCACAAATGTTGTCTACATCCTGAGGTGGCACAGGGCATCTTCCAACAGTGGAAAGAACCCTAGATCTTTTCGCCACCGTCAAGAACATACAGTGTCAAATACTTTGCTTGTTTTAAGTTTCTGAAAAGAGACTTGCTAGGGGATGCTTTACAACTGGAATGGAACACACCAATCCTGTGTGCCTTGATGCCCCTCTCTCCAATCCCAAATTCTGAAAAAAATCAGGAATGACCCGGCCCAAGTTATCCTAGTGGCTTCATATTGGGCCAGGAGATTGTGATATTTTGACCTTCTCGGCAGGTGCATCTGCCATCAATCCAGCCCCACTTTGAGAGTCTCCCATGTCTCAGCAGCACAGCAGGGTTCTTCTCCAGAGCTGATGCAATCCACACCATTATGCATGGAGATTGAGCAGCAGTCAACTGTATTTCATCTACCACCTCAAGTAGTGGATGTCATCTTTGCGACCAGGTGTCCATCCACGATCCACTGGGACAAATTAGTGACCTGGTATGGAGTCTACAAGATAAACTCCTTACAAGCTATACTGTTGGACCTTCATTTTGCCTTTAGCCCATCAAGGCCTTGCATTGGGCATGATTAAAGGTTGTTTGTCAGTCTATAGGTCTTTTAATGTTTACCAGACCAACCGTCTTTGTTTAAATCACCTGTTGTGATGTGGTTTACTAAAAGCTTGACACACACGATTCTTCCTAAACTGTTGTGATGCCACAGTGGGACCTTAACTTGGTCATGTGTGCACCCTTAGAGCAGATTAACAGCTGCTCGTTGTGGCTTCTGACCTTAACGACTGTCTTCCTCATTGCAATCACTTCAACTTGTCATGTGAGTGAACTTCTGCCACGGTCTGTGCAGCTACTCTAAACCACCTTTTCCTGAACAAACTGCTGAGAACTTCGGCAGTCTTCTTGCCTGAAGACATGGCTCCTTTCCACATTGGACAATCCATCATTCTCCCAGTGTTCTTTGCCCCTTCTCATTCCTCGAGAGAGAGGCTTCATCAATTGGACCCCAAAAGAGCTTTAAGCTTTTACATCAGAAGTACCAAGGACCATTAGGTGGACAATCCACATTTTTGGGAGTTCTCCAATGTGAAGAAAGGGAAGGCGTGCCGAAGAGAACTCTGCTGAGGTGGATAGTTGTCTGCATGAATAGCTGCCATGCACTTGCAAAAAAAACAGCCTCTTGAAGGACCAACATCCTCCAGGTTGCAACGTGGGTGTCCATGCACATGTTCAACAGGTACTAATGCCTTGATAGCCAGGTCCAACTGGTAGGACATTTTGCCCATTCTGGCCTGCAGAACATTTTGGTCTGAGCCTACTGTACAAACCCTCCACCTTTGGGAGGTGCTGTTTTGGTATCTGTTCTCAAGGTGAGGAATCTGAGGTTAGAAGAATCCATCAGAAGAAAAAGTTACTTACCTTCGGTAATGCTTTTTAGGGTGGATACACTTACTAAGCTCAGATTACTCAATGCCCTTCCACCTCCCCATTACTTGTATTGGCCTCTTTTTAACATTTAAAAAGGTCCTACTTTAGGAATCTGCACACTGATACCAACATATATTTCACAGTCTCTTTGTCAGAGAGTACGAAAAGGGTCAAGCAAGAAACTGATGTCGGCGTGCAAGGCTAGCACTTATATGCAGTTCCGCTCTGTCATTTTTCGGGTGGTATAGAATGAGTGCATAGCCACATGGTGTCACCTGGTGGCACCCAGGAGCATTGCTTAAAAGTTTTCAGAAGCAGTCTAACGCCTGTGAATATAATAGAAGTGGGGAATTTGTGTTTGTATAGAGTATCCAGGAACTAAAAGATGATATTCCGCACTTTTTTAAAGACTTGATATTTAACAAATGTTACCCTTCTAAAGTAATTTCTTTAATGTATTCAGCCCGTTATGAGAACCAGGGTTCTCTCTTTTCTTTATGAATATACATTTGAAATTGTTTGGAGATAAAAATCATATTTGGTTGACTATTACTAATTCTGGCACGAGCTCTAATTTGTGCCACGATCAGTATTACAGCCTAGGCACAAATGGGGTGCACAGAGGTTTTTGAGCATCTGATTTCTTCTAGGCAAAACCTGTTTAAAAGTGGATGGGCAAATAGCACACACACACTACTTGCACATCTCAGAATATGGAATAACAAATGCCATTGGTACGTTATCCCCATTCTGCAGTGCACAAGGCACAATCGGTTGCAGTTTGACTCTCCAAGTCAAGAACTAATCCCCCACTTTTGGTATTTACCCATTTTCTCCAGGGAAGCTGTGCAATTTGCAGATCGTTCATATCATACCCTGAGAAGGAAATTAAAGGTGACTTCCACTGTCCACCTATATAGCAAAAGTTATACAAATAGTCCTCAATGTTATCTTTTCTAGCAAAGGGACCCCCTCTAAAAAAAATGTCATCGCTTCGCTGGAAGAGAAAGCTCTGCCAGAGCTTCTCCAGTTAACGGGAAAAATAAGTACCCCGTTGTCACTGATGCATCACTGATGGCCCCATTGCCATCTCATTACTTACTGAATGATCTCTTTTCCCTGCCCTACCCCATATGCTCACTACCCATTAACCATGTAATTCTTGCTTACTCCCTTCCCTGAGGCACTGCCACTTGGACCACCCTCACAGGCACTCCCACTTGGTCAATAGTGTTTCTGCGTGCATGTATGCAAGTGTATGTTCATAAGTACACCCTAGTAAGATGCCGACCATGGCACAGTGGTGATAATTATTTGTAACTTGCGGTTATTCAGTGGAGGATGCCTTACTTTAAGTTCTGTGTCAACCGGCGTCACTTGGAGCCCACAAAAAACGCTGATACATCTGGGCCACATTGTTTATTGTATAGAAGGTCGTCATTTAAAAAAAGTATTTTGTATAAATGTGCCGAAAAGTTTTTTTTTTTTTTTTCTGACAGCGTTTTGCTTTGTATCTCTCTTAAAGATTTCATTCTTGATCTCTGCCTACGTCAGCCCAAAACTTTCCACTGAGAGCTGCTCAGCTTTGGGAGGTGTTGCGCACTACCTGTACCTCTGCCAGTTCAGCTGGATGCTCGTCCAGGTTAGTACTTCATTGTTAAGACGGTTCCTCTGAACGAATGATTAGACAGCGCCTGTGAATGAAATTCTCCTCATAAAGTGAACATTCAGATTGAGTAATTGGAAAAGTTCATAAGCGGCGTTGCACAACATGCACAAACCTTGCTGAGGCATATGCATATTTGTACAAAAGGTGCCAGTAAGACTGAAATATTGATGCGAGGAGCGTCATGGCTAATGAGTGATTTACACATGGACAATGAGTCATGCCTCAAGATACACCTCCGCCATCTATTACAGAGAGCAGTGAAATACACGTGATAGTGTAGTCTTCTGAAACAGGATACATCGAGCTTGTATTGTGCGGTGTTATCTTGACCTCTGCGAAATAATACTGTGCATTAATTTCGCAGCAGTGGATTGTAAACTACACGTGCAGCGCGTTTTCTTCGTGAGGACATACAGTCCAATGATCTAACAATGTTTGTCTGTTGGAGAAGAAAATAGTTCTGCTTGACAATGTTTCAATGATAATTCCTGGTGTCAGACTTTTCATCCTTGGGTGGTCTCCCCTAACTTTTTGCCTCAGCTTCCCAGGTTGTTGAGGTGTGCTGGACTCTGTTTTTGCTGTTTTTAACACTCTGGGCATCTTTCCACTGCTATAGTGCAAGTGTTGCTATGTAAAATGTATGTGTAATTGGCTATCCATGATTAACATATTTGATTTACTAGTAAGTCCCTAGTACAGTGCACTAGAGGTGCCCAGGGCCTATAAATCAAATGCTACTAGTGCGCCTGTAACACTGGTTGTGCCACCCACACATGTAGCCCTGTAAACATGGCTCAGAACTGCCAGGGCGGTGTCTGTGTGTGCACTTTTAAACTGCCAGTTCGACTTGGCAAGTGTACCCACTTGCCAGGCCCAAAGCATCCCTTTTCATACATGTAAGGCACCCCTATGGTAGGCCACAGGGTATAGTGTATGTTAAAGGTGCTACATGCCCTAACAGTGAAATACTGCTAGATTCAGTCTTCACTGTTGCAAGGCCTATCTCTTTCATAGGTTAACAGGGGGGCTGTCTTTAAATATTATTTAACTGCAGATTCCCTTTGAGAACAGAAAGAAATACGGAGTTTGGGGTCTACAAACTCACAATTTAAAATACATCTTTTAGTGAAGTCGGTTTTTAGATTGTTAGTTTTAAAATGCCACTTATAGAAAGTAGCCATTTTTTTGCTTAAGCCATTCTTTGACTCTAGGGGACAGTGAGATGGTCCAGAGAACCCTAGTGCCTGAGAACACTAAGAAGCAGTGGGTGACCATCAATGGGCAGAGGGTGGAGGCTCTGAGAGACACAGGAGCAAGTGTGACTACAGTGAGGAGTCTAAAGAGCAGATAGATCCCTGTGTACATCACCAAGCAGTCGCAGCGGACAAATCAGAGCGCCTTTTCAGAGTGGTGCAGGTTCCCTTTGAATTGGGAGGGGGTCTCAAGTTCCTTGAAATTAGCTGTGAGTCCAAACATGCCTGTGGATTGTTTGCTTGGCAATGACCTGGAGAGTTCCCCTTGGAAGGAGGTGGGACACAGGTCACACTTGGAGATGTTGGGTCTCCCTAGGTGGGTATGAGTATCTAGTTGTTCAATGACAGTCCATCAAGGGGATCAGAAGCCCCTGGAGCCTGAAACAGTGGCCCAGGGGTCTGCCAGTAGGAGAAAGGGCAAGTGGTGCTGGAAGCCATCCCCAGAAGTCTGGTAGGAAGCTGAACCTGAAGCTGATGCCCCCGGAGCCTACAGGGGAACAGGTGGCTGAGCTGGGGACGGTCCCTGAGCTGTCACAGTGGAAGCAGAAAGTGGGTCCCACCAGGGAGGTATTCTGTGAGGCACAGAGAGTATGCCTTACTCTGGAGGGTTCGGGCAGCAGGCTGCAGACCAGGTGGCTGGCAAGAAGTCAGGATCACACCTGATCTATTGGGAGGATGGCCTCCTATATAGTGAGCCTAAGGTTGCTGAGTCTGGGTCAGCTGTGTGCTGGCGGTACCCCACTGCTTCAGAGCCTTCCCACTGGGTCCGGCTCATGATGTGCCTTTAGCTGGACATTTGGGGCAGGACCAGACTTTTGACAGGTTTGTCACCCACTTGTACTAGCCTCTAATGCGCAGGCACTCAGATGCACATTGTGTTGTATAGCTATTTTTGCCATATTTTAGACACGTTGTTTTAGCTAACTAGGCTTGCTGCTGTGCACTTTAACCAAGTTGCATTTTATTCAGCATTGCTTTATTTTTCTAGCAATAGCCACATTTGCGGTGCTGTTTTATTTTTTCTATCTCATTGCCCTTTCGCCTAGAAAAGCATCACGTCCTTAGTAGGACATTTATTCCAATTTGTGCTTTCCCCAAGGCTACAGTCAGATAGGATTGCCAACAAACGTGGTGTGCTGTGTCTTCAACATTCACAGAAAAACACACACTCATACGTGGGGACCATTCCTTAGAATGTCAGCTGTTCTATTATAAAAACACCCCTTTGTCCCAAACACTTTAGAGGGAGATTCCAGCCAGGTGACCTCAACCGTATGCTGATTACAGATTGCTTCGCTACAGCTACTTGCTTAGACGGCCGAACTCCTGATCCACATGGGGACGGTGTCTCTGTAGACTACATGCTTCTTCCTCCAGGTATGAAGGATGATGTACTCCCAGGGGAAAATCCAAAGGGCAGATTAGGCTTATTACTCTGTCGTCAAACCTAGTGTTGGTAGGAGAAATATAGCTCACTCCTAGTGACAGTATGGTAGGACTGTTTTTGTGTTTTACTCTTTTAATCACCTGCTTGTTTTTATTGTGTTTTATCATTCTAGTTATTACAGTACATGTTTTTTTAAATCTAAGATTCAGTTACTTCAATACATCCTTATTGAACTATATTCTGCCTCTGTTGTCTTTACCTAAATGAGACTTTGGTAACTGAGAGAAAGGGATGAGATCTAATTGACCACGACTCCCCTGAGGAGTCTTTCTTGTCAATGGCCCGGTTGCCACAATCATCTCGGGCAGAGATGAGGCGCTGCTAGTTAGCCGGAAAACCAGGATTAGGCCAACAGGCGTCATGTGGTATGGAATCATACTTAGTATCCACAATCCATGTGATTCTGCCGCCGAAATCCAGTAGCCTCATTAGCATAATGAGAGCCTACGTGACAATTGTGGGTCTTTCCAGACTTGTCAGGCAAGTGGCAAGTGTCGGGGGGGAAGTGCAAGGCTCCCCTCTAACCTTTTCCTGTGGTTATTACCCCCTTTGAGAGGGTTGGTATTGACATTATGGGGCCTCTGGATCCCAAGACAGCCATGGGCAACAGGTTTATCCTGGTCTTGGTGGACCATGTCACCCAGCACCTAGAAGGTATTCCTCTGAGGTCAGTCACCTCCCCTGTGGTGGGACGTCTTTGATGGAGGGTTTTACCCACATGGGGTTCCCCAAGGAAGTGGTATCTAATAGGGGTACCAACTTCATATCTACTTATATGAAGTATTTGTGGCCAGAGTATGGGGTAACGTATAAGTTCACCAATCCTTACCACCCCTAAAGCAATGGTCTGGTTGAAGGGTTCAACTGCACCTTGAAAGGCATGATCATGCACCTGTCAGAGCCCATGAGGCCTAAGTGGGACATCCTCTTGCCATGCCTTCTGTTTGCCGATAGGGAGGTACCTCAAAAAGGGCTTGGATTTAGTCCTATTGAGTTACTGTATGGCCACTCTGTCAGGGAACCTTTGAGTCTGGTAAAGGAGGGCTTGGAGAAAGCCCCTAGTACCCCTCCCCCCACCCCTCACACTCCCAGAGATGTACTCAGTTACATGCTGGTGTTTAGGAACCAGACTGCTTGCTTCAGGGGTCAAGCACAAGAGAACCTAGAAGCACGCCAGGAAGACATGAAGCACCAGTATGACCAGAATGCCACTCTGGTTGAGTTTCAGCCTGGCCAGAAAGTGTGGGTGATGGCACAAGCAGATGAGGGGTGAGAATCCAAAACTATTGAGGTAGTCCATTTCCCTACAGACTGGACTTTACAGTGGAATACCACCCTGGCACAGAACACGCCAATGCTGATGGTCTGTCCAGATTCTTCCGCCTTAGTGATGACAACTCCCATAAGGTTGGGTAGTTCCTCCCCCCTATCAGCTGGGGAGCACAAGTGTTAGACTTGTCATCCTTGCATGGCCTCCTCTAACATTTTGCCTCTGCTTCCCAGGTTGTTGATGTGTGCTTGCCTCTGTGTTTGCTGTTTTTGATACTCTGGGCACTTTACCACTGCTAACCAGTGCTAAAGTGCAAGTGCTCCTATATAACATGCATGTATAATTGGCTATCCATGATTGACATATCTTATTTACTAGTGAATCCTAGTAAAATGCACTAGAGGTGCCCAGGGCCTGAAAATCAAATGCTACTAGTGGGCCTGCAGCACTGGTTGTGCCACCCACATATATAGCCCTGTAAATATGGCTCAGAACTGCCACTGCAGTGTCTGTGTGTGCAGTTTTAAACTGTCAATTCGACTTGGCAAGTATACCCACTTGCCAGGCCTAAACCTTCCCTTTTTATACATGTAAGGCACCCCTAAGGTAGACCCTAGGTAGCCCCATTGGCAGAGTGCAGTTTATGTTGAAGTTGGGACATGTACTGATGTGTGTTACATGCCCTAATAGTGAAATACTGCCAAATTCAGTCTTCCCTGTTGCAAGGCCTATCTCTCTCATAGGATAACAGGGGAGCTGTTTTTAAATGTTATTAAAGTGCAGATTCCTTTTGAGAGTAGAGAGAAATATGGACTATGGGGTCTCTGAACTCACGATTTAAAAATACATCCTTTTGTGAAGTTGTTTTTTAGTTTGTTAGTTTCAAAATGCCACTTTTAGAAACTAGGCATTTCGTTGCTTAAACTATTCTGTGACTCTGCCTGTTTGTGAATTCCCTGTCTAGGTCAGTTTGACAATTGGGCTGTTTGTGAATCCCCACTAGACAGTGAGACAAAGGGAGCTGGGGTGTAGCCTGCATAGCCTGGTGAGCCATCTCTGCCAGAGTGGAGGAGGAGTGGTCACTCACACCTGAATGGGCTGTGCCTGCCCTCTCACAAAGCAGTCCCTAACCCTGTGTGTCTGGGCCTTGTGAACAACAGAGACTTTCCTTTGAAGTATGCCTGCTTCAAAGGCAGAAAGGGGTATAAGTATTGGACCCAAACCCCCTGAAAATTAGATCACTTCTGGAACCAAGATGAACCTCTGCCAAGGAGAAGAGCTGAAGAGCTGAGGAGGAGTGCTGCCCCTGCCTGTCACTGTGCTTTGTTGGGCTATCCTGCAGTTGCTGCTTCTGCCTGTGAAAGGGGACAAAGACTGGACTTTGTGGTATATTCCTTCTTGTGAAGAATCTCCGAGGGTTTGAACTGAGCTTGCCTCCTGTTTTGAAGTCTCATGGCCATCAAAGACTTTCTCTGCCAGCACCTGGACCCTCTGCTTTGAGGTGCCTCGTCTGGAAATCGACACAACGCTCTCTTGTGAGGGAAAAAATGACACATCGCCGGCCCGACCCGACCGGAGAAGTAACACATGGCCTCCCTTGCGAGTAAGGAATTGACGCATCGCTGCCTTTTCCAACGCACGCTCTCCCGTGTGGCTTTATTTTTTACGCTAATGAGGTACTTGGTGCAAAATCAACATTTCCATTGTTTTCTATGGAGTAAGACTCTTATTCTTTTGAAAATTCATATTTTAACTTGTGGATGTTGGAGTTTTGTTGTTTTGGTCTTGTTTGACTAGATAAATATTACCTATTTTTCTAAACTGGTGTGGTGTCTTCACTGTATTACTGTGT
The DNA here is from genome assembly GCF_031143425.1 of Pleurodeles waltl. Lineage (NCBI taxonomy): Eukaryota > Metazoa > Chordata > Amphibia > Caudata > Salamandridae > Pleurodeles > Pleurodeles waltl. The sequence goes on from NC_090436.1 coordinate 506,958,852, forward strand.
GTGTTAGTACAAATACTTTACACATTGCTTCTGAGATAAGCCTAACTGCTTGTGCCAAGCTACCAAGGGGGTACACAGGGGTTATCTAAGTGTGTTTCTCCATTGCCCTGACTAGAGTGAGGGTCCTTACTTGGACAGAGGGTAACCTGACTTCCAACCAAAGACCCCGTTTCTAACACCTGGTGTCCAAACAAAATTACACCCCAAGGAGAGCAGTACTTGGTGATGCATATATGATTTTAAGTAAGAATTAAATGTATTCCAAAAGTATGCTGTATGGGAGACAATTTTTTCTCATAAATATCATTTTCGTTATGAGCACATATTTAGGGTTTGCACAGAGGCATATTTAGCGCCTAGTTAGTTTCAGGGGATTTCCAGAAAACAGTGTATTCGATTATTTTCAATATAGTTGAGCATGATCTGAATGACCTCTGCTGTGCATGATCTGAATGACTGTCCTATGCTGAACAATCAGCAAGAAAGAATGTTCAAGTCTTTTTAATTTCAAGTACGGAAAACAGCATTCACGCTTGGACTCAAAACCACTAGATCATTAGTGGCCCATTAACAAGGATTATCCAGACAAACATGTGCGGTTCTAGAAACAATAATTAGCTTTAGGGCCTGCCCAGAGATATCTGTGTTCACTACCAGAATAAAAGCCACCTTTCCCCCATGTTACCACAAGGTGTTGCTAGGCCTAAACACCATGGGAGGTAGGTTAATCTTCAAATTGTCCTTTCATGAGACCCATCTTCATAATTTCTATAATCAAATTACTATAGGGCTGACCTCCATCTACAAAGTCTACATGCTTTCTCCTCTTTCAGTTCATGTCCTCTAATAATTATGAGGCACATCGTGTAGCAGAACAAGGGAGTAAGGGTGTATGAAAGTTGTAGCTGCTAGTTTCCCATATTGAAATTAAGATTTCAGTCCAGTTGCGTTCCATATAGTGTCAAGATCTGAGAACTTGTACAGTGTCACAGCTAGCAGCACCTCTAGTAGGAAGAGTGTGGGATGAAACCTGCTGAATGCAGACAGGAGGGCATGCAAATGCCTTCTAAGATAATTTCCTATGGAGCCAAATAAGGTGAGAAATTAGGAACAATGGCTGTAGGTGTGAAGAATAAGCTGCACTGTTAGATTCCTCATAAATGTTATCACCTGAAAGAGACCTCTCCCAAATATCTTAGAAAATCCGCCATACATTTTACTAGTAATTAGGTCTTCTATTTCAGTGCAAAGGGAAGTTTCTGGCTTATTAGAGGTTAGAAAATACACAGCAGAACTTTTGAGTGAGCTACCGTGTCCCACAGGAGCAATAAGAGGATGTTTTGCTAGAAAGGGTTGTTTTTCAAGGAAAATGGGTTTTATTGGAATGTACAAAGTGACTTAGGTCACAGATTCCGTTGAAGAAGATTATTTGTTTCATTAATACTTTTGGTGTCGTTTGATGAATCTATACAAAACTTTAAAAAAACGTTTCTCCATCTTGACTCACTGATCAGTTGAGCGGAGGCCAAGAAAAAGGGGGAGGGCCCCAAAAGTGTGATTTCCTGTGTTAAATGCCATTGGAAACTTTGCTTTCCAAAAAAGAAAAAAAATAGCTGTACCAACTTACACTACTTTGGCAAAATGTTATAACCTTACTCAGAAAGTGTGTTTTTTGTGATTTGTTGTAAATTCGTACAGCTCTTTTTGAGAAATGAATGTTTAAATTAGTATATGTAGATCACTGGTGGCCCGATATGTTCTGATCTACCAATTTTAAATGAGACTAGTCAATCCTGATTGACTGACCACAGCATGAAAATGTATTTAAAAAAATATCAGGGGTGGGATGAGGAAACCCTGACCAGCAGGAACACGTGGGGGATCCCAAATGACCCCCATCACCCGTTATTGGGTGGCCACAACATGTCGTCATAGGACTACAGGTTCTAGGTAGAACACTGCATTACACCAGGCAGCCATTACAGAACTAAAATTATAGTTAGTTTTCTTTTGGCGGGGTTGACATTAGCTCATGTCATACTTCAACACCCAGCTATAATGGCACTTTAATCAATGCTTTTCAGTGAAAAACAATATATGTAATTACATAAATACTACAGTGGCTCATAAGGGACTCCTTAAAGCAAGAACAAATAAGTGTTCCCTGGTCACCTAATTACTCAGATATCAATAAATATAGTACAGCCCAGTCTTTTATATGCACCAGAAGTATTTATTCATAGCAGTTTTACGTTACTCATCGTTTTGATGCCTCATTAAATTTAGGGTGCTCACAAGTGCTTGTACAGTGAAGTAGGTGAAGGCAGTGAAGGAGTGTGCATAAAAGAACCATAGACCGAAGAGACACAATGTACATAGCAACAAAGGTAAGTATCACAGTGTAGCCATTAGTACAGTATCTATACCTGGTCTAAATGTTAATGTATGTACAACGTTTCAGCCTTATGGAAGCAATTAAAAGGGCATCTTCAGGACTAGATAAAATGGGACCACAACACAATTGCTGGTCATATGGTGGCAAAGGATCGCCAAATGGATTTCAGGGAATGGTGTCAAGAGATCACTATTTCGTAGTTTTTAGCAATGTTGCAGGTATTATAAAGTTTGAAACAGGCGGGCTTGCAGAACTAAAAAGTAAGCATAGATCGGCAGTGCAATCAGTCAAACTCTGGTTCTTGAACATCTTCCAAATGGCTGCAATGGGGTTGAGAACTAGACACACTATTTGCCTAAATTGTTAGAGTTCATTTAGATCAAGAATGTGTTTTGCAGGTGTTTCTTTTTCGGCTGCATGCTATTAACTTGGAGGAGAAGGCTCAACAGCTCAATAGCAGTGTCCCTTATGTTTCTATCCTGCCATCACACATTACCCATCAATATTTAACTGCCCTTATTGTATTTCTGATATAAAATACATTTAAATTAATCACTATATTGACTGTACCCCCCTACCTCTAGTCATGGTACACGGAACAGCAGTTGATCACTAGAAATTTATTTTGTATCATAAAGGGAAAGCATTAGAAACCTAAAAAGATGGATGCATTATTATACTGAGCCCTCCTAATAGAACATTTATGTGATCATAATCTACGGCTGAACCTTTTAAAAATGTACCTGTGCAGTTTTCTAGTATAAATTCTTAATCGATATTGTTTCTCCAAGCATTGTGTTGAAGACTAGCATTTTTTTCATGAAACCCAGTACATAAAACATATAAATGAATACAGGGCCAGGCACAGGAAGCAGAGTTATCTCATTTTCTATTGCCTATGGTATACATTGCTAGAGTGCAATAATCAAATCACTGAGGCTGTGTTTTAGTTCCTTAAATATTGAGACAAGTGTTTAAAAAGACTGACAGAATCAAAGGTCGGTATTTAGTAATAAATTAAAATCATCCCTTTCCACAATGTCTAATCGAATGGATTGCAAATCTTGTTAAAGAGTGTTTTTTTCCAAATGTATTTTTATTTTCTCAAATAAATATATGTTGTTTCTCTGCGCAGTCTTTCTCAAAACGTTGGCAGTTTGCTTTGGTTCCTGAGAAGACATTTATAGAGCAGGGGACAGTGAATGTCACCCGCTGTATAGTGATTTGTTGTGCTACCACAAAAGCAAAGGATGTGCTAAAATTAGCCTGTCCTTTGTACTCACTGATTTAATTTTGGAACATGAAAGAAATGGGAGATAATACCCTTGTAATTACAGGGATAAAAATGGGCTGCACAGGAAGGACCGGCCTTTGCAAAACCAGCAGTACATGTGCCTGATAAGCTTCATTCGTGCAAGAGAAGGCACAATTGTGTATACAGTGGTTAAAGAAGGCAAAAGGCACATTAAGCCCTGTTTTCACAGGCTTCGCACGTTGTCGGGGCACGAACAAAATCATTCGAATGCAGGATATTGTGAGCTGCTCAAAGCCCAATATCTTCTGACGCTGTTATTTTTAAACCAGCAAACTTTGATAGTAGAACACAATTGGATTAAAGTTTCATCTTAAGCAAAAATGCAAGCAAGCTCATATATTAAAAATGCTATAGAAATAGACATACAGTATAGCCTTTGAACATCTGTGAAAGATTGTATGATGACGTGACTAAGTTGCTTTACAAAACTGTGAAACTTTCGGAAACGGCGATTGTCTGGCTATACGATGGCCGCTGTTTGGCTCTTTGATGGCGGCCTTGTGGCTGCATGATGGTGGTTGCGTTGACATTCAGTGGTGCGTGTATGAATGTGTGATGGTATGTGGGCATAAGACAGCGGGTGTCTAATGCTGGGTGTGGGAATATGCATGTATTTGTGCGGATGCTTGACAGGGTGTGCAGCTGTGTATTATGGTGGGAGAGTGGTGTTTTATGGTTGGTGTGAAAGCATGTGATGGTGGGTTGGTGCACATATGAAGGTGTATATGTGTTGGCATCTCATAGTGGGTGTATTGGAATCATATTGGTTGTATGATCATATGATTTTGGGAGTCTAGCCATATGATGTAATGATGATGTTTATATTATGTATTGTGCAGGCTTGTGCTTGAAAATGTGTTTGATGTTTTGAATAATGTGTGCAGGGGGGGAAGTTTAGGTTAAACGTCGTGACGTTATAGTTGTTATTGCAAAGCTACTGTGTACATATTCGTCAACTTTAATTCCTTTTCGACATTATTTGAGAGGAATTTGGTTCTCCTCTGTGTTTGTTCATGATGTGAACGTGTGATACTTGGTACATTAGCATCTGTGATTGTAGCCGTGCGTTGTGGTCCTTGTTTGCTTTGTGGACATATAATGGTAAGTGAGTTGGTTCATATTGGTGGGTGTGTTGGCGTTTAAGGTTGAGCAGTTGGATATTTCGGAGCCTCAGAATGAACTCATCATTCCTATCCCTAAGATCGTGTACTGAGTACCAGTGTAAAAACACATTAAATGCAAAATTCCTAAACTAGTTCACAAGTGACGTTTAATCACACCATCTGAGTATTTCCAATAATACACACCCTGGGCTCCCCTCCCCTAGCCTCATTACAACCTTGAGGACCCTACCTCCCAGGGCTGCATGTCTCCTGCCTACAGAATTTCCAAAAATATTTGCTCATGCTGTAGGAGCAGAATTAAAATCTGCTTCATGCGTCTCCCAATGGGGCCCCCCAAACTATTATAACATGTGGATGCCCATAGTCATTCGGGCACCCACAAAAAAGTGTCCTACGTACTGGCACCCACAACGGGTGCTGGCCTGGGAACCGGCAGGGGCAGCAGGGACCCTGGGGCTCCCCCATGCAGTAAAGTTGTGGAGGGAGTGAGCTTCCAACTTCATACTTACCAAAGATCATGCAGATTAAAATACACTATATGAGAAGCAGGGCAGGAGGGGGGCTTAAGGAGCAGTAGGAAGAGAGGGAAGAGTAGATTGTGATGAGTACTTAATATTGTCACCTAACTATAACTTCCCTTTAGCCCTTGTTTTATTCAGTATATAACATATAATAAATGTACAAATGTGTTTGTGTGTATACATGTGTATAAATCTATATACACACACACATATTTATATACATATATATTACCTAGTGGTGGTCACTAGATTGTTATTGTTAGGACCATGTTTCCATAGACAAAGTGTTTTTTGAATTGCCAATATCTTTGGCACCGTTTGACGAATTTACACAAATGTTCTAAAAAAAAGGACCTGTGATTCTTGTTGCGCACAGAAAGTTTTAAAGTGATCCATTAAGCAGGGGCCGAGAAAAAAGGGGGGGGTCAGAAAAGTTGCATTTCCCATGTTAATTCCCATAGGACCTTTGAACACAACTGCAGCCTGAAAGGTGGCTTTCGGGACGCAGATTACACTTTCACTTATTTTGTGCAAATCCGTCCAGTAGTTTTTGGAAATTTAAGGGAGAATACATTTTTATATCTCTGGGCGCGAAGACTTCACTTATAAAGATGAACTCATGCAGGGAAATGCACAGCTCTGATTGGCTGCAAACATTTCAAATCTGGAAGTGTTGGCAGCCATCTTGGGACACAGCTTTACAAAATAGTTTAAAAAAAAGACAAGGGGCCGGGGTAGAGTTACCCTGACCCCTTAGTTTTGGTTCTAGGGTCCCAGAGGGACCACCCCAGGGCTAAAAAAACACTTAAAAAAAAACATTTTTGCTCCGATTTTGTGTTGATGTTGCAAATTCATGGGAATTATTATTTTTTTTTTAAAAAAGCACAGGCTTTTGCGGGCACTTGTTTTTTACAAGCCCCCGGGTGGGCCAGGTCTCGGGGGCACTCATATTTTGAAAGCAGGGCACTTGTTAAAATAGAGCCCAGGGGACCGCCACCTCCCTGGGGCACTTTGCACATTCAATGTGGGGGGGCTTGGGCATTGGGGAATGGGATCCCTGGTGCTGAGATCAGACTGGGGAGGGGTCCTGCACAGTCCCCTCCCAATAAAAAAATAAATGTTTAGACCAGGCTCGGGAGGATGGGGTCCCCTGAGCGAGATCGGCATGGGGACAGGGGCTGCGTGGCTTCCCTCCTCCCTCCAAAAAAATGTAGATATATTTACGCTGGGCCCCAGGGGATGAGTTCAGCGTAGGGGGCCATGTGTGGTTGGGTTGTTATAGGGGTTGACTGCAGGTCCTGGCTGCAGGCCAGAGGCCATGCACAGCACTGTGTTGGGTGAATATAGAGTTTGGCCGAAGGGACTGGCCACAAGCCAGGCCTTATTGCCAACCCCTCCTGTGCACGGCTGAAGGGGTTTTGATAGTTATAGGGATTGGGCACAGGGACTGGCCACAGGCCAAGTCCTGCTGCCAAACCCAGCCACGCACAGGCTGTGCGCAGCATGTGGTTAGGTGGTTATAAGGGTTGGCTGCAGGGTCCAGCCGCAGGCCAGGCCCTGCGGCCAAACCCTACCGTGCACGACCTAAGGCTGTGTGCAGTGTGGGGTTGGTTGGTTATAGGGGTTGGCCGCAGGTACTGGCTGTAGGCTAGGCCCTATGGGCAACCCTAGCTGCGCATGGGAGAAGGCCATGCGCTGTGGGATTAATTTATAGGGATGAAAATAATTTTACATTTAAAAAAACATTGAAATTCAGTGCAAAAAAACAAAGGTTACAGTGCCATTACAGTTAGGAAATAGAATTTAACAAAAAAACATAGAATGTTGCTTAAAAACCCAAAGGTTACAGGGACGTTATAGTTAGACTCACATTTAATTTTTCTTAAAATTTATCTCAAGTAACTATAACTCGTGCCCTAAGGTAACTGTAACTCCCACCCTTGCACCAATACACTGGTTAGTACCCCACTAATTATGGCACTCATGACATCATTGATAACATCATTGATAATGTCAATGTAGTGTTTGCAGTAAAATATTTGACAAACAATTGTGTATGGCGGCGCCTTCATGTAATAGAGGAGGGGGCCGTGCTGCACCTCTCCTTGGGCTGATCTTTGTCCCTGAGACCCTATCCCCCCGGGCCCAGCCTTCATTCAATAGGGGAGGAGGAGCATGCGGCCCATGCAGCTCCATGTGTGCAAGAGCATTCATTTAATCTCTTTCCCTGCCCATATCTCTGCGGGCAGGGAAAGAGATGAAATCTCTGCTTCCTGTGGGTGAGAGTACTTTGACAGCTGTCTCCTGCTGGAAGAGGAGTGTTTGCTCTGACTTGGCAGGAGGTGGTCCCCAGGGCCATTGATTGCTGTGCAAGGGTCCGGTTGGCTCCCTCCACATTTTAATTTAGCCCTGTGGAGTTGGGGGTCCTGGGGCTGGAGGACAGTGATGGACCTCTTCATTATTTTATTTCAGCCCTGGGCAGGTGTGTCCCCAGGGTGGACAGGGGTAGCACCCCCTTCCCCACATATAATAGAAATATACCCCAGGGAGTTGGCAGTCCCCGGTGCCCTGGGGAGTCTCCACAGGACCCCCCACTTCTTTAAATGTTTCTTGCCTCATGGAGGTGGTGGTCCCGGGCCACAGGAGAGCCACGCAGCCCCCACATATTTTTGCACCATCGCACTGGGGAGGTGGTGGTCCCTGGGGCTAATATAAGCTGTAGGAGGGAGACCCAATATGCCCCCATCTTTTTTTCAGGCCATGGGCCTGGCCCACCTGGCGGCAAAATAAATCAGCAGGGTGGGAGACTGCACTATTTTTATTAAAATCATAGAAAAATCCACAGATCCATCTGCAGATTTTCCCAAGATTGTTATAAATAAAATGCTTTTTAGCCCTGGCAAGGTCCCTTGGGGACCCCTGCACTAAAGCTAGAGGCTCAGGGTGTTTTCTTTTTTTTTTTTAGCTTTTTTTGTGGGACAAGGCTAAAGCCAAGTCCCAAAATTGGCTGTCAAAACTTCCTTGTTGAAGTGTTGGCAGCCAATCAGATATCAGCATGGGTACAGTTAGATCCTCTGAGGTTCAGCGTCCATAGATAACTATAATTTTTAACCTTTAGTATCTCCCATACTACTGAATGGATTTACACCAAATCATTAAAAGCACAATCTTCTGAACAGGATCTTGCTTCCTGCCAAATTTGGTGTAATTCCGTTCAGCGGTTAAGGCTGTAGGTGTGTCTAAAAACCCTTTGCAAAAATTAATGTGGAAAACGTGTTTTAGGACCCCCCCGCTTGACGTACCACCATGAAACTTTCAGGACAGCAGTTGAACCGGCTAAAATACACGTTTTGAAAAATTTGTGAAGGTTCATCAAGCGGTGCCAAAATGACTAGCAAAACCAAAAATGCTCTTACTATTAAAACTAGTAAAACTAGATCCTAACTATATCTACCTATTGGTGGATGCCAGTAGGATATATATATATATATATATATATATATATATATATACATAATATATAGTTATATATAAAAAATTGAGGGGGGCTCGCAGCCCCCCTTGTGGAGCCATAGATGGCACTGGGGACAACCACCCTCCAGCGCTTGCTCCTGCTACCTCCTGAGGTGTCCATCCTTGAGCGGCAGCTGTTTGCATTTGCTTGGTGGGAGCTGACAGCTTTCACCAAGTGAAAGCAAACATAAATCAGTTTTCAGCAAACAGGCATTGTCTAACAGCTCCCACTTGCTGAAAGCGGAGTTTTCATCTCTTTCCCTGCAGTCAAACATGCGTGCAGGTTAAGATATGAAAACAATGCTCCCGCAAGCAGGAATCACCTTCAGGCTCCCCACGCGGTCCTCTCCTGGTAGCAAATATCTTGGCTGTGTACCGCTTTGAAGTCATTGTATGGAGAGACCATTGCAATAACAATAGCATCGGTCTTTCCATAGAATGACTTCAAAGTTTCACGCAAGCAAGCTATTTAGCAGGGATGTTTTAGTACATTTTGATGCACAGCACAACAGATTTACCTGTGGCCTACTGGTAAAGTTCATGGGCTGTCACTAAGTAGGTTGAATGTTCAAATCCTGGTATTTCACGGCAGTGTGTCTGTTTATTTACTAGTGTTTTGAGTGATAAACATGCCTTGTAATGAAGCATTGAAGTTTTTTTCCCAGCAAAATCTTTGGGTTGAATATCACAGTACTGTCTGGACATTGCATAATTCAGAATAATCTATGGTGTAGTAATTAGGGTCTGAGACACGTACACTAACGGTTGAGGGCTCTTTTCATTCCTCTGCTTGAATTTCTTTTCAACTTTGGTACATTCTGAGAGGTGATCTCACTCTTTTTAATTGACAAGTACATTTTTATTTTTAATTTGTCCCAAAATATCTTATTCTAAGTTTATCATTCATCAAAGTTTAGAAATATTCTCTCTCTCTTCCTCTCTCAGTCTCACTTTTCTCTGTCAAATTTTTCCTCTAAATGTCTCTCTTTCTCTCAACCTCTCACATTCCATTCTCTTCCATCCCATAGTGGGATGGAAGAGAGAGCAAGAGAGATTGATATTGCAATGGTCCCTCTAAATAATGACTTCAAAGTCTCACACTAGCCAGATGTTTGGTTCGAATGTTAGCTATGTTTTGATGCACAGTACAGCAGAGTCACTTGTGGCCTACTGGTAAAGCTCTTAGACTGACACCCAGTAGGTTGAGTGTTCAATTCTTCCTATCTCATGGTGGTGTGTCAGTTTATTTACTAGTGTTTTGAATGTTAAGCATTCCTTATGATGGAACATTGAAGTCTTTTTCCCAGGAATTTTTTGGGTTGTTGTCAACCCCCTATAACCACCCAACCCCAGGCCATACGCTGCTGCCATCCTCCCCATGCGCACGGCCAAGGGCTGTGCATGGTGCGGGCTGGTTTAACATATAGTAATTATGTTATCTAATGTTATGTTACATTACTTTTTTTAACATGACTACTTTATGTAACAAAACCACAGAAATTCACTGAATAAACCAAAGGTTATGTCGTAGGACTCTTGTTATTAGAACAAGACTGCTAGGTTTGGGGCAGCAGCACCACCATATGTCGGTGACTCAGTCAGTTTCACACTGTCTTGGCTGCTGTCAACCTAACCCTTTCAGCTTGCTAGCAGCATCTCACCCAGACATACCAAACAAAGGTAATTTGTGGCAGCCTGATGAATGACACTTAGTGAAATCTCAGGGAAATCGTGGTCAACAAATCTCACCCCTTTCTCTCTTTAACAAAGGTCTCATACACATGCATAGGCCAAAGAAAAGATGCAGGATGGTTTTCAAAATATTTATTGGAAAGACTGCAATCTACGATAAAATATATGAGCTACAATTATTAGGCCAAAGAGACATAGCAGGTTTAGGCAAGACCACAAGTCTAGGCCTCATGAGGTGAAGGAGTGCAAGAGTGATCTCACCTACCTGGTGGACCTCAAGACTCCCAGGAACTCTTTAAGGATCCTGCATGTCAATAGCCTCAAGCCCCACCAGGCTCCTGGTTAATGATGATGGGACTGAAGAGGAGAGTTTACCTCTCCCGAACTCCTATCTTCCAAGGAGCAGGATGGGTCAGTGGAGGGTGTCAGCCTATCCCCTACACTGACCCTAGAACAACAGAGAGAGACTGCCACCAGTTGCTGTTGTTATTTGCCTATGTGTTCTCACTTACCCTGTTGGAAATCAGGTCTCCAGTTGGCAGAGGTTTGCACTCTGTCCAAGTAGGGACCACAATCCTATTCAGGACAATTAAGATACACACTAACTAAAGGTTTACCTGTGCTCACCCTCTGGTAACTTGGCCCAGAGCAGTCAGGCTAAACTAAAGAGGCAATATGTAAAGTACTGATGCACACACACTGTAACACAGTGACAACACCACAAAGGGACTCCCCATCAGTTTAGAAAAATACCCAATATTTATGTGAGTCAAACAAGATCAAAATGACAAAAATTCGACATACATAAGTCAAGTTATGAGTTTTCAAAGATTTTATTCAAATGCAGTGCTTAAAAAGACAATAGTTCCAACCGGAACTATCTAGTCGTGCTGGCCAGGAGAAAATCCAAAAGTGCAGCCTGACTGCAATAGAGTGCGGGCCGGGTAGAGGAGTCATGCAGACCCACTGACAGTACCTTTGTTGCATTGAGGGTTGGTGACAATGCATTGATCCAGAGGAGGGGATGTGTTGCATTAGGGGATGCATTGTTTCCTGATCGGGCAATGTCGTTGATGTGTCGCTATCCAGAAGTGATGAGTACTGGTTCCGATGTGTCTGTGCTGCGTCGGCCAAGCTGGGGCTGCACTGTAAGTTGGGGTTGTTGCGTCGCACAGTTGGCAGCTGTCTGCAAGTTCAGTGCAGGCAGCGACAAAAGCAGCTTTCCTGCAGTGGGATGCTTCACTTCGAAGTGGCGCACCTGTGTCGTTTATCAATTCTTGGGTTGCAGCACCACACTCAACTCCGAGGGCCCAGGGCTGGATTCGGAACCACTTGGTAGAGCAGGACTCACAGCAGAGGAGCCCAGGTGCAGGTAGCAAGATGGAGGTGAAGTCTTTATCCCTGAGACTTCAGAAACGGGGCAAGCTCAGTCTCAGGCCCTTGGTGAAACCTTAGATTGCAGGATGTATAAGGTTAGAGCCAGTCTTCTCACTCCCAGGTAAGAAGTAACAGGCAGCAGGCCAACACAGCAGAGCAAACAGCAAAGTGGCAGTCCCTCCTGACAATGTCTCTGTCCTTCTTCCTGGTAAAATGCCCTTAGTCCAGATGTGTTCATAGTGTATGGTGTCTGAGGCCCAGTAATTAGACCAAATGTGCCTTTGAAGTGGGGGAGACTTCAAAGAGTGGTTTTAAAGAGCCTTAACCCAGATGTGTTCATAGTTCATAGTTCCTTGCAGCCCAGTCCTGTCTACCACAAGGTTTGTTGAGGGTTATCAGTCATTATGTGGGGTTAAGTCACTATACCTTGAAGTGTGGTTGAGAGCCCCACCACCCTTCTTGCCCAGGAAGTCCCACCACTATAGAGATGGAATTCAGGGGCAGTGCAGTGTCCAGTGGTTTGTGGCTGTCTGGATGAAATGCACAGATGTAGCAGTCACCTGAACCTTACACAGACCAGACATCGATTGGAGGCAGGCTAAAGCACAGAATGGCTCAAGTAAAGAAAATGCCAACTTCCTAAAAGTGGCATTTTCAGATTGGCAACTTAAAAACCACCTTTACCAATGATGTGTGTTTGAATTGTGAACACAGAGACACTAAACCCAATTTTCCAACTTTTCCCAATTTTATATTACACTTAAAAGATGTTTTAAGGCAATACTCATTCTAAGCTATGGGAGAGATAGTCCTTGCAATAGTTAAAAACGAATTTAAGAGTTTTTCACCACCTGGGCATCTTAAACTTAAAGTACGTGTCCATGTTTTTAAATACATTGCACCCTGATGTTGGGGCTAACCAGGGCCCCCTTAAGGGTGTCTTACATGTGACAAAAACAAAGGTTTGGGCCTGGCAAGTGGGTATACTTGCCAGGTTGAACTGGCAGTTTAAACTGAAAACACAGGGTCTCCAATGGCAGGCCTGAAACATGTTTGAACAGCTACCAAATTAGGTGGCACAACCAGTGCTGCAAGCCCACTAGTAGCATTTGATTTACAGGCCCTTGGCACACATAGTGCACTTTACTAGGGATTTACTAGTAAACCAAATATCTTGGCGAAGCCAATGTCACCATGTTTTAGACACAGAGAGCATGCACTTTAGCACTGGATGCCAGAGGTAATGTGCGCAAAGTCCTAAAGCCAGCAAAAAACGAAGTTCAGCACACAGTCAAAAACCATGCTAAAATATGCCAGGTCTAACATACCCCAGGGCTCACTACATGGTGTACCCATGATATTGATCCTGGAGACAGCACACCTGTGAAAAACAACATTTTACACGTCCAACAAAGTAAAGGCCAGTATTAAGGCTGAGGTCCAAGATGCTGGCTTTAGGGGTGATTGAGCGCTCTAACAGCCCTTGGTTGAGCTCAGTGGTGATGGCCCCCAAGGCCTCTTGTACAGATGTCACACCTGAACGTTGGTTCTGTGTGGAATACCGTGAGCTCAATGTGGTCACCAAGGCTGACACGTACCCCATCTCCCAAGCTGATGAGCTCATTCATTGGCTTGGAGCTGCCAAGTTCCTCAGCATGTTTGACTTAATGTGTGGGTACTGCCAGTTTGCCCTGACGTAGGGGGCCAAATTGACCCCAGAAAGGCACTTCAAGTTACGGGTCATGCCCTTTGGGCTAACGAGCACCCCTGCCTCCTTCTAGAGGCTGGTCAACCTGGTCCTGTTTGGGTTGGATAACTTCAGTGCCACCTACCTAGATGACATTGTGATCTTCAGTTCTACCTGGGAGGGCCTTCTGTGCCACATCATAGAAGTGCTTCAGACTGCAGAATGGAGACCTGACTATCGAGGCCAGTAAGTGCCAGATTGGGCAGGGTTCAGTGGTCGTCTTGGGTCGCCAAGTAGGCGGTGGCAAGCTGCAATCCCTCCAGGCCACGTTTGGGGCCTGTTACTGCAGAGGCTGTGAGTGCAGTTTTAAACTGCCACGTCGACCTGTCAAGTTAACCTTCTTGCTAGGCCCAAGGCTTCCTTTTTAATACATATAAGTCACCCCTAAGGTAGGTCCTTGACAGCCTCATGGCATGGTGTAATGTATTTAAAAAGTAGGGCATATACTGTTAGTAGTGAAAATCTCCTAAATGCATTTTTCACAACTTCAAGGCCTATATCTCTCAAAGGATAGTATTGGGATTACCTTATTACATTTTGTAAGTGGAATTTCCAATTGGGAAGAGATGGACTCCCAAGTTTGGTGTCTTTTGGATCACAGTTTAAAATCACAACTCATGGTGAAGTTCAAAAAGTTTACTTTTTCTTACTTTAACCATTTGGTGCTTTCTGCATGTCTCTGTATACAAGTCTGTGTTAGGTGACAGCTGGGATTGTGCATTCCTTCTAGACAGCCACACACAATGGGAGCTTAGGTGTGACTGATGGGCCATCCACAGGCTGATGGGCCAACCTGTTCACACACAAAGGGCTATATAACCCTCTGGAGTGAGCCAGTAACCAGAACAGAAAGGGCAGGGAGTCTGTGCACTTTGAAGGGATCTCTTAAACCTCTCCCCCACTCCAAAGGCACAACTGTGTATAAGTAATGGATCTCAGACTCCACCAATTCAGTACACTTCTGGACCTGTGGATACTCTGGCAGGAAGAATGACTTCTGTGCTGCTACAAGGATTGCCCCTCTGCTGGACTGCTGCTCCACAATGACCTGCTGACCTGCTGCTTGCTGCACTCTTGTTTGGGGAAGGAAAACTGGACCTGCAAACCTTCATCTTGAACCCAGGACCCCAGAGTGATTCCCAAGGCTAGTCTGGTGGCCTCCTGATCAGAGCCTCAGGGACATAAGAGACTCCCCACACCTCCTGGACCGGTCTTCAGTATGCTCCTGACCCCCAAGAGGGGCATCTCAGGTTCTGGGACCTTGGACGTATTTTTGGGCTTCCTGAAATCAAGCTTTTGGGCTTTTTGTGACCACGAAATGGCCCATTTGCTGCAGAACCATGCCGCTCACCCACAGAATCAGTGCGAGCCACAGCAAGTTTGTATTTTCGCACAGCAAGCATCGCTGTTCAGGACCGTGAGGCTCCAGCCTGCCCATCTGTGATGCACTTCTTGCTCCTGGCAGACTTCTTCCACTTTGAGCGGGACTCTTGGCCCAACTCTTGAGAAGGTAAAACTTCAGCGGGACTTATCTGGGACTGTATCCAACCCACGCTTCATCGCGGTCAGCCTGAACTTTTAGATTTAACCCAGTCTAGCGCGACCAGATATACCCAGTTGGCATTTTATGCTTTTAAGCGCTATATTGCATTTTAATATTTAAGAATTTATAACTTGAGTTCTACGTATTGGATTTCTGTTGTTTTGGTATTGTTTTGTTCATTAAATTAAGCTCTATGTTTCTAATCAGGTGCTGTAGTTTTTTGTGAGGTGTTTTCACTGTTTCACTGTTTGAAGTGTCGCACAAATACTTTACTTATTGTCTTTTAAGTGAAGCCTGCCTGCTGTGCCAAGGTGTCAGAGGGTGAGCGCAGGTTAATTTAGGGTGTGTATCTGACCAGAATTGTGGTTCTTTCTTGGATCTGGTGCATACCTCTGCCAACCAAAAACCTAATTTCTAACATTTATAATGATGTATTTGTGTTGAGCATAAGGACCAAGGCCTAGATGTATTAAACTTTAGCACAGGAACTAGAATTATACAATGGGGTGCTAAGGGATGCAAAACTGTGCAAATGATAACATCTAACAGTTTGCACTGTGATGCAACGTGGCGCAAATGATAACATCCAGCAGTTTATATGTGCAAAATGGCATTTGCTCTGAAAGTTGGTGTGAGCACAGTGCTGACACAGCATTGTGTTGCTTAGCATGGAACACCTTCAAACGTATTCCAGGTTGATGGGAAAAGCACACACCCATATTACATCAGGGAAAGCTAGATTCACTAAAATCATGCAAAGTAGCACAACCTGTCCTTGTGTGGAAAATTATTATCAAATGAAATGTGGCACAAGCAATGGGCAAAGGGTAAATGGCATATTTCCATGTGTAATAGATTTAATTTATGTGAAATTACACATATGACACAATCTACTCTTCTCTGGGCATCTGTGCATAGAGATGTGTTGTTCCTTAATTGCATAAAATGCTAGACACCTTCTTCTCATCTTTATCTATGGCATAAATAAATCTCAAGCAAAGCACTTTTATTGAATGCACGACCAGTGACATCATCCTTTTGTACATCTGGTAGTATGCAATATCATCTTTGGACCAAGGACACTAACAGTTATGCTCCAGCTTAAGTCCCATCCTTTTCACTTGTGCCAAATCTGCGTTGTACCATCATTTCATAAATTTTTCCCATAACGTTTGTTACAGGATGCAGCATGCTCTTTTCAGCTCAGCTGCATTTCCTTAGTTTCTAAAGGTGGACACTTGGGTCCTCTAACTGAGTTATTCTATTCTGAGAGGACCAAACCTATTTAGTATTGTGATTCTATTGCAGTGAGATAGATCATCTAGTTCTGAAATGTTCTCCTGGCCCAGTATAACCACATGAAATATGCTCCCGTGTATGTTTTGCCTTGCTGAACTGGGGTTTGCTTCTATGATGTGTGGTGTCAACACTACATCATATTGGCTTTGTAATCACCCCCCCTTGCCGTAAAATCAGTGTAGTCATCAACCATGGGACTCCAATACTGTAGCCGCCCCACTGCCCACGTGAAACTCCCTTCATGAGCCCTCTACAACTGGCACCCGACCAGATTGCTGCCTTTCTTGAAAAGGCTTGCAATCAAATACTTATAACAGGAACATCTCCCCAATCATGGGTGCAGACAATAGTTATTCGGCTCAAAAAGATAGCCTGCGGGGATCCTGAGGACTTGAAACATCTAAAATATTCTAAACGTATATCAGGAACTGGTTAAGTTCATGACCACCCAGGATTTTCTGGATCCTTCTCAGCATGTTTTTTGGAGTGGTCACAGCATTGCAAGGTGGATCAAGGAGGCTTTGCCATCTTGGTGTTGTTGAACCTTTCAGTTGCGGTTAATACAGTGTCTCCTTCCCGCTGGGTGCATAAATTACATCAGTTGCGATTGAGAGGGACTCCTCTTGCCCTGCTAGTGTCCTTTCTCACAATCTGGACCCACACCATGAGTTGTGGGAATTTCAGTGCAGAAGCATTCCAGCTTCCTTCAAGAGTTCTGCAGGGCTCCTCTCTTAGTCCTACCCTATTTAATCTATATATTGCTCACCTGTCCAAGCTTGTACAGTCTTTTGGTTTTTGGGTGCTGTCCTATGTGGACAACACCCAAATCATTATTTACACAGCAGATGACATATGGCTGATGGCAGAAAGATGTAAATGCTGTATGACTGAAATACACAGCTGGGTGAAAGAGAGCTGGCTGAAACTGAGTGCAGATAAAAAGGAAATTTTGATTATTGGAGAACGAACTTCAGTATGTTCAGAACTGTGGTGGCCAAAGATTTGCGGCCCCATACCTCTTCGGTAGCTTCAGCAAACAATCTAGGGCTGACTTTTGCCAATACCCTCTCTTTTGATATTCAGGATAAGAGGACCGAGAGTTCCTGCTTCTTTATCATTAAAACATTGAAAACGTGTTTTCCCTTTATACCAGCTGAACTGAGTGGCAGTGATCATTGAGCTTATCACATTGTGTGTTGACTATTACAATGCTCTGGATTTAAACAATAATAAATCCACTCAGAATATACTCCAGATCGTTCAGAACATGGCAGCTCGACTTAGAAGCCCTCTGTCTTATTCATGGAACTCTTCATCTCCAGGGGTCATTGCCCCTCAGAGCAGCCTTTCATTGGTTTATTCCTAATATACAGCTGAAGTTCTCTTGTCTTAGAAAGATGAAAATACCTAGATTTCAGAAAACTAGGTGGTGTGGTCGTTCTTTTTGGGTCGCTGCATGCATGTTGTGGAACTCACTGCACATGTGCATACCATTTTTCCTGTTGCAAACGGCCCAATTCGCAGAATGGGACTGTTTGCGACAGGAAAAAAACATTTTGGTATGTACAGAGCCCATTTTGCGATTCGGTAATCTATATACCAAATTGCAAAATAGGTTTGCGAGTCGCAATTAGGATGGGGCGTTCCCTTCCTAATTGGGAGTCGCAGCGCGATGTAGCATTGTTTTGTGACTGTGAATGGGGTCACAAAACAATCGCAGTTAGCACCAGTTTCAAACTGATGCTAACCTATTCGCAAACGGGAAGGGGTTCCCATGGGACCCCTTCCCCTTTGTGAATGGCTGCGAAAATATGACCACTGCCTGCTCTGAAAAATTGAAAAAAAAACCTTTTCATTTTTGTTTTTGAAATGCATCTCATTTTCCGTTAAGGAAAACGGGCTGCATTTTTAAAAAACTGCTTTATTTAAAGGCACTCACAGACATGGTGGTCTGCTGACCCTAAAAGGCCACCCTCCATGTGAGGGCGGCCATTCCCAATGGGGTCGCAAATTGCGACCTACCTCATGAATATTCATGAGGTAGGTCATTTGCGACCCCATTGGGAATCGCAAACAGTGTAAAGTACACTGTTGTACATCCGGTTTTGCGACTTGCAAATTGCAAGTTGCTAAGACTCGCAGTTTGCGAGTCGCAAAACCGGATCTTTGTACATGTGGCCCTTGAAAACTTAGCTCTTCTTCCTTCCTTGATGAATAGGTCTGGTCTTTTCTTTGATGTAGTTGCTCTTCTACTATGCTAGTGCTTTGACACCTATGGGTATAAAGCACTCTACAAATAGTAAATACAAATGAAGATTTTTTTAAGTCATGGCAACAACATCCTCAAGTTAAGTCTATTCAATGCACAATCTACTTATAAGTACTGTCTAAAAATACATTACGTACATAGTGGGAAATTTACCACGAGCTACGTTTATGAGAATTATGGTATATAATAAATCACCCACCATCTTCGATTTAGTGTGCCAGCAGTCCATGCTCTTGCTTCTTCTTAGTAGTAGTCTGTCAAAAAAGAAATGCTCTCTGATCATTCACTATATTTGCAAGGGACCAATATCACCAGAGCTTGCCACACAAAATACCCCTAAATAATGGACTCATCCCATCTAGGCAACCAAGTTAGATATACTCAAAAACTAAATATGCAATGGAGTCACAACCAGAGCAAATCTTTAATTCAAGTTATAAGATACCATGAAAGTGGCAACCCCACAGTGTAATATTTCCCAGCAGATTTAATTGTCCCCTTTATTCATTGATAATTTTTCACTGCTGTAGGTAACTACCAAGTATTACAATGGCATTGCTACCTCCATTTTCTATTACAGGTCTCTAGATCTTTTCTGGCTCTGACAATTTCTCTCAGTGAAGTAGTCTGAAATGGGGTGCTGGTCAAATTGTGGGTTATTTCAGGAATGGGTGCTGGTTACTTTTATTGAATAAGAGGAAAATGTGCTTTCTCTTTCTTACTCTGATCCTAAACCACAACTTTATTCTAATGAAGTGAAATAAATAATTTGTAATCCCACTGTAAATCGTACAGAGCTATTAAACTGAATTTAGAAATTATGTCTAGCTCCTTAACTCTACCAGACTCTGTGTCATTGCCCATAGGGTCTTACTCTTCTACAATATATTAGGAGTACCACTTACAGAGAAGTACAACTCATCCATCAGAGCTGAGGCAGCATCTCTGGCTTTTCAATTACTTGCTCTTATAAACATTGTTCAGCAGATATGTGTATGCCACTGTACATATAGGTTGTGTTCTCTGAATTCTGCTTTTAGTGCAAAGACTCAAACTGGTCAAAGCATTCATTACATCCTATTTGCAGGAAGCCAAATACTGTCTTGATGTAAATTTCAAGCGATCAGTTGTATTTTTTTTCTTGATCCAGTAGATGGGTTTGTGACATCTGGCAGCAATGGGAGGCAGTAGAAAGCCAGTAACTGCTCAAAGTTTATGTACGAATTGTTTACAGTAAGCCAGATAATGCTTACATTTCCATCATGTAGATATGTGTCTCCAGTTTCTTTCTGAATTACAGGAACGCTGGAACAATTCTGTGGTGATGAGAATGTTCACGATTCTGGGTACATAGAGGGAGGAGGCCTACTTTCTGGTCATTTCCTTCTTGCATTTCCTCTTTTTCAGTATGGTGATGTGCTGTCTCCTGATGTGTCAGTGCCCACCTACTCTTAATTTCTCAGTCATGCATGTATGGGTATAGTTTCTGAGGCCTGAAGATGATGCAGGCCTCAAGGAGGAGCCATTGTAGTTTCTTCAGTTTTGGGGTGATGTAGTCGAACTTTTTCAAACCCTTGATGAGGCATGTTGCACCACGTAGGATAACTTTCCCAGTTGCCAAGATTAAGTTAGGCATGCCCTTGAGCACAGCACTGCTTTGGTTCAAGTCGAAGGCAACCTAGATTTGCAGTGTTTTTCTGTGATCAATTTAGGTAGGAAGAATTTCACCTTTTCAGTGGGGAAAGATCATTCATCTCTCTTCCCTCCTCCCTCCCAAGTTCATGTCACATCTTTTCTTCAGTGTTCATCAGGCACTGAAACTAAATACCAAGACAGGCAGTATCAGGTCCTAACTCTGGGACCCAGTTTGCGCAGAACAAATAATTACTATTGGGGATTATTTCGCTTGATCTTTGTTGTAGGTGTGTTAGAGACTGTAGCAGCGAGATTAGAGTTCGTGCTGATTTCAACCTAAAGATCTAACGGGCCGAGTTTAGCCGGCAGTGGCATTTTTTCTATTAGGAGAAGTGGACGCACTTTGCGTACCTTGGTCTTCGGTTTGGGCTAATTTCAGCGCAGTTATTCTATCTAGATTGCCTCAGCATTACCCTATAACGCCTGAACGGCCGTGGTGTTGGCAATCTAGACACTTCTTGGAATGTGCTGGCTCTTTATGGCCCTGCGTTTGTGATCTGTTCCGGAATGTGCATGGTCTGTTTTCCCAGTTGCCTCCTCCCTGGCGCCATGATTAGTCCTGCATCATGTTGGCTTGAGTGCAACCTTCTCTTCCCTACTCGCAGCCTACTCCTGCGTCACACTTTGCATCATACTGCTGAAGAGACTCGGGCGCGGTTAAGAGAGAAAGGTGGGGAAAGAGAAGCAGCAGTGTGGGGGTGGGGGGGGCAATGACACAGATGAAATGTCCAAAATTGTGCACGAGCCGGGAGTAGTTTTAAACAGATGCGTGATGCTAATTCACCTGCTCCCAGCAAGACCCCGATTTTGCAAAGTGGTGTATCCATGACGTAAATGTGAAAATATATAATACATCTTGTCAAAGTAAGCTTTTCATCTCCACTCTAATGCGTTCACAAATAGCAAGAACAACTTTGCTAAAATTTGTCAAAAATATTTTGCCGGGATTTTCCCTGAGATGGATGCTTAAGGCAAGAGTTAAAGGCGGCTGCTGCAAACACGGAAGGAGACAGGACAGCGCCTTGCAAGAGATGATAAGGCAGGTTTGTTTGCATCACTTTAAAGCTTTTTTAAAGCCTGACGTCCATTAATATGTTCATTTATAATAAATCCTTGCAGTCACAGATCGCTTAATACTGCAGTTCTGATGTTTCTAGGCACAGCAAATAATAAATGTTGTCCCTTTTTAGGCTGTTAATTTCTGGTATGTCTTGGTGATGAACGACGAGCACACGGAACGACGACACTTACTCTTCTTCATACTTGGCTGGGGACTGCCAGCTCTTGTTGTCATTTTGCTCCTAGTCATCCTCCGAGGCGCCTATCATTGGAGTATGACACACATCTACGGCCTGATCCATGATGACATGTAAGTCTTTAAGAAAAATGTCAAAAACTCTTCATGCCAATAACTCTTAAAATATGTTTTTGACCAACATTATGGTTTCCTGTCTGATGTTTGGTTATGTTTTACGTGCCTGTGATAGACTGCATCATCACAAATGTATTTGTAAACTAAATTTATAATAATGTAACTTTATGTGAGAAAATGCAAAGCTTCCAAGTGTCCTAAAGGCCATGTCGCAATGCATCTTGTGGTTTTGCACACCAAACGGATGCACTTAATGCACCACTAATGACTTGCATCGCCAAATGTGAAAGTGCTGGTAGTAGCAAAACCTCCTACCCAGCACTTAATTTGAGCAGGTGCGACCCACCCCTCGTGGCACACACGTTTGGGGACCAACGCTTAATTTTCTTCAGTAGAACATGATGTGTTCAGGTATTTTTATGGCTGAAAAGCCCCCACCCACTCAGTAGTTGGCAAGCACCATTATTGGGCCCCTTCTGGCACCGGTCTTAATGATCTTGGTCAGTGCTGAAATAAGAAAAGCCTTACTCCAGAGGCCCATTAATTGGAGGTCAAGGTATGATAGTCAAGCAGTCTGACAATCAGTTTATATCTATTTTTTTAAACTCTGCCACAAAGAAGTTGGAAACAAGGAGAAACATGACATGAAATCTGTTCTTGCTTAATCGGTTGGAAAGTCTATTTTTAAAAATATTAATGGGGTTTCTTGTGCGTCCAGTAAATCTCAGGGAATAATAATAATGGTTAGATAACTCTGGTGGTTAATGCACTGGCTGGAGAAATCTATGTTTTTTCTAGTCACAGTTTGGACTCATATAGTAGCGTAGTGGCTTAATGTGCCTCCTGCAAAGCACACTTTGTACCATGCACATGACAGATTATTGTGTTAAGGGGTTACTGCTTTTGGGACAGATATATTTGTATAACTTTTATAACTTGCAGTTCATAAATTGTAATTCTTGTAATATATATCACATTAAGCTCTGACCCCCCCATCAAGGACCTGCATGCAAACTGTAAGGAATGGGTTTAGAACCCTACTGTTTTTTTTCTGTTATTATGGACTGCTAAAAGGGGCTTTTTTGGTAGTAATACATTCTTATTAATATGGACAACACCAAGCACTGTGTTACATTTTAAATCTTGACTTTGTTTCTCCCATCCATGCACTCTTAACATATAATCCATCTCAGTAAAGATGATGTGTGACTCCTGCACCTTGAAAATCTCAGTGTTTTATGTAACATCCTGTAGAGTCATTTATACAATTGTATGATTTATTTTCAATGTATAATATGTTTGTGTGTTGTAAGGAACTCTGACACCCTACATTGGGATGGGTAGTGCTACGAAAAAAATAAATAAAGAAGTGTTATCTAAATGATTATTCATGATAATACTCCTACAGACTAACATATATTAAATTCGTTCACTGTACACGTATCTCTGACATATAGGGGTTGACCAATGTCAAAAACCTGCCTCCAAATCAAAGTTTCTCTTAAATAGTTGTGAAGCGATCACAAGCTGTGTGCTTTTGTTTCCCCTCCATTGCATTGGCATTTAGGTGATAGGCTCCAGATAGTTCCCAGCTAGGATTATACTTGAACAAAAAGAGGGTTGATGATCCTTTAAATTTGTCCTTTGTTTTAGGCCCTGCTATAATAAGAAAGCCTCCTCACTGCCTTCACTTGGTGCTCTGAACAGAAAACAGACAACATGCGGATGCTACTGAATTGTGTGCCGGGGTTGACAAATTACACCATGATGAATTCAGTATACTTTCACTGGAGCTAAACAGAACCCTGAGCTGTCTCAATAATAGCTGGCAAATCTGGGATACTGCTGGATCCCCCCCTTTATTTAAGCACTGATCATGGTGCAAGCTTCTACCTGCATAAATGAGCTCTTAAAGGGTTCTTTTCAGAGATTGTCATGCTAGGATACAATCAGGCCTCACAAAGAACCATACATGCCATCAGTCCACTTTGAGACTCCTCTCAGCAAGCTAAATATATGTATATCGCCAGTATATATACTGTGAATATACTTGTGGGATTTTGGTCTAGAAAGTTGCCTGGGTAGCCAGTCACATTCAGATTAAATCTAAATGGGCTAAGTCAATGGGGGTGGCACTGAAGAATAAAGATTGTTCAAAAATGAATATCATCCCGTACTCGGCACTCCATGGCGCAAATTTTCATTGCAGGATGTTTCTTAACAGACGGATGCTTTATTGTACACCCAGCACTGTTCATAAATTTCCCTCCAGTATATCACCTAGATGTCCAAGATGTAGCTACTA
The DNA here is from genome assembly GCF_031143425.1 of Pleurodeles waltl. Lineage (NCBI taxonomy): Eukaryota > Metazoa > Chordata > Amphibia > Caudata > Salamandridae > Pleurodeles > Pleurodeles waltl. Next base: position 506,983,019 of record NC_090436.1, read on the forward strand.
TGCAAATTGGGATTGGTGACATATGTTTTTCACATTTCCTCAGCTTGCGCAATTTTGAGCAGATATTTTTATTTTCTTAATCAAAAATTAAGGGTCGACTAAATGCCAGCTTCTTAAGCAATGTTGGTTAATGCCAAGACCTATCACTGTGTAACACCCATAATCAAGTCATGATTTTGTATTGCACTTTTAATTGCACGTTTGTAAATAACAACCAATTGGAAAGCTTGGTTACCACCAACATTTGAACAATGGGTTCACAAGCTACAGAAAGTTGGACACCAAGAACAACATTTATTTTCAACACCAGTTTAAAGAACAGATAGATACATTTCAAAATTTGAGAGGTTTGTTGGAACAAAATAATGAAGAACTATGGTGAAATTATTTTATTTAGGATGATATGGACTATGTCTGCTATTTGACTGAAGATGTATTTTTATTTCAGAACAACCTCATTAAAAAGAGTGGTAAAGTCATACTTCTGCAGGAAACCCCTATGGCCACAGAGTCCCTTAAATCTTGTGGCCCGAACTATATTTAAATTCACACGTAATGCTGCTATATGCAAAATACTTGGAAGGCTACATTTATCTAGCTTCAGATTGGAAAATAATGGTAGGTTTGAGGTAATTTATCAGGAATGGGTGCATTGTTTACCAGGGACAGCCCCTCCACAAGAGCGGAGGAGTGTCACCCCACAAAAAAATTCCCCCAGAACGGAAATATAAAATGGTAATAAACTTTCTTCATTGCCATTTTATTTTTCAGCACCCGACCCCGTCCTAAACTGAGTGTCAGGACTGGGCGGGGCAATTGCTGCCGAGTGGCAGCAGGGAGCTAAGCACTTGTTTAAAGTGTGCATGTCCCTTTGTCCGGCCGTCTTGCGATGGCCAGCCTGACATGGGCAATTTAAATGTCTCTAACCTAGCTGTCATAGGACAGCTAGGTTAGAGAAAGCACAGGCCAGAGCCTGCTCTCACCAATCCTGACGCTGTTTTCCTGCTGGTTACCAGCATGAAAGCAGCAGCAGGATTGGCTAGTGCAGTTTCCTGGGTCCCGTCGCGCATTGGAGCCAGGAGAGACGATGAAAGGAGAGAAGATCGACCTCAGGTAAGTGCGTTTTTAAATGTTATTATTATTGTACAACCCCCACCCTTACCCAACCCCCACACCCCCCTGGACCTCCATTGTAAATTCGAGCCAGGCTCCACTGTTGGTTACAATACTTTTGTGAAACCATCAACAAGATTTTTTCGAGACATTTTACTAGTTGTGTCGGGTAAAGAACGTTTGGGGCAATATAATTTAGATGTTTGCAAAGTCAGTATTAGGCTAACGTAGCCAGAGGCCTTGTCAAACAGTCCTTCAGAGCACTATAAGCAGCTATGACCTAAATTTTGCACCACAGTCCCATTCTAGTCTCTTTTTTGCCAAGGATGATTTTCATTCCCAGTTCAGCCATATGGAATGCTGTGAATCTAGGTTTTCCTTTGTGGCAACTGCAGGGTGCAAGTCATGTGGACAAACACACCTACAAACACCCATTTGAAAATACCAGACATACATGCACCCATGCCCCCACACCAACATGCATTCTTGCACACAGAACTACAGGAGTCCACTCTCCTAGCCCACCTGATTTACAATCCCTTAAATACACAGACCAATAATCCTCTTGTTATATTGGTTGATTGTGTAGTGCTTTAAGCTGCAGGGATCCTTTAAAAGGTTCAAGACAGAAATATAAAAATGAAAATGAGGTAATAAGAAAGGGGGAGTCAGATATGTGCCTAGTCAACGTGTCATAGAGGGAGCAGAAGAGGAAACTATGTTGTAGAAGGAAAGAGCAAGCAGGATACAGTAGATGGTTTACATCACATCAGAGGGAACCAAAGTATGAGGAACTAAGGCCCTAACAGATAGATGTTTGGCAATAATAGACTATTAGAGAGATGTGAAGGAGAGGAATATACTATGCCAAGTAACTAACACATGCAGGGTAACACACAAACAACAAACATACAAGCACACTTACATCCCCACACAACACAGATACCGTCAGACAGAAATTAAGTAGGTGCAGGGAAAGTAAATGCATGAACAGTAAACTAGGTGGAAAGACAGATGTATGCAAACATGTATTATATCTTTGGACTCCTTACTGCTGAATCCAAATTTGAAGTAGAAGATAGATGTGTCTCAATACCTGAAAGGAGTAAATTTCCCATCCCAATACAGGGTGAGAATGTTCCTGCCAGAGGTTTGTGCTAATAACATATTCTCAGTTTTGTACTCATTCATCTAGTTTTGCAGGTGTTCGCATCCTGGAATACACACAACCCGTCATTGTAAGCAGATTTACTCAAGCTGAGAGTTCTGCCAAATTGGCCGAAATTAAATCATGTGTAAAATAATCTATAAGTACAAACATTTTATGAATTACTGATGAAAATATCCACTTATAAATAATAAATCTGTTGCTAAGATGAGACAGCACAAATAACTTTGTGTATTGTCCCGTTCCTTAATGGAAGAGCATTACCAAATAGTTATAACAATCAGATCCATACAGTGGGCTTAAGAAAATCACTCATTCTGAAATTTGGAACCAAAGTAGACAAAACCTTTGGAGTACATGTCATTATGGGTTACAGTGGGCAGTCTTGTCAATTCAAAACAATTGCAAATTCTGTCACTGAATATTGTATTTTATGAGGTATTTTTATAGTGCTTCTTACCCCTATTTGGGGTGCTGAAGCACTTGTCCCTGTAGGTATGTGGTTGGAAGGCTGTTTGTTGGCTTTGGCCTAGGTGAGAAGTGTATCCATGTAATGCCTGATGACGTCCGAGTGGTGGCTATCGTGGTTCAGGTCGCAGTGTATAGCATGAGGAAGAGTGAGATAGAGACACCCATTTATAAAATAAGAGTTACACTGGCGGCTCTGCAGGTCCCTTGGTGTGTTGGTAATTTATCTTTTATGCTCTTCATACAATTTTGTATGCTGTTGTGGCAGAAGGACATCCACTCTGAGATCTTAGATCTTATGGATCCTCAAGAGGTAACATGCATCATAAAGAGTGAGGGGGATCAGAAATCCACTTGGATCAACTGACATACAGTCCTCTTTTATATAATGCCAGGTTACATGGTATGCTTGTCCAGTTGACAGTAAGGATTCAGTTAATAAACTGGTGTGTGATATGATATGATATGATATTGCCAATGTAAGGCTGGGATTATTGGAACTCAAATTATCGTTTAGCACTTTATTAGGAAACATGAAGTTCCTTGACCCCGCTGGGCCCAAGAGGTGGGACCTTTGAGCCAGCTAAAGAAAAATCAGGAATTGCAGATCAACAACAGATCAACAATTAAATACTTTGCATTTGAGTAGAAGTCAATAATGAGAGTTGGATTATATTTCGAAGTCTTTATTAAATCTTTCAGTAATTAAGTTCTTTGATTAATTCATCAATATTCAATACAAATACAGAACAATGTTTGAAAGTGCACTCCATACATCTAATCGCTATTCTAATCTACTTTCAGTAAAAGGAAACATTAACAGAACCCATAGAGTTCTGGCCTCTAGATATGAAAACATAAAAACTTAAATAGAACTTCCCACGTAGAGAGGTTCAAGATGCTTTTCAAAGTCTCAATAGCATAAAATCAGAGAATAATTTAGAGGTTCTCAGAGTGAATTTAAGGTGCATCTGCACAGAGGCAAGTCAAAATATTTAAATCAGAGTCCTCTCAAGGAGCAGTCTACGAAAAAAGGCTTGCTTCTCCCTTCCAGGTCTTTCTGCTCTGTCAGCTCAGCTCAGTTCAGTTCTCATCTAATCTCTAGTCTAGGAAGAGGCATTTATACATTTTTAATAAGTAAGAAATTGTGAATCTTGGGTAGATAACTTCTGGTTTCATCCAATGAAATGTTAATGTTTTCGTGCGAATAGAAGAGCTTCCGTCGACTTTGCAAGTTTTGACAAAGCACATCCTAAACACAGATACAATTTAATATTCCATGCATTATTTTTGATAACATATTTTTTTGCATCTGGTTCTCACTCTATAAGACAAAACAAGTCAAGGTAAGTATTACACATTCCAAATGTTGTCATTCCTGTTCCAATACATTTTCAATAACTCTGCATATTCATAAAGAAATAACTTTTAAGATTAATCTAACGTTACAGCTCTTTTTAAAATGGGTCAATTGGGTAAATAGCTAAGACCTAACATTCTCTCTATTTATTCTACTGTTGCAACAAGGCATTTGCGCATGAAAAAATATACACTTGTGACCATGACACAGGTCATAACTAACAAAGAGGAAAGAAAGGTGAAGAAAAAAATTAAGTTATGTGCTGCTTAGCGATTTTAAGTTAAATGCATGCCTCAGATGCAATGTCATGGTTATGTGCAGTAAGTGATTTAGGCCTACAGAATATTGTTAGGTTAATGATTATTATTTTCAACCAGTAAAAACGCTTCCACGACCACATGAAATGTGTCATGCCACAGTGATGTGGGAAGAACTGTCATAAAGTCTATATAATAGTTAGATTATTTTATGCAGGTTTCAGGTCTAAAGGTGGAGAGTGACAGCGGATACTCCAGATGTTGATTAGAGAGGTATAGTTATATTACATCCATATTTTGAGGTTTTTGTGAGGTTATGTTGGGTGGAGCTCCCTAGTTTGGAGTAAAGTATTGTGTTTGTCTTCTAACTATGGAATTCTGGTCCATACTGTTCCATAGCTTTCGACCTTGCTTGTATTGGTTGGAATATCATACTGAGTTCTATCCCAAGGTCAGCATTTGATGTAATTATCTTGGGAACAAACGTTTTCACCTTTCTTCTGAACTGTATGTGCTTCTGGGGGCTTGGAATCTTGGTGGATAATAAGTTCCAGAGGCTGACAGCTTGTACCGAGAAAGTGGAGACTCCTATGGATTGTTTTGAAGTTGGATGGAGATCTGTGGTTCTGCTTTGAAGCACAGTGTCCTGTTTTGTTTGTATTGTTTAAATTTAGTTTGTAGGTATAGTGTTAATTTTCCTTGGGAGGCTCTGAGTACAATGCAGAGTGCACTGAACATGGAATGACACAATTAAAGCACATTATACTGAATGAGAGCTTTGACCAGTGGAAGTGAATGTCAAACTGAAATACTAACAAGCCACATAGCAAGACAATTGCGAGCATGTGAGATTGCAAAATTGCAACATATTAGAGGTGTGGTTGTTGAAGCAACTAATGACTCACGTTGCAAAGCCACAATCCCATGTGACCAATTTTCCAATTGCTTGCGTGACTTACATTTTTGTCATTTAGAAATCCAAAACATTTGTTGCCTCACCTGTTTATGCTACAAATGCAAAGATGTTGACATACCAAACTGAAAACTGTAGTTAGACGAAATGCATATTTGACATGCATTGATTGTACTGCAAACACAAGAATACACTGTGGCCCTCATTCTGACCTCGGCGGTCTTTTCGCAAGACCGCCGAGTTACCGCCGCGGTGAAGACCGCCGACCGCGGCGGTATGCCGCTGTGCGCATTCCGACCGCTGGGAGCGTTCCGCCGGGAAACCGCCGGCAGCCAGACTGGCGGTCGGCGGGAAAGTGGAGACTGGTCAACCGCCATGCCAGCAGAACACCGCCCCCAGAATTACGACCCACATTTCTGTGTGGCGGTCTTCTGTTGGCGGTGTGCTGTCGGCGGTCACGTCCCTATGGCTCCCGTCGCCTCCCGGAGGACCAACGCACAAGGTAAGTTGATCGTCCGTGAGGGGAGGGGGTGGGGGGTGTTGTGTGATGTGTGCGTGCATGGGGGTGTGCAGATGTGCATGTTGGGGTGCGTGCATGTCGGGGTCCGTGTATGTGCATTTCGGGGTGGGGAGGGGGTTCGTACCACCTCTGGGGGGTGGCAGGGGGGTGGAGGGGGTGGGGGGAGGACTCGGGGGGGCAGTGGGGGGTGGGGGGGGACCCCTATCAGTGCCAGGGAAGGAATTCCCGGGCCCCGATAGTGCCTACCGCCATGGTTCGCATGGCGGTTCCCGACCGCCAGAAACCGCGGCCGTAAGCAGGGTCATGATATGGGTGGCGGTCTTGGGGCGACCGCCGGGCCGGAGTGCGCAAACTCCAGCCCGTCGGTCATGACCGCCGTGGCGGTCAGAGTGGGGAAGTGGCGGTCGATCGCGGCGGTGACCGCCGCGGTCAGAATGCCATTTTTTGGACCGCCGGTCTGTTCGCGGTCCGACCGCCGCCTCTCCGCCGACCGCCAAGGTCAGAATGAGGGCCTGTATTTTTTAATGGCAGATACGCTCGACCAGTGAGGAAGTTTGGGGTTAGACCTAAATGCATATCTGGGACTTTACCATGTTGTTCTATTTAATTGTTGGACAGACGTCTATACTGATGTGGGTAACCATTTTCTCTATCAAAAGTTTTGCATCATAGGACATTTTTAAATCATAGGAATTCCCAACGTTACCAGTATGAGAGCCATCATTGTGATTAGCAGGTGAATACTACTATGAAAAAAACATCAACAAATACAGTATGGGATTAATTTTGTGAACTTCATTATTTACTCAGTAGTGTTGTGTATGCTGCTTTGTAAGCTATATCATGATATCAGTAATACAGGTCCTCACCACAGTTTCACCTTCTTTATCATCACTTGATTGACTCCTTATCCTAATCTTCATCATCAAACTGCCCTTTTCGCTGCTAATAAACTAGGAGTGTAATCTGTAGAAAGTAAACCAGACTCATAGAGCCCTATTTATTTACTCTTCTTGCCACTGCTTGTATGACCCCTTAGATCACCTGTTGTAAGAGTAGTGACAGTTGTACCAAGGAACAAACCAGCGGTAGGAGCAGCTATCCCTATTTGAAGTCTGAAAGTGAAACCTTACTGACCTGATTTATAAAGCTCTTTTTAGCCTTAAAGATGTGTATTTGATAGAGATGGCAATGAGGATGGGGTCGATGCCACCCTGGGTCACGGGAGGCATTGGGAGGTTTGACATTGGAACTGACGTCTGGGAAAGTTGAGGTGGTACAACTGATGTCTGTTAGGATCCGGGAACAGATCCATGGGTGCACTCCCGGAGCCAAAGCCGTCAGTGTGGAATCCAAGGGGGCCCCTGCCAACTCTGGGGGGCCTGAGGGTACTAAAGTGGAGTCAGACTACCCAAATATGATGTGCATGGCCTTATAAAACTCTCAGAGTTGGGCAGGGGTCTCTCGGGCTCCTGGAAACTCGGGAAGGTACACAGCCGACCTAGAAGCAGGCTCAGAGGACAAAGGTCTGGAACAACAATGCTCATTTTCCCTTGTCCAGTAGATCGACAGACGGGGTGAAGTCGAAAAATGCTTGTTCTTCTTCAGATTCTTCTTGTGCCTCGACTTACCCGACTGTCCCGAGGACTTGGAGTGGGATGTTGATGAATGGGGGCTCTGCGACCATTCTCTGCACCTTCCTCTCAACCGAGATGGGAAGGGACGTGGAGTTGAGTGCCAGTCAGGATTGAGCTTTAGGGACCACTCCCTAAACGTTTTTAGATTAATGCACTGCATTTGGAGCACAACTTCAGGTCACGATCGCACTCCAGACACCACAATCACACAAGGTGAGGATCAATCATGGACATCGCCCAACAACATGATCCACAGGTCTTGAGCCCACTCTTATGTGACATCTTGATGCACCAGGAGTGCAGACACTCAAAAATCTTCAACATAAAGTAAAACAAGACCAGTCAAAAAGTGACTGAGGGGTAGTTCTTCTTCGGATCAGCACTGGTTGGCACGGAAAGAAAAGTACTGACCTCAGCGCGCCGGGGTGGCACCTATATAGGCCTGCGACATCAAATCTGGCACACACAATGCCGATGACCAATGCCACCTCATGGCATGCAGGGGTACCACTCAAGAAAAATCTCTGGATCCAGACTGATGCCTGGGAAAAGTCTAAGGTGAGGAATCTGCAACTAGAATATGTTTCTACCAGATAATGCATTACTGAAGGTAGGTAACTTGTTCATTAGTCTAAAAATTGCTGGATTTTTGTCTGCTAGGTATTCAGAAAAAGTTGTCTAGCAGGCATCAATGCTTTTAGGCTTATATAGGTACTCCATGACATGATGAGTGATGAGAAGTAGAAGGCTCAAGACATAGTTTGCTTAGTTAGTTTGTGATTGTTCACAAACTTTTGTGTTTTTGAGAATTCACAAACTAGTCTCCCACTCTTTCACACTTTGGTAATGGTTGGAGATTAGCTTCTGCAAAGGGCTGGAGTATGTCCCATGCATGGGTGAGAAACAGAATGGATTTCTCCCTAACATCATGGGGTGATGTGCAAATTGTTTTTCCATAGGAATAAATGTTTTTTCCTTATGAAAAAATGTGCAGTTGAATGTAGGAGCTGGCTTTCCCCAATGCAGGTTTGCAGTGTGCATTCAGTTCTGCGTTGTGGGAATACAAATGCCCAGAAACTTCCCATTTAGAAAGGTGTAACAAGTGCACCTTTATAGGTGAACAGTAGGGAATGTGTGTGAATTGCAAAAACGTAGTAAATTTGCACCCTTTAGTTGGACCGAGGATTTACTATTTTGTAAATGTGTCAGTGTTATTTTTTTTTTAGCATTTATTACATTAAGACTATTCCTAATTCAATTTTTGTTAAGGATTTTGCAGACATTTTTGAGAAAAGTTATTCGTGGTTCCCATTGTATTGTCCACATTTCCAAACGTGGAAGGTCTGAAATGTTTTGTTAGTTTACTCTGCTCCATGAGGTGGCTAGACCTCTGTGTGGGAAACAGAATCTGAAGGTCAATCATCTTTTAATTGGGAGATCTCTTTCACTTGGCATTTGAGTTTTAGCTTTAGTTCCTGATTTGTTGCTCTTTTTGACTGGTTGTCAATTGTGGTTGTAGCATTTTATTGGATAGGCTTCTACCACTGTGTAGGTGGAACAGCTTCAGCGTGCACCACAAGCTACGCTCTGTTTTCCAGCAGAGGCCGCTGCATAACTCAAGAGCAGTGAGAGGGAGGGAGATGAGGTGAAAATAATTTTAAAAAATGAGGCACTCTTACTTTGCCTCTGTCCCTGCCGCCTCACTTGTTGCTCCTCTTGTGGTGTCCCAACATTCACTGCTGGGACACAAGCACAGACTCCCCAGCAATCCTGGTGCTGCTTTCATGCTCAACTTAGCATGAAAGCAGCACCAGGATTGGTCTGAGCGGCTCGGACTGCCGCTCAGACACAGCCCTGTGGTCTGTGCAGTTTCTCCAGGGTGGGGAAACCTAAGAGCGCATGTGTGTTTGGCCAGCCTCAGACTGCCGGCCAAACACTGATGCGCACTTAGGTTCATTCTCTCCCCTCCCTATCCCCCATCCTGTGGCCAAGCTCTGCCACCTCCCTGCACTGCTGGCTGTGCCAGAAGCAGAAAAATAAAACTATCGCAAACTATCATTTTATTTTTCTGCTTCTGGCTCAGCCAGTGGGGTGGCGCTCTTTTGCCATAGCAAAGGAGCCGCCCCTGCTGTGTTCTAATTCAAGCTACTATTTTGTTTAGCAAGTGAAGTTGGAAATACATGCTTTAACCTTTGCATTCACTTGTGGAATGAAGGATAATAATGAGTATTATAGACTCACATTCTCTCGACTGGTTTACTGGTGTGTGGTGGGTTGTTCTTCTTTTAATTCATGAGAGAATGGAGGCCTGTAAAGGAGACCAGCAAAATGTTTCTTGAAAACCTAGAGGTGTGGGCCCAATGTAGTGTGGCCAGGGTGCAATAGGAGATGAATGCTGCCATTTAGCATCTTACCACTAAGGCGAGTGATAGGTGAAGCCTTGGTCGTGTTGTGGCAGGATATGAAGAAAAAAAAATTATGGAGCAGTCTGGCACATGGTGATAGAACATGAAGACAGGACTATTTTCCCCAAAGGATTATGGATATGAAAAAAATAATTTATGGAGCAATCTGGCACATGGTGATAGAACATGAAGACAGGACTGTTTTCCCCAAAGGATTACATGATCCCTGGAAGCATGCTTTCTGAAATCTGTATTACTGAGTATTTCACCACGGGGCTGGAACTAGTGGAGGCTAGTTTTGAAGGCCTGTGGCGGCCTCCGATAGCTTTGCTCTCCCTCAAGCTCCATGAGATGAATGCAATAGACATATTGAGGTTCATAAGCAGAGAGGAAATTGAAGAAGAGATACATGTGAAGGAAACATAGCAGGCTGAAAGAGAGACAAAGGATGAGGGAAATATCAGAAAGAGAGGGAGAATAGAGAAAGGAGGAGTGTAGGAATGGGCTGGTTGGAATGATGGATGGTTGAACAGATGGATGGATGGATGGATGGATGAAAGATGATGATGGAAAAAAGAGCATGAGACAGTGCTGGGAGAATGGAAGGAGAAGGAGTGAGAATGAAGATGCAGAGAAAGAGTTCAGTGCTAAATGAGGCATGATGACACGGCAGCCGCATCATTTTGTAGGCACACACATTTGTTCAACATGCATGTGCCTGCCTACAAAAGCACACTTTTTAAAAATTACAGATCTAAGAGGATGGGTAAATCAAAAAAGTAGGGCAAAAGTGCTGTAAGGAAGTCTATTGCAAAAGTGCAAAAAACAAATAAATAATGGATTAGCGAGTTGGAAGCAGGCGAGGGAGAAGCAACATACGGGCAGAGGGAGAAGCAGCATATCTGGGAGGGGAGAATCAACAAGAAGGAGAACATGAGTGAAAGAGAGTAACGTGATGTGTGAGGGACAGAAGCATATAGGCAAGAGAAAGCAACATGAAGGTGGGGTGACGGAGAGAAGTACTTTGGCAGACAGAGTGTGTGGGAAGATAGGGACACTAGGGAGCCAGGTAGAAAACACATGCACTCTCATGAAGCACTTAAGCATAAAGAAAAAAGTTGTACTCTAAAAGAAAGCAGAGGGTGCATAGAAGTCAGCCAGTCAAAGCAATAGGTGAAGGAGCAATGCCCTATGTGAGGAAGAAACAAATGATTCACAAAAAAATCAAATAGGAAGCAGCCAAATAAGAGTGACAAAAAAACAACCGTGGGTGGGCTCCAACCCCGGTATGTTTTTGGTAAGCCCACACCATGGCTTTCACAACCAGACAGCTTATACTGTCTGGTGAGCTCGACGTGAAAACCTCTTTTGGAATATTACTAATGAAGAAGAAACAAAAGGAGAACTTACAGTGAGTCAGGAGCATTAATAGTAAAACCTCCAATCTCCTTCAGCTGTCTACATAAGTGGCCTGGCAGTGAACACCAATTTTAATGCACTTCAGATTCAAGCTAGACAGGAAAGCCTTAACTAGATCCCGATTGCTGCCCACTCCGTACAAAGTTTCTCGTTTTTCTACGTTTATGTACATGCAGTCCTTAATCTGAGCCGATGGATTCTGGTGCAGGGCACTGGTATTTATTTTTGAGAGCCGACACTTATTTTTCTGCCTCAAGCATTTACTAGGAACAAAAGACATATAGGAAAGATGGAGGAAGAGAAAAACGAAAAAGAATCACAATGGGAGAAAGCAAAAATCTGCAAGATTGAGCTGAATAGGCAGGGAGTGGCTGTAAATGGATTAAAGAGGCCTGCGATGGATTCAGAATTACGTTGCCTCAGTATTCCACCCTCGCACATTTAATTGAAGCATTCACGTGTTTCCAAGGAGAGCTTTGGGCACAACACTTTTTTTTTTTTTTTACACAAATTAAGCACTGTGTACATGGGTAGTTTTCTCCTGCACACTGTCAACATTTCTGTGTGTGTTATTTGGCGGTGAAAATGGATGTGTCTTTTTTCCAGTTAACTTTAAACCGTTTTCTTTGGGACATTGAAATTGGCAAACTATTTTAGCAAAAACTTAAAAGGGGCATAAAACTAGATTTTCACATGCAAACCCACTTGCAGAGAAATTTACAAACAACTGGGAGTAAACTATATATATATATAATAATATAAACAACTCTAGTTAAAACTACATATCTAAAATACTACATTGACTTAAATAACCTTAGCACAGCATCTAAAATATTGCAATGCTTGGTGTGCATAATATCGTTAGGTAGCCTCAGCATGCTCTGTAGAGCAATTTATTTAAATGTTATAATTGTTTACATGAACATTAGCAATAGGAGATCCGAATGAACATTACGTTTGGTGCTAAATTGTTCTTCGAATATAAAATATAATGCACTGATAGGCATAAACTGTATTCTGTTTCAATTCATTTATATGATCCTAAGGCGTTTTTCATTTTTTGTTGCTACCGAAAATCATAACTTTAGTTTTCTCCTTTTTATTTTCAATGTCAAGAGGTCAATGAAAAGCTAGCAATTTTTCCAAGGAACCCTCTTTTTCATACAGTGTGATTAATCGTGAGATGAGTGTGAACCCCATCTTTAGTGGGGAAAAATATTTGCATCGCGGAGGTCAGTTCATCAGTATCCAGATTAAACAACAGAATGGGAGGACACAACCCTGCTTGCCATCCCGTTAAGTTATGTCCTTATCAAAGATCAGTCCATGAGTCCATAGCATTAGCCTCGCACCTCAAACTATGGTTAATGAACAACTCTATAATTTCAAGGAAGGTGAGTGCAACACACCCTGTCACGGTATGGCTTATTTGTCAAATAAAGTGACACAGCTAATCTCCAGATAACATCAATAGAAGGCAATGAACTAAAGTATAGCTCATTGTCTAATTAGAGAATCTATGGCAAAACTTTGCTTGATCGATGTCCTCTGTCAAAACGCGATAAGCCACAGAGTCCAGTTCCCATTTTCATACACCAACATAAGTGTAGATGCTCTTCAGGATTCCAGGACAAGACAAGGTCCGTGGATGTTTTAACAAGATAAAGGTACAGTGAGCTTGCTTTGCTCTTCAGTAATACCCACAGAGGATGAGACTTTACTTTTTACAACCTGTCTTGTTACCACTGATAGGGTTAGTTCGCTTTGTCTCAATGATCAACCAGTAGGACTGCCAATCTCGTGGGGTGAATGAAATTTCATCTTCTGTTAAAACATATCTTTGTCGGTATTATGTTTTCTTTCATTTATATTTTTACAGTTTTTTAGTTTTTGATTTTATATCCATTTTTCCAGTCTATTATATTTATTGGTATTAATAGAAAGAGTATATTCAGTTCTCTCCTTTTAATTTTCATTGGAATCCTCAGGCAGTACATTTCCTGGTAGATTGCTCAGCAGTGATTTTTCCCCAAATCAATGGTGTACCCTTTCTAGCCTCTTTTGATGTGTCTCGAAAAGTTTTAAATGTTTTGTTGGTCCAAGAGCGACAAGTTACTTACCTTCAGTAATGCCTTATCTGGGAAAGACAATATATAGTTGCAGATTTCTTATCTTAGAATTTCCCCAGGGTGTCTGTCTCGATCCAGGGATTTTTCTCTTGCAGTACCCCTGCATGCCATTAGGTGGCGTTGATCAGCTGTGTCCATTGTTGGCGTCGTGCAAGCCGGATATGACTTTGGAGATCCTATATTGGCACCACCCCGGCGCGCTGATGTTAGTTTCTTTTCACGCCTTTCCACACCAGAAGCACAGAGACATGAAAAACACTGACCACTGGTGTGTCAAAACCAGGGCCATGAAAGGGAAGACCCTGTCCCTAGAAATCAGTTTGCAGAGTGGGGAGGATGGGTGGGCCGGTTAGGAATCTGGAACTAGATATTGTCTCTACTAAATAAGGCATTCCTGAAGGTAAGTAACTTGTCCGTTTGATAGAGACATCTAGTTGAACATTTCTTACCTTAGAATAGATACCCAAGCAATACCATCCCCAGAGGAGGGTCTGAAAACTAAAATCACACCAGAAAGTCCTGTGGGACCGAACGGGCAAAGTGCCCATCCTTATGGACCTGACTGTCCCAGTAGTGTTTAGTAAACATGTGCAGGGATGCCCACGTTGCCGCCTTACAGATAGCCAGGACTGGAACTCTGCATGCTAACACAGTAGTTTCGGCTTTAGCTCTGGTAGAATAAGCACACAAGCCCTCAGGGGGTTGCTTGCACATTTTAATGCACACCACGACCTATCTGGAGATGGTCCACTTCTGCACTGCCCGATCTTTCTTTGCACCCACATAACCAACAAAGAGTTGACATCTACCCGGAACCCTTTGGTATGATCAAGGTGGAACGCTGACGCTTTTTTTGGGTCCAGGTGGTGGAGTCTCTCCTCTTCCTTAGAAGGATATGGGGGTGCGTAAAAAGTAGGCAAGGTGATAAATTGGCCTACATGGAAGGGCGTAACCACTTTCAGGAGAAAGGAGGCCTGTGTGCAAAGCAACACTTTGTCAGGAGAGATGGAAAGGTAGGGTGGCTTAGATGACAATGCCTGCAGTTTACTCACCCTGATGGCAGAATTAATGACCACAAGGAAGGCTGTTTTCAAAATGAGAAGCCTTAGAGGACAATTGTGGAGAGGCTCGAAAGGAGCACACTTCAGGAATGTCAGAACCAAATTCAAGCCCCGTTGGGGCATAATGAATGGGGAAGGAGGAAACATATGAGTAAGGCCTTTAAGGAACCTATTTATAGCAGGGTATTTAAACAAAGAAGGCCGATCAGGCAGCCGTAAGAAAGCAAAGATTGCAGACAAACAACCCTCGAGAGTGCCCAAAACAGAGCCCTGCTGGGCCAATAAAAGTATAAACAATAGAACCTCGGAGAAAGTGGCAGAAAGGGGGTTGTCAGACTTGTCTGTGCACCATGGCACACATTTCTTCAAACAACAGACGCATACCGTTTTGGCTGCGGGATGCTTGGCTGCCAAGATAACGTTACAGACTTTGGGGGGAAGATCAAAAGCTGTCAGCTGCCACCCCTTAGTCTCCATGCAAGAAGGTGGAGACTGGACAGGATAGGGTGGAGAACCCTCCCCTGCTGCTGTGACAGAAGTTCCTCCCAAAGGGGCAGTTTGATCGGAGGCTCGATGACCATGCTCAATAGCTCAGAATACCAGACTCTTTGTGACCATTTCAGAGCCACACAAATTACTTGGGCCCCGTTATTCTTGACCTTCTAGAGAACTCTGGTCTGAAGTGGTATAGGCGGAAAGGCATACAGGAGGACTGAGCTCCACTTGAGATGAAAAGAGTCACCAAGTGTGTGCCGCGTTGGAAACTCCAACGCGCAATACTGCTGACATTGCGTGCTCTCTGCAGAGGCGAACAGATCTAACCAAGGCTCTTCCCACTTCTGAAAGAGACCTTGCATCACCTCCAGATGGAGACGCCATTCATGATTGACCAAGCATTGTTGGCTTAGTTTATCTGCTCTGGCGTTCAGAGAGACCGCCAGTTGTTGAACCACCAGTTAAATGCCCCGATGTTCCAGCCACATCCAGAGGTGCAGAGCCTCCTGACAAAGGGTCCACGACCTCACCATGCCTGCTTTTTGCAGTACCACATGATGGTGTTGCCCATGAACACCTACACTACCTTCCCTTTGAGAGAGGGAACAAATGCTTTTAATGCTAGTCTGATCACCCAGAGCTCCAACAGGTTGATGTGGAGTCTAGACTCTGCTGGAGAACAGATGCCTCTGATCTCCACCTCTGCTAGTTGGCCACCCTATCCCAGGAGCGACGCATCTGTCACGACTGTCAGATCTCGATGGGGACAGGAGAGGGATCTGCCTTGGACCCATTCATGGTTCTTTAGCCACCACTGCAGATCCCTCCCAGATCTGGACCATGTCAGAGAGATCCCTCCAATGTTGCACCCACTGGAACTTCAAGTCCCACTGCAGAGCCCGCTTATGCCATCTGGCATGTGTCACAAGCAGGATGCAAGAGGCCATGAGGCCCTGCAGCCTCAGAGTCATTCTCACCAAAATCCAAGATAGAGGCTGAAACATCGGTATCATAGCATGAATACCTTGGATTTGCCACTCGGGAGGATAAGCCCGAAACTGCACTGTGTCCAGAACAGCTGCGATGAAAGGGAGTGCCTAAGAGGTAGTCAGGTGTGACTTCAGGTTTATAGTGAACCTCTGTGAATGCAGGAGGTCTGTCGTCATCTGGAGGTGGAAGAGGTCAGCCTGGGGTGAGCATGCCTTCCAGAGCCAGTCGTCAAGATAGGGGAAGACTGACACCCCTGAACTGCAAAGATCAGCTGCAACCACCACCATCACCTTGGTGAACACCCAAGGGGCACTGGTACGGCCAAAGGAGAGCACAGTGAACTGAAAGTACTTGTGGCCCACCATGAACTGCAAGTAATCTTTGTGAGCAGGCAGGAATGGAGCGTGGACGTAAGCGTCCTGCAGGTCCAATGCTACTATCCAGTCTCCTAGGTCCAAGACAGATAGAACCTGAGCCAGAGTGAGCATTTTGAACGTTTCCTTCTTGAGGAAGAGATCGAGCGAAGGCCCTTGTCCTTTTTGGGCACCAGAAAGTAGAGGGAATAACAACCACAACCTACTTCTGGCCAGGAACCCTCTCTATGGCTCCCTTGGCCAAGAGAGCCGCAATCTCCTCGCAGAGAATTGCCAAGTGATTCTCCTTCATCTGATCGTAGGATGGACAGGTAGTCTCGAAGTAGAGGAAGTAGCCCCTTCGGACTACCTGTAAAACCCACCTGTCTGACATGATGGACTGCCAGCGGAGCATGTGAGGGAGGATCCTGCCTCCGACTGGTCCCTAGTGGGGAAGGTATCAGATTAGGAAGTTTGGAGGAAGTTGTGGGGGAGGCACACTGGCCAGATCTCTGGCTCCCTGATCAATCAGGGCGGTGGATCATCCTAGGTCCCCGGCCATGCAGAGGCTGGGCAGAATGTGCGGCACGGTGGCTGGAGGGGAACAGATGTGGCTGGGAACCTCCTCCGTAGCCCGAAAGGGGCAAAAGGCATACTGAGGGGAACTAGGGGCTGTCATGTAGCTCAAGGACCTGGCTGTAGCACAAGAACCCTTGAAGCGCTCAAGCACTGAGTCTGCCTTCTCTCCAAAGAGATGGGTGCCATCAAAGGGCATGTCCAACAGATTGTCTTAGACATCCCCCAAAAAGCCAGATGCCCTCAGCGAGGTGTGGCACCTAAGGGCTCTGCCCAGTGAGTTGGTCGTGTCTAGTCCATATCTGATCATTAACTTTGCTGTGTCTCTCCCATCAGCAACAGCTTGAGAGAGTACAGCCCAGTCCTCCTCTGGGATATGTGGATACTTGGGCAACCGTATCCCACAGCATGTGGGAATGACAGATCAAAAGACATGTGGTGTTCATGGACTGCAATGCCAGGCTGGAGGAAGAAAACATCTTCCCAAGTTGATTCAGCCTCTTTGATTACCTATCCGGGTGTGCTGAAGGGATGTAGAGGCTTGGATAGCTAAGTTCTCAGGGATGGGGTGTTGCATCAGAAACGCTAGGTCAGTTGGAGTAGGTCGATGGCAATAGTCCTGTTCACAGGAGCTCCTGTGCTGGGTATGGACCAGGTACCCAGCAGGACATTGGTAAAGGCTTCATTGAAGGGCAATATGGGTTCAGAGGATGAAGCCCAAGCCAGAAGCACCACTGTCAGGATGTTAGTCCTGACTGCCCCCCAAGGCAGCTCAAGGCCCAGGACCTCAGCCGCTCTTCGCACCATCATGGAATAGGACATTGCCTCCTCTGTAGCTACAGTAGGGGGAAAGCATGAAATGTAAGGGGAAGTATCCAGATCACTGGCTTCACCAAGGTCTGTACACCAGTCCAAAGAGTCCTCTAGCTGGCATTCTACAGGGTCTAGTGACCCCTCCCATTCCTCACCGTACCTCAGCCCATTAAAATAAGGTTCAGGATCCGACATGGGGGCAAGGCTCCTATCGAAGTCAGAATCAGCGTCAGGTGATGCAGATCCGGCTCCGTGTTGGAGTCAGCAATGAGATGGGGTCGACACCACCCGGGTCGGGGAAGTCGATGTCTGAAAAGGAATCAAGGAAAGTTGAGGTGATGCAACCAATGCTGGTCAGATCCATGGGTACCCCCTGCCAGCGTGAGACCTGAGGGGGCCACTTCCGACCCCGTGGGCCGAAAGGGGATCCAGCGTAGTCGGACTGCCCAAAGATGAGGTGCATGATCTCATAAAATTCTCTGGGTTGGGCAGGGGTTGCTTCATCTCCCGGAGACTCTGGGATGCACGGAGACAACCCAGAAGCAGGCTCTGACGATGAAGGCTTAGAATGACAATGCTCCTTTTCCCTCATCTCATGGGCCAACGGACGAGGTGAAGTCGAAGAAAACTTGATGCACCAGATGTATAGACACTCAAAAAACTGACAAAAAGTCAAAAAAGATCAGTCATAAAACAAGGGTAGCTTTTCAATGGATCAGCGCTAGGCTGGAACGTAAAGAAAAGAACTGACATCAGCATGATGGGGTGGCGCCTATATAGGAACTGCAATGTCATATCCAGTGTGCACAACGCCAACAACAGATGCGGAGCTGAATAATGCCACCTAACAGCGCACTGAGGGGTACTGCTAAAAAATACTTTTTGGGGTCAGACTGACGCCTGGGAGAAATTCTAAGGTAAGAAACCTGCAACTAGAGGTCTCTATCAGATACAAAAAAATAACACTCTGTAGATAATGAAACAAGTTATTGTTCTAGCACAAGTAAACAACACACACAGATGTGCAGACTTTCAAAAACTCACAGGACCCTTCCTCAGGTATGAGTGCACTGATTTGTCAAACATGCAGATTAGTATCACAAGAGTTGAAAGGAAGGATATGAAAGACAGGCAGTAGCCTGCCATTTGTAATGTCAGCAAATGTGAGGGAATAAAAATGCTTATTATAGTGATAAATGTCCAGATTTCATCCTTGAAGCAAATAAAAAGGTGTTCTGAAACTATGTTAGAGTTGTTTAAGCGCTTTCAATTTCCCTCAATTTTAAAAGGTTATTTGTAAGAGGATGAAAGAAAATGAAAAGGTTCTTACAGGTTTTAATCAATGGTTACCAAAATCGGAGGTTTAGTTAACTTTTAGTAAGTAGTGAGTCTCGTATGAAACTAAAGATCCATGAAACCAGGTGTTTTTGAAATTACCAAACACGTTCTACATTGATAAATCCATTCAAGTGTGCCCTACAGAAAAATGCATATAAAATGGAGCTGAGTAGTCTAGACTGACAAACCTCAGATCAAGATCATTATTGACGCTGTCTCCAGTCCTGAACCTTGCACCTACACATCACTGATTTCAGAGTGCTAATCCAAATAGTTCAATTAAAGCAAAAGTCAGCTATAGCACCCAGTGTATTAGGACTTGAAACAGTGTCTGTAATGGTCTGGAGAAAGGTAGTCACATTTTTGGTGTGCGGTTGTCTACAACAACATTGTCTAAACTCCTTTGCTATTGAAGATTGAAATGACAAAAAGGAGTGTCTTGGAGATGACCATGCAAAATGTTTAGAACACAAAAAAAGCTGCAATTTTGATGGGAGTAATAAAAGATTTTATGGACATTTCAACCTTAGACATACACAACGGTATACTCCTAAAAAGCTAGGGGTTTGTTTATATTGGGAGAGCACTGGTGTGCAGGACAATTGTAAAAAAAGGATAGCAATTACTCTTCTGCCTGTGCCCCTCAGTTTTATCCTCCTTAAAATCACTATCATCAACATGAAATACTGCACTCACTTGCGGCATCATTAGGTTCTTCATACTGTCCTTAAATGGCTAGCACAAGGACTGCGCGAAACAGGGAGCTTTGGAGAAAAGGGAATATTGACGCCAGTGCCTAGACTGACTACTTAATCCCTTTCTAGCTCTATAAACTGTTGTTAGAAATAGGGTCTATAGCTGGCAGTCGGTTTGCACCCTGTCCAAGTAGGGACTCTCACTCTGGTCAGGATACGGGAGATACCCGCTGAGATAACCCCTGCTCACCCTCTTGGTAGCTTGGCACGAGCAGTCAGGCTTATCTCAGAAGCAATGTGTAAAGCATGTGCACATAACACAGAGTAACACAGTGAAAACACTACAAGAGGACACCACACCAGTTTTAGAAAAATAGCCAATATTTATCTGTATCCAACATACAGTAATAATATATGAATTTTGCAAGATTTAACGTAAAAATACAGTTCCTTGAAGTTGATAGCTCCACCTGGGGCTACCACGGCGTTGTGATCAACAAAACCAACATTTCAGGTTGGTCGCGGCATCGCGGGCCAGCTACGGTGTCGGAAAGACCCGCAAACAGTAACTTTGGATTTGCAGGGCATTGTGATCCTCATGTTGAGCTCCGGAGAGCGGCGTCGCTGGTGTTGCGGTGTCGGTTCTGAAGTCAGTTTGGGTATTGTCAGGCCCTTGAAGTCACACGCGCTGCGAATCAAACTCTGGGCTGATGAAGTCAGGAGCTCTGGCGTGGATGGCGTCAGGGCTGCGGTGTGAATCGGGACGATGCGACGTGTGGTGCCCCCAGGTCATGGTGCAGGCAGCAGCTTGGTGATGGTGCCCAGCAGCGTCAGTGAGACCAAGGCTGCAGTGTGAAGTGGGGCGGTGTGACGTGCAGTATCGCCAGGTCACGGTGCAGGCAGCGGCGTCATCGTTGAAGAAGTGCTGTCATCAGTAGGCCCACGTCGATGGTGCAGTGCGGGACGGGCTCCGTGCGGCATTCCACGGGTTGCAGTGCAGACAGGGACCTCTGTTGACGACACTGGAGTCGAAGGTGCTGGCATTGGTGGACCGGGGCTGCGGTGCAGGACGGGACTGTACTTTGTGTACCTCATGAGCGGTGTCCACAGGCCACGGTGCAGGCAGCGGCACCGGTGTCAGCAGGAGCGGTGTCGCCGGCGATGCCCAGGCTGCGATGTGAGCAAGGCGATGCTGGAGTGCTTTGCTCACAGGTCACGGTGCGAGCAGCGGCTCGGTGAAGTTGTCCGATGACGGCGTAGGTGAGACCAGGGTCGCGGTGTGAAGTGGGACAGTGCGGCTCTGTGCGGCATCTGCAGGTCATCGTTGATGGTGTTGCGGTGGTTGTTCTCCTTGAACAGCACAAAACACACAGTTCTCAGTGCTGTAGGAATATGAAACTGAAGTCTTTGATATCCCTGAGACTTCCAACAGGAGGCAAGCCCTTGGAGAACTTTCTCAAGAGGGATACACAGCAAAGTTCACCCTTTGGCAACTGCAGGCCAATCCAGCAAAGCAGTACGGCAAAGGGACAGTACTCCTCCTCCAGCTCTTCAGCTCTTCTCCTTGGCAGAGGTTCTTCTTGATTCCAGAAAGATTCTAAAAGTCTGGGGTTTTGGGTCCTATACTTATACCCATTTGTGTCTTTTAAGTAGGCAAACTTCAAAGGAAAGTCTCAGTTGCCTGCAAGATCCTTCCTTGTCCAGGACAGGCTCCAGTTACACACCAGGGAGTTGGAGACTGCATTGTGTGAGTGCAGGCACAGTCCTTTCATGTGTAAGTGACCACTCTCACTCAGAGGGCTCATCAGGATATACACCCCAGCTCCCTTTGTGTCACTGTCTAGAGGAGAGGTGTAAACAGCCCAACTGTCAAACTGACCCAGACAGGGAATCCACAAACAGGTAGAGTCACTAGATAGTTTAAGTAAGAAAATGCCTACTTTCTAAAAGAGGCATTTTCAAACTAACAATCTAAGAACAAACTTCACTAAAAGATGTATTTTTAAATTGTGAGTTCAGAGACCCCAAACTCCATACTTCGATCTGCTCTTAAAGAGAATCTGCACTTTAAAGTTACTTAAAGGTAGCCCCCATGTTACCCTATGAGAGAGATAGGCTTTGCAACAGTGAAGACTGAATTTAGCAGTATTTCACTGTTAGGACATGTAAGACACATCAGTACATGTCCCACCTTTAGCATACACTGCACCCAGCCCATGGGACTACCTAGGGCCTGCCTTAGGAGTGCCTTACATGTATGAAAAGGGAAGGTTTAGGCCTGGCAAGTGGGTACACTTGCCAAGTCAAATTGGCAGTTTAAAACTGCACACACAGACACTGCAGTGGCAGGTCTGAGCCATGTTTACAGAGCAAATCATGTGGGTGGCACAATCAGTGCTGCAGGCCCACAAGTAGCATTTGATTTACAGGCCCTGGCACCTCTATGCCACTTTACTAGGGAGTTACCAGTAAATCAAATATGCCAGTCATGGATAAACCAATCAACAATACAATTTATATAGGGAGCACTTGCACTGTAGCACTGATTAGCAATGGCAAAGTGCACTGAGACAATAAGCCAGCAAAAACAGAGTCCAGTACACCATAAAACAGGAGGTCAGAAGACAAAAAAGACAGGGGAGACACACCAAAAAGCTGCCAGGTCTGACAGCTATATTCGGATCTTTTCATGACACTCAAGGATTCAAAATGTTATTTTACTTTAAAGGGGTGTGTGGGCTAATGGAACTGACTTTAATATTCTGCCTACTATTACCATTAGTGCTCACCACAAATTCCAGGAGTTTTGGGGAAATAACAAATCATTACCCTTGTCAAAACTAATGCATAGGTAGGGCAGAATGAACTGCAAATCCATTTTTTGCGCAAACTCCTATTTACACCCAAAATGGGATTACGGTAAGGTGCCTAATTTGCAGGTGTTTGTTCCTGTCAATTATGGCCTGTGTAATAATGCACAAATTGTTTGCATATGCCGAATAAGAGAATATAATGCACTATTGTGTGTTGTTCCCCAATCCCGTGTAATTGGGTGGAAATTGGCAATTTGGGTAGCTCGCACAATCTTAAATTTGTGGGTGTGTAATTTGTACACGATTTTAGTAACTCACTCGTGATCATGCCCGTTGTGGTTGTTTGATTCAGATAGAATCCAAAACGTGACGCACCTAAGAACCTTGCTTTTGCCTTACAGTTACTTAAATTTTAGCACGAAGAAGCTTGGAGGGGATCATTTTATGTTTTCTAGATTAAAAGACAATACAAAACCACGGGTATTAGCAGGCAAGTTTCTAGGTACATGTTCAGTGTTGCATATGTTTTACCTCTGGCAGCATGAGTTTCAAGAGGCCCAATGCTTTTTAAACCAACGAGCAGTAACGATGATCTCAAAACTAACAATAATTAAGAAGTATCACAATATACAGTAAATAGCGTTCACTCAGACCTGTAACAGGAAGGTGGTATTTAATCGTCATTTTTTTGGCAGGTTACATGGTTTCGGTGTCTGTCAAAAGAGTTTTTTTTTTTAGAAGAAACCAGGCCTGTAAGCAAGCAATCGTGTGGTGCGGAGCAGGAAGGCCTTCATGCGCAATTGAAAAGCAAACTGTCCACCAAGGTAAACAGGAAACAGTAACCTAGCACACTCTGTACGCGTAGGCAGAACGTTTCTGCATGATTTTATCTCCGAACACGAATACCTTCTGAAAGATCTTCTCGCCAGAGGAAGCTTATACTATTCTGTTTCCGCTCAGACATATCTGTGCTCAACCCTTTTTTTTTTATCTCACACGTGAATGAAAGCTCTACCAGCCCCGTTTCCAAGCCAAACTTCATTTGTATTTGCAAAACATTCCGCCTGGCCCTTTGCATTTTGGTGAAATAATGTTTTCACTTTAGTAATCCCTGTGCTTAACTTGGGTCAGTGGTTGCTAGTGGGGCCTCCGCGCTGTTTTTGGAGGCACCAACACTCATTTTAACTCTCAGACTTTGAACCAGAGCATGAGAGAGAAAAACACAATGAAGAAGACTTAAAGACAGTAACAAAGGGAGGAAGCATGGAGGTCAATTCACCAAAACGCCAGGGGTAGCAGAAATGACATCACACAACCCTTGACCCCAATGACATCACAGGAAGGAACACCATTTGACCTTTGGCCTGATGTTATTCTAGGAAGTGATGTCACCAAAATTCACTGCCATGAAATAGGTTTAGTGCCTATTTTTTTAAATAAAATAAAAAAACTTAAAACTCGCAAGCACAACTATTGAATGCTCCGGCATTTATCATTGTTGCTCTACTGCCCATCATCATGCTAGAGTGCCGTACAATGGACATACTGTGCTGAATGTATTTGCTAGAGAAAATTACTGCTTCCCCGGTCCTGTCTCCCTCTTTTATCTCTTACCTTCTCTCATTTCAAATCTCTCTCTCTATTGCCAAATTTCTATATTGCGTATATCTCTGCATTGCTTCACATCTCACGTGTCTTGTTCTGTCGTTGTCCTTTCTCTTGCCTTGCCTCTCTCCCCAGCCCTCTCTTCCTCATGACTACTATCGTGTCTCCTGTTTCTTCTCCATGTTGTCACCTGCCTACTCTCCCTTTTCTGTATCATTTCACTGTTTCACCTTCCTCCATCTTGCATCTATCCCTTTTTTACCAGTCATCCCAATAGCCATCTGTTTCCCACCTGTCTCCTTATCACCTCTGAGATGCCTCCTCTACTCTCTCAGCCACATTTCTCATCTATATCTTTCCTTATTCCCCTCTCTTTTTGTACCTCCTCTTTATCTTTCATCTGTCCTTCCTTCACACTTCCCTTTCCCAGTTGTCTCTCTATACCCTATGTATCTCACCTGTCTATCCCTCTGTCTCTCTCTTTTGGATGTTTCTTACCCGTCTGCCTCTTTATTGCCTCTCTCTAAAACGTCCCCACTACTCTCTCATCAGTCTATGATCTATTTTCCACATGTTTATCCTTGCAGACTCTCTCAGTTGTCCCTTCCTAAACTGTTCCTTTATCATTGGTTTCTTTCTCTCTTCTGTCACCCTCGCTGACTCTGAGATATCTCTCACCAGCCTTCTCTTTTTTATCACACCTCTCTCACTGGCCGCCTTCAACTCTCACCTGTCTAAGCTCTCACTTCTTTTCTCCTTTCTTTTTCCTGTCGTCTTCCTGCATGTTTCTGTTTCGCTACCCCTCTCTCTTCTGTCCTGCATATCTCACTTAGATCTGTTTTCTACCGCTCCTAACTCTGTATCCTCTTTCCCTTTTATACTCATGCACACACACACCTTCTCATCTATTTCTTTGTAGTATCCTCTTGCTCACATTCTTTCAGCTTTCCCTCGTGCTCTCTGTCTTGCCACTTCTATAGTTACCTTTCCCTCCAGAG
The DNA here is from genome assembly GCF_031143425.1 of Pleurodeles waltl. Taxonomy (NCBI): domain Eukaryota; kingdom Metazoa; phylum Chordata; class Amphibia; order Caudata; family Salamandridae; genus Pleurodeles; species Pleurodeles waltl. The sequence continues at coordinate 507,008,145 of NC_090436.1, forward strand.
GCAGCTAGAGAAATGGAGACACCTTTTCCCAAGTTTTTTACTTTTTATGTTTTTTTCATTCCTTCATGCACAAGTTGCAAAGTAATCTAGGGACACCTCAAAAGGAGCCACCATGTTACAATTTTTTTAATATGGCAACATTTGTTTTACTGAATGTGCTTTACACAATTACGTTTCCTGCATGTGGCAGAAAGTAAACTAAGCTCCAAGAGCTCTGTTTAATTTCTGTTCCTTGCAATGCCTTTGCTACCTTTGAGGCAGGGGTCCCAAAGGCAGTGCCAGGGCTTACGAGGGGCATGGCAGCGGTGGAGGCTGCGACCTCTAGCGACCCTAAATGACGTCCATGGAAGAAATAAAATGTATGTGAAAAACATGCAAGAGTGAGGTAATGCGAAAGTGACTGCCTGGTGGTGGACAGAAAAGGCATGAGTTGAAATTAAGACCACACAACAGGGTCTGTGGAACTGGGACAGAAAGTAGGCCCAGGCACCAAAATGAAAATGTTTTCCAATTAGTGAATTAGGTAGAAAAAAGTGGCCCATGTTTGCAAATTAGGGCAGTTTTGAACATATAAAGACATGCTGTACAAGTGTTTTGCAAGGTATGGAAGACTGCATGGATTTGAGATTGCTGCATGCAATATTTGTTTTAATAGTAGGGCAATTAACAGTAAAATCCGTTCCAGTAGGTCATATAACAGGCCCACAAACAGCCAAAAAATGACACACACTGAGCTGTCAGAGCAGCCCGTTGGGTTCTGCCTGGTTGCCCTGTAGGCCAATCTGACACTGCTAAATGGCCTTTGTAGTCCTAACCTTGATCTTCGATAATGCCGGCAGCATGCTTCTAAGCAAAACTGTGGTTCCCCTGCTCTTAGGGCCAGATTTACTAAATTCTCATGGAATGCAGCACAACAGCCCAAAATACTGTGCTGAGTTGCATGAGAAGGAGAGAGCAGGAGAGACCCATATTTACAGAGATATGGCTTTCTCCTCCGCCTCACCCTGGCGCCGGCACAGAATTTTGGTTAAGAGAGCCATGCACAAACATTTGCGCCATAGTGCAAGGATGTGTTCATGAGTGTGTCATAGGTTGTGTACTGGAAGGGTTTCCTTCCAGTACAAAATACTATACCAAGACATACTTTGTATGTGCGCTGTATAGTGCAGCACACACGCAAAGTTGGAAAAGCAATGAGAAGTAAAAGCATTTCTCCTTGATAGTGCCTATTTGAAATGGGCATTATTTTTTACGCAAAACCCTGTCTACTTTTTTAGTTTATGGAATGCCCTGTTCGTGCTAAGTAATGCAAAGCAGCGCTATGTGCTGCTTTCCCTTACTTCCCAGTGAAATTCCAGCACAAAACAAGCTTTGCACTGTAAAGTAAAAAAAGATTTTCCATTGATTTGCATCACAAACACGGCAGAAAATCTTATGTAAACATAACCCTTTGTCTGTTATAATTTAGGCATCGCTAATCCAATATTTGGGATTCTAATGCTACTGGGTATGGTAATTTGACGGGCAGAATTATTGCATCGTTACAAGTTATACTTTTAGAAATGGGTTATTTATCACAAGAAATGGGATTCCACATCAGTTCCTGCAGGTTTTATCTCCGTTCCAGACACGTTTTTTTCTTGTGAAACGTGCGTAGGGAAGAAACCTCGGAGAGCCGTATTCCGGAAAACCCTGTAATTTTGATTCAGGCGAAAAAGTCTGTGGTGACTATGACAGACTCCAGTGCTGCGTTTGTTTTTAAAATATAAAGTAATTGAGACTGTCTATCATGTTAGCAGACATAACCGCTCTTTTCAGCAACACTTTGTTAATATGAGAGGGAATGTGCCTGCAGTTGTCAGTTTAGATTCCCTTTAGCACATTTTACGTTGCATAGGCGCATAATCTCATAATTTTCTTTCTTTCTTTCTTTGTTTATTTGACATCATAATATTTTGAACAAAGATTTCACTCAGATTTCTTGGGCCAGGTTCTCAGAGAATCTTAACTGAAGACCCAGGAGTGGAAAATCCAGAAAAAAGTAGCAACATATTAACCTCAGATGAATAATGGCACAAAGGTCATATCTGATAGCTATTGGAGTGCTTGACATGTCTGGCTACACATTGTCAATACACAGATCGGATTTCGAGATACAAGCCTTTTTACATATGTGGAGGTGGGTTCACCAAGGTGTTGTGTTGCTCTGAACTTGTATGCTATGCAGCAAATGTCTGTCGGGGGGGATAGGATTTTCTAAGCAACTGCCCAAGGTACTGGTAATGACTGGGGTGGCAAGGATGAGCTGGCAGCACTGCACGTTCGTGACCAGCTGCCTGCCTCTTTTGAGGGATAGGAGCATATATAAAAGCTGCTGGAATAAATCAAGGCTGGACTTTAAATACTTAGGGCCTTATTACGACCTTGACGGAGGGGTTTCCTCCATCACAAATGTGGCGGCTATCCCGTCGGCCATATTATGATTCCATTATATTCAATGGAGATCGTAATACTGCGGACTGGATATCCATCACATTCGTGATGGAGGAAACCCCTCTGCCAAGGTCGTAATAAGGCCCTTAGGCCCTCATTCTAACATTGGCGGTAAAAACCGCCTACTGCCTCCGTGATGGGCGCCAACATACCTCCACGGCAGCTAGCATCTGTCTGCCATATTATGAGCACTGCCTGACTTCCGCCACAATAATGGCGGAAATCCAGAAGTGTTCATGCTGGTGGTCGGTGGTAAGCTGAGGCTGCTACTTCTGCTGGAGGTAACAGCGCCCCTTCACGTTCCCTGCCAGATGACCTTCTTGCAGGACAAGGTAAGTCGGGCGTCCGACAGGGGAGGGGGGTTGGAAGGCAGGGGGTGTATGAATGGTGAAGTGAGTGCATGTCTGCATGTCATTGTGAATGTGTGAAAAAATGTGTGTGAGTATGTCTGGAAGTATGCGTATATGAAAGCGTGTATGCCAATGATAGTGAATGGGTGTATGCGTGGTGCGTGTGGGTGCATGTATGCAGGGAGGGGGGTGGGGTTAGGGGCTCTGTGACTGTAGTGGGGTGGAGGGAGTGGGTGATGTGTGCATGTGTGGCTGTGGGGGTAGGACAGTTGTGTGCGTGTCTGCGGGTGTGTGCGTGTCTGCGGGTGTGTGCGTGTGTTTGTGAATCGGCGGTGGGGGTGTTTGTGAATCGGAGGGGATGGTGTGTGTGTTTGTGAGTCAGAGGGGGGGGTGTGTTTGTGAATCGGAGGGGTGGGGGTGTTTGTAAATCGGCGGGAGTTGGGGGTGTGTGTGTTGGATCGGGGGGTCTACCGCCATGGTTTTCGTGGCATTGCTAATGCCATAAAAACCATGGTGGTAGGCCGGCTCATAATGCCGCCGCCGGTACTATGCCGGCCGCCGGGCTGGAGGTTGATATCTCCGGCCCGGTGGCTGATACCGCTGAGGCGGTATGAGTGGAGAAGTGGCAGGTTGGCTGCAGCCAACCCGCCATTCTCATAATGTGGAGGTATGTACCGCTAGCCTGTTGCCAGTATTGACCCCCTTAGTGTCTCTCTGTTTAGGTGGAGGAAGGCTTCGCTGAGTGGAAGGTCCACCTTGAACTAGGGAGAGACTTAACTGGATGTCTGCAGACCATGTGTCAGTTTAGGAAAATATCTCTCTTAAAAGTGAATGATGAGTGAGAGTAAAACTCAGCTGCAACCTCTTGTGTCAATCAGAATGAGAATTTGCTTTAAATAATGTGAACATATTTGATTGACAAAAGCCAGTTGTTTGGGGAATATTGCACTCTGTTTGCTTTTTTTTCTGGCTTGCGGGCGATCTTATTTTGTAAAGGCTACATTTATGACCTACGTGGTCTAAAAGGTTTTAGAAATCTGCAATGCTGGATTCCTCCTATGGTTGTCCATGATTCTTAAACAAGAGTCGAGTAAGTTTCCAGCAAGTCTACAACAGTGTGCCTTTTTGTGTGTTTTACAGAATTGGTGCAGATTTCCACCTATGTCAGTGCCACTCAGCCTTAAAACAACTGAGGTGGCATTTGGCGATGATATTTTAAAGAAGTGTTGTCAAAGCCAATAGGTTTGGTTTTAATATGGTAATGCATACAAAGGTACACACAAATATCCACTTGTGGGTTTCCAAATTAAAGCCAGACATATTGGCTTTGCCAAAGCTTTTTTATCTTTTACTTTTATGTGCCTTCAGCCTAACATTGGAGCTGTAGTGGAACAGGGTTTCTTAAGCTGCAGCAGAAAGTTTCCTTGATTTTCGGTGCCTAAGGCTTTGCCAAAGCTTTTTTATCTTTTACTTTTATGTGCCTTCAGCCTAACATTGGAGCTGTAGTGGAACAGGGTTTCTTAAGCTGCAGCAGAAAGTTTCCTTGATTTTCGGTGCTTGCCCCAACCATGACAGAATTTCTGTTACTTGTCAAGAACAAGAAACAGTACAGATCTGGTTCAATAACATGAACCTTTATGGCTTTGAACCCCAACTTTCTCTGAGTGCCAAGTCCCTGGGATGCTTCTGGACGCCAATTTCACCTTCAAGAAACATGTGGGCAAAGAAACAAAGACAGTCTGGTATTAGTTCTCTCGTCTATAGAAAGTGAAACAATTTCTTCCAAAAAAGCGACTTCAGAACTGCTGTTCATCCCCTTGTACTTTTGCATCTTCATGGTGGTGACACCCTGCTTCACTGACTTCCAGACTCCACATTGGCAACCTTTAAGGGCATCGTGCACGCCTACTCTTCCTGAGCCTGAGTAAATATGATCACATCACCCCCATCCTGATTGCTTCCATTGCTGACTCGCACCATCTTCAAAACCAGCTGCATCATTTTCAAAGCAATTATGACCAGCACTCCTGTTTATTTTGCAGAAGAGCTCATCAGCTTTGGTGGTGCTCAGCACCTGAGGTCAGGTTACCAACAGACAGCAGACTAGGAAGTGTAAAAAAGAAAAAACCAAGGCAGCAGTCTTTTTTCCTCATTGCACCCACATCTAGAACACACCATTAGAATGCAGACTAGGAAGTGTATAAAAGAAAATACAAGGCAGCCGTCTTTTTCCATCATTGCTCCCATGATCTGGAACCACATTACTGTATGCATAAGTGTTAGACCTGACAGCCTTAGGGTGGTCACCCCTAACTTTTTGCCTGCCTCCCTCCACTTTTTGGACACTGTTTCTGCTGGCTTTTAGACTCTGCGCACTTTACCACTGCTAACCAGTGCTAAAGTGCATATGCTCTCTCCCTTAAAACATGGTAACCTTGAATCATACCTGATTGGACTATTAATTTACCTATAAGTCCCTAGTAATGTGTACTCTATGTGCATAGGGCCGGTAGATTAAATGCTACTAGTGGGCCTGCAGCAGTGGTTGTGCCACCCACTTAAGTAGCCCCTTTCCCTTGTCTCAGGCCTGCCATTGCAAGGCCTGTGAGTGCAGTTTCACTGTCACCTCGACTTGGCATTTAAAAGTACTTGCCAAGCCTAAACCTCTCCTTTCTCCACATATAAGTCACCTCTAATGTGTGCCCTAGGTAACCCCTAGAGCAGGGTGCTGTGTGGGTGAAAGGCAGGACATGTACCTGTGTAGTTTACATGTCCTGGTAGTGTAAAACTCCTAAATTCGTTTTTGCACTACTGTGAGGCCTGCTCCCTTCATAGGCTAACATTGGGGCTGCCCTCATACAGTACTGAAGTGGTAGCTGCTGATCTGAAAGGAGTAGGAAGGTCATATTTAGTATGGCCAGAATGGTAATATAAAATCCTGCTGACTGGTGAAGTTGGATTTAATATTACTATTCTAGAAATGCCACTTTTAGAAAGTGAGCATTTCTTTGCACTTAAATCTTTCTGTGCCTTACAATCCACGTCTGGCTGGGCATAGTTGACAGCTCCTTTTGCATTCACTCAGACACACCCCAAACACAGGGTACTCAGCCTCACTTGCATACATCTGCATTTTGAATGGGTCTTCCTGGGCTGGGAGGGTGGAGGGCCTGCTCTCACACAAAGGACTGCCACACCCCCTACTGGGACCCTGGCAGACAGGATTGAACTGAAAGGGGACCTGGTCCACTTCTTAGCCACTCTTTGAAGTCTCCCCCACTTCAAAGGCACATTTGGGTATAAAACAGGGCCCCTCTGCCCTACCTCATCAGACACTTGCTGGAGAAGAAACCTGAACCAGAAACGACATACTGCCAAGAAGAACTGCCTGGCTGCTCAAAGGACTCACCTGTCTGCTTTCTACAAAGGATTGCTGCCTTGCTGTTGGCCTGCTGCCTTGCTGAACTCTTGTCTGGCTGTGAAAGTGCTCTCCAAGGGCTTGGATAGAGCTTGCCTCCTGTTCCCTGAAGTCTCAGGACCAAAAAGACTTCTCTTTTTCACTTGGACGCTCCCTGCACTGAAATTTTCGACGCACAGCTTGTTCCGCGGCGAGAAAAACGCCGCACACCGACGCTGATCGATGCGACGCCTTCGGGACGACCGGAACTTCGACGCACGGCTTCGCAAGGACAACGCCGCCCGACCTCCAGAGGAGAAATCGACGCGACGCCTGCCGTGAGATCGAAATTTCAACGCGCAGCCCCGCAGAACAACGCGCAGCCGGAAAACAAGCAGGAAAATCCCTGCACAGCCCCGGGACATCTGGTAATCCCCGCTATCCACAGAAAGAGACTGTCCGCGCGCCGGAAGACGACGCACGACTTCCCCGTGTGAAAAATAACGACGCAAGTCCATGTGTGCTGGGGAGAAATCGTAGCACACACCCTTTTTCCATGTATCTCTTCTTCTGTGGCCCTCTGAGGAGATTTTCCACTCCAAACCAGGTACTTTGTGCTTGAAAGAGACTTTGTTTGCTTTTTAAAGACTTAAGACACTTTATATCACTTCTCAGTGATATCTCTACAAATTCACATTGCAACTTTATTCGTTTTGACCTACAATTATCCTGATAAATATTATATATTTTTTTAAACACTGTGTGGTGTATTTTTGTGGTGGTATTGTATGATTTATTGCACAAATACTTTACACATTGCCTTCTAAGTTAAGCCTGACTGCTCGTACCAAGCTACCAGAGGGTGGGCACAGGATAATCTTGGATTGTGTGTGACTTACCCTGACTAGAGTGAGGGCTTTTGCTTGGACAGGGGGTAACCTGACTGCCAACCAAAAACCCAGTTTCTAACATTGGTGATCAGTGGTGAGGATAGGACTTGTATTTGTGCAGTGACATACAGTAGCTAAGTATTTCAATACCTACCCACAGTTGAAGGTCAACTTGATTTTTATCTCTTTTTGTAAATTAGTTTTTTCCTGACAATTTTCAAAAACTAAATCCTCACTCAACATGTCTCTGACTGGGTCTCAGATAGGAGACTTTGACCTAATCCTGTTGGATACATATACGGTCAAACAACTAAAAGGATTCTGCAGGGCAATGAAGGTACCCACCCAAGGGGCCTCCAAAAAGGAGGACTTTCAAGTTGCGCCGAGGGCCTGGGCAGAAGCCCTTTTAGAAGAGGATGATGAGGAAGAGGAGCCAGAAGATGGCCCCTCAGAGGATTTGTTACTATCTGTGGATGGTGTTACCACTGCAATTGTGCCCCCTTCCAGACCAGGGAGCAGTGTCTCTGTGCAAAGCCTGACCGCAGAGGAAAGGAGAGAGGAAAGGGAGTTCCAATTGCAAATGGCAAAACTGAAAATTGAGGCTCAACAGGAGGAAAGAAGGGCAGAGAGAGAAGCCAAGCAAGCTGAGGCTGAAAGAGCAGCCAAACAGATTGAAGCTGAAAGAGCTGAAGCTGCAGCTGAGAGAGCCTTGGCTGAAAAGAAACTGTTATTGGCTCATGAACTGAGTCTCAAGGAGCTGGATCTCAAGGCAAAGCAGTCTGAATCCAGCAATAATGGTGGCAGCATACTGACAGGACCTGCTGGAGACAAGAAGGTTTGTATACCCAAAAATGTGGTGCCCAGTTTTGTGGTGGGAGATGACATAGATAAATGGTTAGCTGCTTATGAAGTTGCACTAAGGGCTCATGAGGTTCCTGAAGGGCAATGGGGGGTAGCTATGTGGGGTTATGTACCGCCATTGGGGAGGGACACACTTCTCACATTGGATCAACCTTATCAAAACACATACCCACTTCAGAAAGCCACTTTACTTGCCAACTTTGGGCTGACCCCTGAGGGATACTGTCAGAGGTTCAGGGACAGCACCAAACAAACCACTCAAACATGGGTAGATTTCTTTGACTTCTCCAGTAAGGCACTGAATGGATGGGTGCGTGGCAACAAAGTAGATGATTATAAAGGTTTATATGACTTGATTCTGAGAGAGCATATGCTTAATACTACTTTTACAGAGTTGCGCCAGCACTTAGTGGATAGTAAGCTGACTGATCCCAGGAAGCTTGCTGAGGAGGCGGACCTCTGGGTTAGCACCAGAGTGTCCAAGAAGGTACCTGGGGGGACACCCACAAAGGTGGTCAGGGTTCCCAACAGAAGAAAGAGGGGGGAGATAAACTTACAGATAAGGAACTCTCCAAAGGCCCCCAAAAGAATTCCCAGGGAGGGGGTGGCAACCATTCCTTTTCCAGATTTGGGAAAAAGCCAGGGACATATGATAGGTCAGGAAAATCCAACCTCAAATGCATGGAGTGTTACCAGTATGGTCACTATAAAGGCGACCCCCAGTGCTCCAAGAGAGCACCGTCCACTACCGGACAGACACCTGGGTTGACTAGTGTAGCGCTCGGGGGGGAGATGGACCCAGATAGCTTTGGGGAACAGGTAGAGATTTCCCTAGTGTCCCTGGGAGAAGGAGAAATGGTGCCCAAAGCCCACATGCCCCAAAATACTTCCAAGTACAGGCAGTGGGTCACCATTGATGGGCAGAAGGTGGAGGCTCTGCGTGACACAGGAGCCAGTATGACTACTATCAAGAGTCAGCTGGTGTCAACAGAGCAGATAGTCCCTAATACATTCCACCAGGTCATAGTCGCTGACAATCGTGAGAGTCGTCTACCGGTGGCTCTGGTTCCCTTTGAGTCGGAGGGGTCTCTGGTACTCTGAAAGTAGCTGTGACTCCTGCCATGCCTGTAGATTGTCTGTTAGGCAATGATCTTGAGCATACTGCTTGGAAAGAAGTGGAGCTCAGATCTCACCTGGAGATGTTAGGGTTACCTGAGTGGGTCTGCATGACCACACGGTCCATGGCTGACCGAGAGGGAAGTCAAGGGCGCCTGGAGCCTGGAACAATGGCCCAGAGAGCTGCCAAAAGGAGGGGCAAGGAGCGCGGGAAACCAGCCCCAGAAGTTCCCGCAGTGGTTGACGGGCCTCCTGAGGAGGAAGCTCCCGAGCCAACTGGGGAAGACATTGCCACCCTAGGTGACCTACCTGAGCTTGCTGGCTCGCAAGTTGAGGGTGGACCCACCAGGGAGGAATTCTGCAAGGCGCAGAAAGAATGTCCCACTCTAGAGGGTCTGAGGAAGCAAGCCTCAGACCAGGCGGCAGGTGAAGCCTCTGGCGATCACCACATATATTGGGAGAATGATCTCCTCTACAGTGAGCCTAAGGTTCCGGCCTTTGGGGCAGCGCGTACGCTGGTGGTCCCCCAGTGTTACCGAACCTTCCTACTGGGTCTGGCTCACGACATTCCTCTGGCAGGACATTTGGGGCAAGGCAAGACCTTTGACAGGCTTGTCACCCACTTTTATTGGCCCAGAATGAGGACAAACTCAGATAAGTTCTGCAGATCTTGTCCTACCTGCCAGGCCAGTGGTAAAGCAGGAAAAAGGGTTAAAACCCCCCTGATTCCACTTCCTGTCATTGGCACCCCCTTTGAAAGGGTGGGCATCGACATTGTTGGACCATTGGACCCCAAAACTGCCTTAGGCAACAGGTTCATCCTGGTTTTGGTAGACCATGCCACCCGTTACCCAGAGGCAATCCCTCTGAGGACCGTAACTGCACCGGTGGTGACCAGAACTCTGATGGGGATATTTACCCGTGTGGGATTCCCAAAGGAGATAGTGTCTGACAGAGGCACTAACTTCATGTCTGCATACATGAAGTCTCTGTGGGATGCGTGTGGTGTAACCTACAAGTTCACCACACCCTATCACCCCCAGTCTAATGGTCTTGTAGAGAGATTCAACAAGACCTTGAAAGGCATGATTGGTGGCCTCCCTGAGGCCATGAGGCGTAAGTGGGACGTCATCTTACCATGCCTTCTCTTTGCTTACAGAGAGGTCCCCCAGAGGGGGGTGGGGTTCAGTCCCTTTGAGCTTCTCTACGGGTACCCTGTCAGGGGACCCTTAAGCATTGTCAAGGAGGGGTTGGAGAAAGCTCCAAAGGCACCCCCTCAGGATGTGGTCAGCTACATGTTGGCCCTCTGCAACCAGATGACCCGCTTCTGGAAAGAGGCCCAAAGTAACCTTGAGGCCAGTCAAGAGGTAATGAAACGCTGGTATGACCAGAAGGCCACCCTGGTAGAGTTTCAACCTGGAAACAAAGTGTGGGTAATGGAGCCAGTAGAGCCTAGAGCTCTCCAGGACCGCTGGTCTGGCCCATTTTAAGTAAAGGAGCGGAAAGGGGAGGCCACTTACCAAGTGGACCTCCAAACCCCTGGGAACCCCCTAAGGGTGCTCCATGTTAACCGACTAAACACTCATTTTGAGAGGTCTGAGGTCAACATGCTTCTGGTCACAGATGAAGGAATGGAAGAGGAGAGTGAACCTCTCCCCTACCTCCTCTCTGCCCAAGAAGGTGATGGGTCATTGAAAGGGGTCATTCTTTCTGACTCTAAACCAGAAAGGAGACTGCTATGAGCTGTTGGAGCAGTTCTCCCCCCTGTTCTCCCTTACTCCTGGACTGACACACCTCTGTGCTCATGACATTGACACCGGTGACAGTCTCCCTGTGAAGAACAAAATGTACAGGTTATCGGATAAGGTGAAGGCCAGCATCAAGGAGGAGGTCTCCAAAATGTTAGCTCTAAGGGTTATCGAGAAATCCAGTAGTCCCTGGGCCAGCCCAGTGGTGTTGGTCCCTAAGGCTACTGCCCCAGGTGCGAAGCCAGAACTCCGGTTCTGTGTGGACTACCGGGGTCTCAACTCAGTCACATGGACTGATGCTCACCCCATCCCCGAGCCGATGAGCTCGTTGACAGGCTGGGCGCTGCCAAGTTCCTGAGTACGTTTGATCTTACTTCAGGGTACTGGCAGATCGCCCTGACTGAGGGGGCTAAAGAAAGATCCGCATTTTCAACCCCTGATGGCCATTACCAGTTCTGGGTGATGCCGTTTGGATTGAAAAATGCCCCCGCTACCTTCCAACGGTTGGTTAACGGGGTCCTAGCTGGCAAGGATGCCTTCTGTGCAGCCTACCTGTATGACATAGCTGTCTACAGTTCCAGCTGGGAGGAACACCTGCTCCACCTCAAGGAGGTGCTTCAGGCCCTGCAACAGGCAGGCCTGACCATCAGGGCTAGTAAGTGCCAGATTGGGCAGGGTTCCGTGGTGTACTTGGGACACCTAGTGGGTGGTGGCAAGGTGCAGCCACTCCAGACCAAGATTGAAACTATCAAGGCCTGGCAACCACCTAGAACTCAAACTGACGTGAGAGCCTTTTTAGGCCTCACAGGATACTACCGCAGATTTGTCAAGGTCTATGGTACCATTGTGTCACCCTTGACAGAACTCACTTCCAAGAAACAACCTAGGTTGGTGAATTGGACAGAGGCTTGTCAGAAAGCCTTTGACTCCCTGAAGGAAGCCATGTGCACGGCCCCCGTGCTCAAGGCCCCTGACTACTCCCAGGAATTTATCGTGCAGACAGACGCTTCAGAGCATGGCATAGGGGCAGTCCTAGCACAGCGAAATGAGGAGGGCCTAGACCAACCAGTAGTCTTTATTAGCAGAAGGCTATTACCACGGGAACAGAGGTGGAGTGCTATTGAGAGAGAAGCTTTTGCTGTGGTCTGGGCACTGAAGAAGCTAAGACCCTACATGTTTGGGACTCACTTCCGGGTTCAGACAGACCACAGGCCCCTCAGATGGCTCATGCCGATGAGGGGTGAGAATCCAAAACTCTTGAGGTGGTCCATTTCCCTACAGGGGATGGACTTTACGGTGGAACATCGCCCAAGGGTTGACCACGCCAATGCTGATGGTCTCTCCAGATACTTCCGCCTTAGCGATGAGAGCTCCCAGGAGGTTGGGTAGCTCTCCCCACTTTCAGCTGGGGGGGACACATGTCAGACCTGACGGCCTTAGGGTGGTCACTCCTAACTTTTTGCCTGCCTCCTTCCACTTTTTGGACACTGTTTCTGCTGGTTTTTAGACTCTGCGCACTTTACCACTGCTAACCAGTGCTAAAGTGCATATGCTCTCTCCCTTAAAACATGGTAACCTTGAATCATACCTGATTGGACTATTAATTTACTTATAAGTCCCTAGTAATGTGCACTCTTTGTGCATAGGGCCGGTAGATTAAATGCTACTAGTGGGCCTGCAGCAGTGGTTGTGCCACCCACTTAAGTAGCCCCTATCCCTTGTCTCAGGCCTGCCATTGCAAGGCCTGTGTGTGCAGTTTCACTGTCACCTCGACTTGGCATTTAAAAGTACTTGCCAAGCCTAAACCTCTCCTTTCTCCACATATAAGTCACCTCTAATGTGTGCCCTAGGTAACCCCTAGAGCAGGGTGCTGTGTGGGTGAAAGGCAGGACATGTACCTGTGTAGTTTACATGTCCTGGTAGTGTAAAACTCCTAAATTTGTTTTTGCACTACTGTGAGGCCTGCTCCCTTCATAGGCTAACATTGGGGCTGCCCTCATACAGTATTGAAGTGGTAGCTGCTGATCTGAAAGGAGTAGGAAGGTCATATTTAGTATGGCCAGAATGGCAATATAAAATCCTGCTGACTGGTGAAGTTGGATTTAATATTACTATTCTAGAAATGCCACTTTTAGAAAGTGAGCATTTCTTTGCACTTAAATCTTTCTGTGCCTTACAATCCACGTCTGGCTGGGCTTAGTTGACAGCTCCTTGTGCATTCACTCAGACACACCCCAAACACAGGGTACTCAGCCTCACTTGCATACATCTGCATTTTGAATGGGTCTTCCTGGGCTGGGAAGGTGGAGGGCCTGCTCTCACACAAAGGACTGCCACACCCCCTACTGGGACCCTGGCAGACAGGATTGAACTGAAAGGGGACCTGGTGCACTTCTTAGCCACTCTTTGAAGTCTCCCCCACTTCAAAGGCACATTTGGGTATAAAACAGGGCCTCTGCCCTACCTCATCAGACACTTGCTGGAGAAGAAACCTGAACCAGAATCTACATCCTGCCAAGAAGAACTGCCTGGCTGCTCAAAGGACTCACCTGTCTGCTTTCAACAAAGGACTGCTGCCTTGCTGTTGGCCTGCTGCCTTGCTGAACTCTTGTCTGGCTGTGAAAGAGCTCTCCAAGGGCTTGGATAGAGCTTGCCTCCTGTTCCCTGAAGTCTCAGGACCAAAAAGACTTCTCTTTTTCACTTGGACGCTCCGTGCGCCAAAATTTTGGACGCACAGCTTGTTCCGCGGTGTGAAAAATGCTGCACACCGACGCTGATCGACGCAACGCTTTCGGGACGACCGGAACTTCGACGCACGGCTTCGCAAGGACAACGCCGCCCGACCTCCAGAGGAGAAATCGACGCGACGCCTGCAGTGAGAGCAAAATTTCGACGCGCAGCCCCGCAGAACGCCGCGCAGCCGGAAAACAAGCAGGAAAATCCCCGCACAGACCCGGGACATCTGGTAATCCCCGCGATCCACAGAAAGAGACTGTCCGCGCGCCGGAAAACGACGCACGACTTCCCCGCGTGAAAAATAACGACGCAAGTCCATGTGTGCTGGGGAGAAATCGACGCACACACCCTTTTTCCACGTATCTCTTCTTCTGTGGCCCTCTGAGGAGATTTTCCACTCCAAACCAGGTACTTTGTGCTTGAAAGAGACTTTGTTTGCTTTTTAAAGACTTAAGACACTTTATATCACTTCTCAGTGATATCTCTACAAATTCACATTGCAACTTTATTCGTTTTGACCTACAATTATCCTGATAAATATTATATATTTTTCTAAACACTGTGTGGTGTATTTTTGTGGTGCTATATGGTGGTATTGTATGATTTATTGCACAAATACTTTACACATTGCCTTCTAAGTTAAGCCTGACTGCTCGTGCCAAGCTACCAGAGGGTGGGCACAGGATAATCTTGGATTGTGTGTGATTTGCCCTGACTAGAGTGAGGGCTTTTGCTTGGACAGGGGGTAACCTGACTGCCAACCAAAAACCCAATTTCTAACAATCAGGACTACCCCAACTTTGCTCCAGTTTAGGAAAGAGACTCACTTCTTTAAAGAAAACTACATCATGATGCACTTATCTGACCACAACTCAACTACCGTTCCTATCAGTCATTGGCTTTATGCTTGTCTTTGACCCTGTAAAGTACTGAAATGGCTTTTGTTGGGTTCAAGTTTTAGAAATACCATATACATACTGATGTTGCATAGAGAGTATGCATGAAGCTCTTTGTTACACAGCTATAATACAAGAGAGAATTTTGGAACATTTCCTGCATTCAGCCAACAAGCATAATCTTTGTCTGTGTTTTTATGGTTTTGTCAGCGTGGCACACCTTAAAACCCTGAGTATGCTCACTTGAAAGATAGCCAATTTTACTATGACAGAGGCTAACAGAATTCAGGATGACTATGAAGCTTCATCCATTACGAGGCCACTTAAATTTTCCTAACCCTGAGGTGCATGAAGAGGTGATAGCTTGTCTCGGCAGAGGAGCCTTTGTTGAGTTTGCTGAGAGAGATGCCAGGTTCAAGCTGCAGCATTGGTGCTGTCCATGAGTTATCCTGGTTCATCCTGAGGACTGTCCCGGGGGTAATGTTTGTCCAGATGTTTGTTGTTGACTGGCGGGGTACATGTCTGACTGCAGTTTACAACGTTCCTAGGTGTGGACTATCTGAAAACAGCTGCGCACTGTAGTGGTGTCACTAGAGAAACAAGAGTTTTGTTAGGAGTATTTATAGAGCGCTAGGTTACTCGTAGGTGTCCTGGCGCTAGCTGTGAGAAAAAAAAAGAAGTAACTGAAGCCTAGTTTCTAAAAGCCATGATTTGAGCTCTTTCCTAAAAGACAACAGGCTAGAGGTGGATCGGATCTGGAAGGGTAATTGATTCCAGACTTTGGCAGTGCTGATAAGAAAGCTTCTTCCTCCCCAATTTGCCCTCTTGAATCTAGGTACAACCAAAGTCTTGGCTCCTGCAGAATGAAGATTTCTATTGGGCTGGTACCAGTTAAAATGCTGATTCAAATGACGGGGACCTTGGTCATGTACAGCTTTGTAGGCGGTACAGAGTGCTTTCAACTTAATGCACTGTCTAACAGGTAGCCAGTGTAGTGACTGAATTGCTGTGGTTACTGAGTTAAATTTCGGGGTCCCAGTTAATAACCTTGTTGTGGCATATTGTAGCATTTGTAATTTATTCAGGTGTTGTTGCTGCATATTGATATATAACCCATTGCAGTAGTCAAGTTTTGAAAGCACCATAGAGGTGACTACTGTTTTTTTTAAGTCAGGCGGGATACATTTGAGGATTTTGTTTTAGCATTCTCAATGTAGCAAAGGTAGCTGGAGTAACTGTGTTCAATTGGTCACCAAAAGTGAGCTTGTTGTCCATTTGAACACCTAAATTCCTGGCCCTTTGCACCAGTGTTGGGAGGGGGCCCAAATATTCTGGCCACCACAAAGGTGACTAGAAGGAGGTCTGATTTCCAAACAGGATGACTTTCGTCTTATCTGAATTACGTTTTAAACATTTTTTTTCCATCCAGCTACTGACGGCCAGCATGCAATCATAAAATCTCAATTGTGTATTTTCATCATGATTGGATAGTGTTACGACAATTTGAATATCATCTGTATAGGTAGTGAGTGAAAAGCCAAAAGATCTTATCAATGGAGCCAGTGAAGATACATAAACATTAAACAATGTGGGGCTAAGCGAAGATCCCTGTGGGACTCCGCATGGCAAGGTGAAGTGTTCCGACATAAAAGAATTGAGTGCACTCTGAGTGGAATGAACGGAGCAGAGTTAATGCAGTTCCATTCACTCCAGTCCTAACCATGCAGTGAATCAAAAGGCTATGATTGGCTATGTCAAAAGCTGCTGATAGGTCAAGCAGTACCAAGGCATCTTTTCCTCCAGCATCTATGATTGGTTTGATTTCTTTTGATGCTTTAATCAGTGCAGTTTCAGTGCTGTGGCCACTTCTGAAGCTGTATTGAGTGGGATCAAGAAGCTGATTATCCTGAATAAAGTCGGATAGTTGAGAAGCCATACCTTTTTCTATTAGTTTGGCCAGTAACAGAAGACATGAAATAGGGTGGAAATAGTTAGAGTCATTTAGACTTAAGTTTTATTTTTTTTATCAAAAGAAGAATTGACGCCACTTTCTATGCTCTTGGAAAGTCGCCCAAGTTAAACATCTGTTTAAATATAATGGTTAAGTTTTTTGCCAGGATTACAGTAGCAAGTTTGATTACTGAGTGGGAACATGGATAATATGAGGACCCAGACTTGACATCTTGGATTTGGCTCAGAACTTGTTTGACCGTTAAAGGACTGAATTCCGACAAGGATGTACGTTTAATATTTGGCACCTCGTGCCCATATTCCTTTTCCCTTTCATCCTTGGATTTTACAAACTGGTTATATATCTGCTCCACTTTATTTAGGAAGAAGCTTGCAATGAAATTGCAAAGTATTTGACTGCCAATGACTTGTCACTTACAAGGCATAACAGTAAGTTTTGAAACTGTCTAAAACAATTCCTTTGTGGAGTTTTTTGCTACTTCAATCTGCTTTGTAAAATACGCAGTTTTTTCCTCGATAGGTAAGGCCTTGTAATTTACCAGGGATCATTTGTATATTTCTTTATTTTGATGACTATAATCTTTCCTCCATATACATTTGAGCTGTTTGCATAATTGTTATTGTTTCCTGAGACAGTCATTATACCATGGGGCTGTGGGACTGCTACTCTTCGAGCACACTGACTTCTCAGGGGCTAATGCCAAAGTCGCTGAATGCAGCCAGTTAGTGTGTATGGAGTCAGTCTGGTCTAAATCTTCAGAGTAGACAGGCTGCGAACAGGTGAGTGTGTGTTCAAACTGCTCTTGAGTAATCCCTGTTCCAGGCCCGGACATTATGCGGCCTATGAGCCTTATGGATTTGTGTTTTAGACAGGAGCTCAATATCAAACTTAACCGGGTGATGGTCTGACCATGTTAGGGAGCCTTGAACTTTAAGAAGAGCATTGTTTGAAAATATTCCGTCCAACAAATGCCACGCAGAATGAGTGGAGCCTTGACTAACTGTGGAGGGCCTGCACTGGACATATTATTCAGAAGCAGTTTAATGTCATAATCTTCTGAGAGTTCAAGATGATAACTGAAGTCACCAAACACAGTGAGAATTTTAGCGGATAGCCCATCTTCTAATAATGAACTACAGTTCAGCGTGAAGGCACTTCTTGAGCCAGGGGGACAATAAAGTAACGCTCCCTCAAAAGATTGTTGTTTGGATAGTTGTATGCAGAAGGAGAGAGCTTCCCATGCTGGGGAAAATACAGTACTAAATGCGAAATTGCGATATATAATTGCTAGGCCTCCCTCCCTTTTTTCTAACGTCCGACAGGTAAAACCCTGGGGAATGTTCTCCACAAGTTCCGATGAACAGTTCATCTAGGTTTCAATAACAAACGCTATATCAAGTTGCTGATTTGTTAAGAACTCAGCGAATTCAATGTTGTGTTTAACTAGAGATCTTGCATTTTATAAGATTTGCACAGCGTGATATACTGTTACTACACTTATCTGTTGTAGTGAGAGTTCTATGCTTAGCATTGTGAGATATTTGGTTTGAAAAGATACAACAGCAGTTGTAATCCTGCTGGCCTGATGGGCTCCTCCTGGCCTCCTCGATAGGTATATGTGTTTGGGGGACCCTGAGAAGGGAGATCAACCCCTGCCATGTGTTTTGGGAGGTGGACCTTAATTATGGGGTGCAGGCTTTAAGGGAGCTTCTAACTTGCTCTAATCATGATTGGATTATGGACGGGTGTGACTGGCACATGCAACATAGTTTTTGCTGCCGCAGATACACAAAACTTCCATGGCAATGATAATAAGATCTAGGACTATTTACCCTAGTACATTCACCAAAGCATGATTTGTGTTGGTTCTTTCCTGTGGTACATTCTTCATGCAACAGCTTTTTTTCCTCCTTTCGGGCCAGTAGCTGCCCTCTCTCTGTCTATCATTTTTAGGGGCGAACGCAAAGCGTTCTGTCCCCTGTTGTAATCTCTCTTTGGGCTTCTAACCACGCCCATGTCACGTCCATCAGTTTGGTTGGTTCATGGGCTTGTCTTGTAAAATTGGCTTGATTTCATTAGTAAAAGGCATGCATACGTCATGCCTGTTGCGGTGTTCAGCCCTCCTTGAGCGCACCAGTAAACGCCTGAAAACATACAAGGCACTCTGTGTTTTCTGCATGACTTCAGGACTGCTTTTCCTTTTATTTTGTGCGCAGCACGATCTCACTAGGCAGTAGTCGAGTGCTTTGCATGACATCGACCCTGTTGCTTGGATGATTGCACTTTTACGGGTTTCATGGATAATTGCTCTTTTCCCGATACGTTTGACTCCGAGTGAAGTTCTGTTTCCTTTTGTGTGTCTCCTCCACGTTTATGGCGACTGTCCGCTCACTTAAGTGAAACTGTTTTCCTTTTAATTTTCAGTTTATGTATTCAAGAAAAGTTCGGTTAGGAGTTTACAACGAAAATAGTTCTAACTGGAGCAAATGGGATACCCACTGCATTTCAAATGCTTGGTTTGTTTGTATGGAATTCTCTAGTTGTAGTCCTTCTTTGTTTTTAATACGTTAGACAGAGCCCTGGTGCCAGGACACGTCTTTGAAGGTGGATGTGACCTAGCCGCCTGTTCTGTGTTTTTTTTGACAGGCGGTGAAGGTGCAAAGGGTTGCCTTCACCATGAGGATCCCAGATTGGCAAACCTCCATGGCTCAGGTGGGTGCGAGACAGTACCCATTTGAGGTAGCTGTAAAGCTGCCGTGGACACAGTGAGCCCTTGGACTCAGGCCAAACAAGCATTACCGTTTCTGCTGATCGCTGTATCTAAAGAACAGTGCTCCTATGATGGGCCCTGTCAGACGAATAATAATTTAAATGTTATTGATTTGGCAGTAAAAGCATCAAAATGTGCAGATCTTGCCCTGGGGTAGGATGTATATGGCTGGCTTATCCTTGTAGCCCGGGTTGATAGGTCTTAAATGTCATGCATAGTGGACACTGTGTGTGTTTTGCAGGCAGGTGTAGTGCTTTATCTTTCCTTAGTCTGTGTAGGTGACATGACTTCAGGCTCCCGGCCTATGCTAGTGTTTATTGCCTGTCAGAGCTGCCAACCTTTCGGTATGCTTATTTGACATTTTCTTTTTTTTGCCATAATGTGCACAAAGGCAACCACTCTTTGTCCCGTGGTCGACAACTGTCAGTGAAACAGGCTTTCCTGACCGCTTGCAACCTCCACGGTCAATTTGCAATACGCATCCCGTCATAGTGATTATTTTGCATATTGATAACTCTGCTCCCAAATCTGTATCAGAAAAGAAACACGATTACACGTATCAAGCTGTAAAGTTGAAAAAAAATGCTGATGTCTCAGTAACAGCTGACCCGAGTACCGTCAAAGCTCGGAAATTACAAAACCTATTTTGTACTAGTATAGCAGTTGAGTAGACATCCTGGTGTTGCTTTATAATCACGGAGAGATGAGTTCCTGCGGTATTTCAGTACGTACAGTAGTCCGCATTCTCGTTTTTTACTGTGCAATATTAACCTAGGGGACAAATGGCCATCCTTTGTTTTGTCTTTGCGCTGATCGAAGGGCGGATTCTTCAGTGGCACACACTGCGTTGCACAAGTGTAAGCTAGTGGTATTGCGGGGTGGCTGGGTTATTCTTTCGCTGCCTATCACCCGACCTCACTTGAGTCTGTGAGTGATCTGTATTTCTTAAGTATTCCTACATAAAATATTCTTGTTGCGGTTGATCTGCCTGTGTGCTTTGAGGGATGGATGTGTCAGGATGGCAAAAATGTTAGCCCCTGTGAGCGTTGTACTCGCCAATGGTTAAGGAGGCACTTAGGGTTGTTACAGGCTTGTGTGGGGCTAACACCTAAAATGTGAGGTCGCCCCTCATGCCCTGCCTCATATCACACACCGCACCTTACCAATGCCACAGTCAAATCTCTTCCACACTTGGTATGACACAAACTGTTAACTTTAAGTGTTAAAAGAAAATTTATTGCACAACATCAATTAAATATTACATTTCTTTTAGAGGACTGCTGCTTCCGTGCTAATCTTGAGGGTTTATTGGATCATGATATGGTATGAAAATCATAGTAACATAAGAATTACTGTTTTTGAACAGAAAGATGGCAGAATCCATCAGTCAGGTGTCTTTCCTTTGCCTGGCATTGCGTGCGTACTGCAATAAACACATTGAGTCATTTTAAAGATTATGTCAACTGTGATGATTAAACAGCAATGTGATTTTTACATCAATGTTTACTAAGTTGGCAATTAAGACACTATTTTTTTTTCAAAACATTTCTTTTTTACACAATTAGTTTGCAACCCATGAGTATACTAGAATACAAAGGAAAAGATGGCAGCCTTAGGGTGTAGGACAGGGACACCTCGTGGAGCTGTATCTGACTAATTTCTTCCAGGGCAAGGGTAAGGGGTAGCAGGTCACACCCCATTCCACTGTCTTTAAAGCTGAAATCTCAGTCTTGACGCAGACCAGAATCTCACTGTCATCAAACTGATGTTTCATGACAGAGGATGGAAGAAGGTACAATGGGAGAGGATAGAGCAGGGTGCAATGCTCGAGGGTGAGAATTGACACCATAAGTAGCTAGAAACTCAAAGGCACCTCGCCATATTTTTTGTAGTGGAATAATTCATATTGCAATACAGCAATTCATAGAGCAGGCTTAGTTTGCACGTTTGAGGGTATTTCAGTGAAACAATGGCCCACGTGAAGTCAGCTCAGGTACCAGTACAGCTGTAAACACTCCTGGTTGTAACAGCGTATTCTTATGTTAATATGCTGTTCATGTATTTAATGATTTGGGGCATTGCTTCTTCCAAAACCTGCAAGTTATTCAAGAGGCTTTATTTCCTGTCAGTGCATCCTGCGAAGAATTATACTAACTAACAGATTTCATTATTCACATCATGTAGTAAGTGTGGATTTCTTGATGGAACCCTCTCCTTGAAAGGTAAGATAGAGGTGTGTGTTTGCCTTTCCCACACACCCCATTTTACCTCTACACCTATCGCCTGAAAGAAGAGCTATTAACAGTTCGGCTGGACTCTATTAATAGGACAAAACCCTATTCCAAAAATGGTCAATGTAGTTGGTCCATGATTCTCAGCACTCATGATAGGCATGACCTGCTTTTAATGACTTCTATTCAAGTAATGCAAAGTACATATGGCGCCTTGAATTGGCTCTCTTAGGTCAACTAATGTTTTACTTTTCATCTTCAATTAATGTGGCAAGAAAAGTCCAGTTAGGAATTTACAACGCCAATAGCTCTAACTGGAGCAAATGCGAGACCCATTGCACTGTAAATGCTTGTTCAGAGTTGCTTTTGCAGCTTAATATTATTTGTTTGGGTAAGCGTGGCAAAGGCATCCTTAGGTCGGTCAGTTTGAGCCTGCGTGATTTTTTACATTTTGTAGTCTCTGCAGTCCACTTCCTGATGTGTCACACTTTTCTGGCCCCAGCTTAAGCCTCTTCCTTCAAATGTCGTTCTTTATTTAAAAAAAAATCCTCATAGTCTGGTTTGTTACTTCCCAATGAACAAGCTGTATATCATCTGTGGCTGCCTTCTTGCTTCTCGCCTCACCATTCTCACTATAAGAATCAAGTGGAACCAGCTACTCTGATGATTGGTTCTTCCTCTGATGTTGGTATGTGTGCTAGCAGCAGCAGGGCTTTCACTCCGCAACACCAGACTGAATCTGGAGCTGCTGCGGTCCACATGGAATGGTGAAAAGTGGGAACTGTTGAGGTGGCCTAGAGGTTATAGGGTAGGATTGTACACTCTCTGCTGTGATTGCACGCTTCAATGGGAGTGAACATTGGGAACTATAGTGCAGTCGCTGGGATGGATTACCTTTGCAGCCTTTAACTAACGCAAAGCTACAATGCGGAATGGATAACTGAATTCAACACCATGTAACAGATTATAGTTATCGCACACTTTAAATTCCAACCCACAGGTGGTCATATTTCACTCGGTGTGAAAAACATTGCCTCTCCCACCAGGGCACTCACATTCAAGGTCATAACATTTACCATTTAGTTAAATAATCCAAGGGAAAGACGCATGCAGTTGGCAAGAATAACTGCTTGCCTGTCTTCCTGTTTATTTAAAGAGGAGCTGGCATAACATTCTATTTATTGTCTCCCATTCATCCTTGACATGCATCTTTAAATTAATATATTTCCATTCTACCACCATTGTCCATTTTATTTCTGTTTTTATGCTGTTTGTTTATTGTTATAATTTATAACCATTTCAATTATTACGTTGCAGCAAAGTCCATCATTTTTGTGAAGCACATTTACTTAAAGTGCTACAAAAATGTTATCCCTGCATGAAATAGATCAATGAATGCATAGTTTCCGCAGCGCCTCATGTGGGGTGAAAAGCAAGGAATAATTGCTACTGATGGAAAATGGCCTTCTTGAATGGTCACTCCAAACTTCTTGTCTTCTCCCGCTTTTCTAACCTAATTTTTGCTGGCTTTAAGACTCTGGACACTTTAATACTGCTAGCCAGTGCTAAAGTGCATGTGCTCTCTGTCTAAAAACATGGTAACATTAGCTCATACCCAATTGGCATATTTAATTTATTTGTAAGTCCCTAGTAAAGTGCACTACATGTGCCCAGGGCCGGTAAATTAAATGCTTCTAGTTGCCTGCTGTACTGATTGTACAGCCGACATAAGTAGCCCCTTAACCATGTCTCAGGCCTGCCTTTGCTAGGCCTGTGTGTGCAGTTTCACTGCCACTTTGACTTGGCATTTAAAACTGTTTGCCAAGCCCCCAAAAAAACCTTTTCTACATATAAGTCACCCCAAGGTAGGCCATGGGTAACCAATAGGGCAGGGTGCTATGTGGGTAAAAGATAGGACATGTCCTTATGTCCTGGTAGTGAAAAACTCATAAATTCTTTTTCCACCTCTGTGAAGCCTACTCCTCTCATGGACTAGCATTAGAATTGCCCTCATATACTTTTAAGTGGTAGATTCTGATCTGGAAGGAGTAGCTGTGTCTTGTTTGGCATTGACAGAATGGTAATAGAAAATCCTGCTTACTGGTGAAGTTGGATATAATATTATTATTTTAGAAATTACACTTTTAAGAAAGTTGAAATTTCTCTGCACTTACTGTGATTTGTACCGTACAGCCTGTCTCTAATCCACGTCTGGTCTATGCTGGTTCACAGCTCCCCTTGTGCATCCCACCCAGTCAACCATAAACACAGGACACTCAGTCACATCTGTATTTATATGCATACTGAATGGGCCTTCCTCGGCAGGAAGGGTGGAGGGGCTCACACTTACATTTCAAAGGCCTGTGCCCTGCCCTCACACAAGGACTGATAACCCCACACAGGGATCCTGGCAGACAGGACTGGGCTTGAAAGGGGGACTTGTGCACTTCAAAACAACTCATTGAAGTTTTCCCAACTTCAAAGGCATTTTTGGGTATATAAACTGGGTCTCTCACCCCACCAAATCAGACACTTCTGGACATACACCTGCTCTCTGTCAGAGGAACTGCCTGGCTGCCCAAAGGACTCATCTAGACTGCTTTGTTCGCCTTTTTCTGAACACAATATTTTCTTTTCCAGTAGTAAAGTGCCCATGCTTTAAACATGGTTGAATTGGCATACTTCTAATTTGCATTTTTAACTGGCCTCTAGTATATGGTACATAGAGTAGTCAGGGCCTAGAAATTAAATTCCACATTCCACTGGTGCACTACATCACCTGGTGTACCATCCAAAACATTGGCAGTCCAAACATGGCTTCAGGCCTACTATTATAGCCTGACTGTAGCAGTGTAAAAACTGCAATTCAACCCACCAAAATAAATCCTTTTGACATGTCACACTCTCCCTTTTAAATATTAATAAGTCACTCCTAGGTAGGCCTTTTAGCCCCCAAAGCAGGGTGCATGGTATTTAAAGGTAGGACATGTAGAAATGTAATGTTAACGTATCCATACAGTGATTTGCACCCAAAAGCTTTTTTCACTGTAGGAAGGCTGGCTAAGCCATAGAGCATAAGGAAACACTGCAAAGCAATAATACATGCTAATACTGTATCTCGGGATGGGACCTGATAGAAAAATAATTAAACAACTGTTTTTAATAGTTATTAAAAAATCCAATTCATTGGTGAAGTTGATTTCTTTTTTAATAGATATTTAGTTATGATTTCCCTTCCTGAGGTTCCTGGGGGCTAATGTGCCTTGGCTTCCACGTTTTTCCCAGCCAGTGCTCAGCCCTCTATAGGTGTGAAATTCCTTCCATGGTAGAACAATAGGCTAACTTGAATGGGCAGAGATGACGCCTCTGAGTTCAGCAGAATGTGCTTGGTCGAGGCTGTGGGCCTCCTTTTGACAGCACGGTGTTGAATGCTGCTTAACAGTTTTGTCAAGCCACATTTAACACTAGGGGCACACTTCAAAAAGAGAGAACAGGATGGCAAGGTAATTCTTGTGTATCCATTGTCTGGTTACTGGAGGACCCTGCTCTATTTATTTTGGATTTCTGTCTCTGGGTTTAGTGTGGGTACAGTGCCTGCGTCAAAATGGATTTTAGTGTTAGATGTTGGTTGACTCTATGAGTACCATAGTGTACTCCCCATACATATGTTCTAGCCCACTAAGCTCAAGATTAGTGTGGCTGAAGAGTTTTGCATCACGAACATACCCTAAGATATGGCATTTTGTGGCATGTTTGCAATAAGGCAAACAGGAACTAATGAAAAGTGAGTAGGGTTGCCTTTTATCCCATTGGTTAGGGTGTGCTCAGGAGTCACCCAACCTCCCTAGCTGGTTTCAGGCATTATTGTGGCACCTCCAGGCACCCACTTCAGAACACTTTCTGGGCCTGTGGAAGATCAGAATAGGTCTGACTGGATTTGCTATCTGTGACCTAAGAGGATCCCTGAAGGCCTGGATCTGCTCCCTCTTGTACCCAGGACAAAGAAGTGGACTCAAACAATCAGTTGGCTGACTTCCTGTGTGGCTTCAGGGAGACAACAAACTGCAAGAGGCCTTTCCCTGAAGGACCCAGCTGACCAGATGCAGCTGGAGATGTGTAGGCCTCTGTCTGACACCTTGTGAGTCTCTAAGTGTCTCACCTGAGGTTGTTCTGGTATTTATAAGTGTACTCCTGGAGTGGGTTAAGAATTCAAAAACGAAATCAGAAGGTACAATCTTTGACCAGGATGAACCTAGTTGTATTTGTCTAATGTATGCTCCATCATAGACAGCTTGAAATTGCACCTAGCTCCCAATCTACCACAATTGCCTTAGACCAGTATTGGTGCCTAGAACTTTTTTGGGGCTATTCATACTCAGAAATAAATAAAAAAATAATTTCTCCAGTGTGCCTCATTGGATTTTTGTCATTTCGTTTATTGAATTTTACTCTATTTTTCTAATATGGGCTGGGATTTTTATGGTGATGCATGTTGACTTTATTACTGTTTTGGAAATGCAAAAATGCTTTACACATTGCCCTATTTTAAGCCTGCTTGCTCTCTGCCATAGCTATTAGGAGACTGAGCTCAGGTTAATTTTGTGACTTGAAGATTTCACTTTGACAAAGTTTGTGAATATTCCTGGAAGTGGGTAGTCACTCACCCCAAAATAATAATCTGGTTTCTTACATCTGGGAAAAACAAAAGGCCAGGCCTCACCTAAAGGTTTCGTCACCTTGCACAACAGAGTCTGCAGTCCCACACATCACATGTCCCATCCACCAAATTGCAATGTCCAGGCAGACGAAACAGCAGCTCCTTGCTAACTAAGAGCCTAATGAAATATGTAAAGGAGCTGTGTCTTCACTCTCCTCACTTCACTTTCTAGGTCATATCCCTCAGGCTTCAGGAAGGTTAGCAATAAAATTAGTCTGTCTGGGAACACAACCCCACACCTCCATTTGTGCAAAGCCAGGTCACAGGTATTCAAATGGATCCCACTGGCCGCATCACATACACTATGTATACCATACAGACCACATACTTCAATATGCATGAAAACATTTGAGGTGTTAGCACAAGGAACAGGGCAAAAATATATGAGCAGAACTTTGTGCAAGTAGGCCCTCAGGCCTCTCTACTCCAGTGACTCAGATAAAAGGGTCTGATTACAGCATAGATTCCCAAAATACGGTATCTTTCACTAGTGCTCTATATGATAAATGTGCTAAACCCATTACAGTGGCGGTAGTCCACTGTTAGTAAATGAGGGCATCCTTGATGCTTCCATCCAGGTCAAAGGATAAATCATTTCCTCCTTTTGTCAGGGACAGGCCTAGGCCTCTGCATACACACTAGATTAGAGCGATGTCAGGGCTAAAATTGAACATGCAAAACATGCAGGGATGTTCACATCCCAACAATTAGAAACATTAAAACTGGCTTAGGGGCTTGCTAGTGCTCCTTATACATTTGTACATAAAGAGGCATCCATGCATGCCCTGTCCCATGGTCACGTGGACCCCAATGAGCACTGCCTTTTTTTTCTTGTGCCATAATAAGTAGTGCCTTGTAAAAACCAACTAGTTGAGACATCTGGTCCTCTTTTGTGATCATGCACTGAGATATGGGCATCTTCTTTATGTTAGAAAGTGTGAATGATTTCAAATTTGCAGTCGCCTTATTCCTGCATCTCATAGATTTAATGCATATATTTTTTGACATGTTGATTGCTTGTGGGGTTCTCAGCACAAATCAGAGGCTAGTTTAAAGTATTGGAAGGGTGAGATGAAATAGGAGTCAGGGGAAAAGAAATGTGGGAGAAGCATTGTAAACAAAATAGTCCTTATTAAAACCCTTGTACAATACTGGATGGCAATAGTATTGCTTAATGTTTAGCCAACCTCATGAATCTGGTTGGAATAACAGAAAACAAAGAAGCAGAAGAGGCAACGCATGGATAGATGTTAGACCTGGCATCTTTTGGCATGTTTTCCCCTGATTTTTTGCTTTCTGACCTCCTGTTTTGACTGCGTGCTGAACTTTGTTTTTGCCGACTTGATAACTCTGTGCACTTTACCACATCTATCCAGTGCTAAAGTGTATGTGATTTGTGCTTTGTGTCTAAAACATGGTGACATTGGCTTCTCCATGATTGGCATATTTAATTTACTCAGGTCCCAAGTAAAGTGCACCATTTGTGCCCAGTGCCTATAAATCAAATGCTACTAGTGGGCCTGCAGCACTGGTTCTGCCACTCACTATGGTAGCCTTTCAAACATGTCTGAGGCCTGCCGTTGCAAATCCTGTGTGTGCAGTTTAAACTGCCAGTTTGACCTGGCAAGTGTACCCACTTGCCAGACCAAAACCTTCCTTTTTATTACATGTAAGAGACCCCTAAGTTAGGCCCTGGTTCCCTGTTTAGCCCCTAGGGTAGGGTGCAGTGCATTTAAAAGGTTGGACATGTTTTTTTAAGGTTAACATGTCCAGGTAGAGAAAAACTCTTAAATTAGTTTTTCATTATTACAAGGACTATTTCTTGGGGATTACCTTAAAACATCTTTTAAGTGTAACTTCCAATTGGGAAAAGATAGAAAATTGGAAAATCCCTGGACTCACAATTTGAAAACACATCTTTTGGTAAAGGTGATTTTTAAATTGCAGGTCTGAAAATACCACTTTTAGAAAGTTGGCATTTTCCTACATTAACCATCATGTGCCTTAGCCTGCCTCCAATCCACATCCGGTCTGTGTTAGGTTATATGACACCTATCTCTGTGAATTCCATCCAGACAGCCATTAAACACAAGACACTCCACTCTACAAGTAAGTTCCTACATCCTGCAATGTAAAGTTTCTCCACAGGCCTGACTGAGCTTGCCTCCTGTTTCCGAAGCCTCAGGGACATCAAAGATGCTCGCCGACTGCGTGACTCAATAACCCTGACTTTCAAGGCAGCCCCGATTTGTCTGGTGCAGCCCTGCCACATTGAAACCAGTACTCATCACTTCTGGACATCGACGCATCAAAGATGTTGCCAGATCAGGAAATGACGCATCGCTTGCTAGCACAACACATCACTTCCTCTGGATCAATGCATCACCACCAAGCATCGATGAAATACGGGTAAAAATGTAAATGTAAATTAGCACTTGTATAGCGCACTACTCACCCGTTAGGGTCTCAAGGCGCTGTACTCATTCCGCTATGGAACCCCTCCTGGCTTTTCCCTGTGAGGCACCCACTCCTGAGCACCTCCAGGGTGAAGCCAGGCATCCAAGTGCTGTTGGGGCCCTTGTGGAGATTAAGCAAGCTATTGCCCAGAGTTGCAGAGTGGGACCCATGAATTAGATTAGGCACCGAGGCGAGAATTATCTGGTCAAGGGGAATTGAGCCCAAGACCTGCTGAAACGGGACTTGAACCCTGGTCTTGAGCCAGATCTCTGCTTCAGGGTCTGCTGCTCTAACCATTGAGCCACACTTCTCCACACTGTCAGCGGGTCTACGTGACTCTTGTACCCGGTCCACACTCCATCACGGTTGGACTGCACTCTTGAATTTGCCCCGATCCAGCGCAACCAGATAGCCCTGGTTAGAGCTATTGTCTTCTAGGGACTGCATTTAGATTTATTCTTTAAAAATTCATAACTTCACTCATGTATGTTGGATTTTTGTCATTTTGGTCTTGTTCGGCTCAGATAAATATTGACTATGTTTGCTAAACTGGTGTAGAGTCCTTTTGTGGTGTTTTCACTGTGTTGGTGTGTGTGCACAAATACTTTACACATTGTCCCTTTAGTTTAGCCTGGCTGCTCTGTGCCAAGCGACCAGAGGGTGAGTATAGGTAAACTTTTAGTGTGTATCTTACTTTCCCTGACTAGGATTGTGGTCCCCACTTGGACAGAGTGCAAACCTCTGCCAACTAGAGACCTGATTTCTTACTGTAGAGACAAGAAAGAGGGGAGTCATAGAGTCAATAAACGTATAGTGGATAAGGGGGTAGGATAGGGTAGGGGGAAGGAGGGGTGGTGGCTGTGAGATGGCCAGTACTTTGCACAGAGACATCATTGTCAAGCCTGGTGGTGAAAGAGGATGTAAAACAAAGAGACTGAGGGAAAATGCTATGTGCAAGTGCATGTGTACGCATGTCTGTCTTTCTGTTAACTGGATGAGTCAGGAGGATAAAAGTCATAGTAGATTCTTAGATGGTTATGTCTCGATATATATTAAGAATGCCTGGCATCAAAAGATGCAGATTTGAAGCAAATGCCAATCTTTACCTTACTAACACTGTGGGTATTGGCCATTTACTGATGCATATGGCTTGATTTCAAGTGCTTTGCTTGTGAAGCAGGAAAGAAACATCAGAGCAGTCAATGCAGTTGGGCCTCCATTATCCAATATCAAAAGTACATACATGTTTGAGTTTTAGGAAATGTAACAAGTGCGTCCATTTAAACGCACCAAAATAGCTTAAAAAATGGCTAGATGTAGAGAAGAGATATTTAAGAATAATTTGACTTGTCAGCATAATTCCAAAGGAATGTGAACCTTTTAACTAAAGGCTCCACGTTCAGGACTGAAATTGCAGAAGTAATTTGGTCTCTACCTAAAATCTGGGCCAGTAATGACTCAGTCTCTTCTGTGAGTCACCAGTTCTTCAGAAGCAACAGACTATTAAGGTCACAGAGACCTGAAAGGTGAGATCTTGGCTGGCTCAGAATGTGGTTCACTAAACAACATAATTACTGCGTGGATCCCCAAACAGGCATTAAGCATGTTTATGTTTATTTGTTGAAGTAGTTCAATGACCATAGTGGCTTTCACCACAAGTTATTAAACACAGCAGCAGAGGAGCAAACAAGAGAGAGAAAGGGGGGGTCCAAATAGTTGCTAGGGGCACCATTCAACATATTTAGAGCTAACCAAGAAATGCTGGTCTACTTGTCCCATTATGGTAGACTTGAGTCTAGAAGTTGGATGAACCAGACAGTTGGGTCGATGTATGACAAGCAGCCATGTCAAACATAGAAACACTTCACTTATATTGCTCTCTTTCTTGGATAAGAGGACAGTTGTCATGAGATCGCGAACAGCAATGTAGGGCAGAATGCAGCAAAGAAGTGAAACAAGAAGGACAACCCCCAGGAACAGTCTCAGATCTTAGAAAATCTAACTCATAATCACGGGAAATCCCCCAAAATAGGAGTTTGGTAGGACAACAAATGTTTTATAAAATTGTGTTCCAGAACCATGATATTTTTCTTTGTGGTGTTCAGCTTGAAACCTAGGGTGCACAAATCGCCCCAGCTAGTCAGTTCAGGTATTGTATGTGTTCCCAATCACCCGCACTCACAGAGTGGGGAGAAATATTTGTAAATCCTGGGCCTTTGAGATTAGAAACATCTATTTGATGTAACCAAATATGGCTTTCAGATTCGGCAGTTTCTTTCCCACCAACTTTTTGTGTTCAGGAGGGCGGAAGTAAAGTTATTTCATTTAATTATTTGCATGGATGCTGCAGAAATAAAAAGCAAAAATCACCTCATCAAAAGAGCAAACGACAAGGTCTCTAACAAGATGAGTCGAACGCTTATTTTTACCACAACAAGGCTGCTCCTTGTGTTTGTTTATCCTTTGGAACTAAGAGATATTTTTGTTTGTTTACAGTTTTAGAGCTCAAGTCAACTCCATGCTATTTGTTTTGGACTGGGTCTTAAAAGAAGGGCTGAAAATGTGTTTGCTACGATAGCTTTATTTGTTTTCTGGAAATCATTGTATAGAATCACAAGGCTGTATATTTCGGCACTTGCCGTATTTTTAGACACCTAATACGAACAAAAACAAAATCACAAATGATGATACAGTGCATAATAGCTGTAATAATTTGTTACAATAGACCTATGACAACCGAATTAAAAATAAGGAGAAACATCGTCCTAAAACCAAAGCTTTCATTGCTCTCTGGTGCCTTCCCAGGTTTGGAGTAACTTCGACAGGGTAAACTGAATGAAGCTAGATTTAAGGCCTGATGTCGATTTCGGCGGACGGGATATCCGTCACCAACGGAGTAACTCGTCTGCGGAAATCTAAATCAGGCCCTTCGTGTCCACTTCAGGACTTCCAAAATATCAAGGTATTTTATGTAGGACCCTGCCATTTTGTTCATCTTCCCAACAAAACTGAGAACTTTCGTTTCAGTCTGCTTTTCCATAACTACCTACTGGAAACGTTTTAAGGTTATCTTTTTTGTTTAAAAAAAGCAAGCTTCCTGCAATTATTTTTCACTGTGTAGTGAAATCAGGAGCGACCACTAAACGCCCTTCAACAGCCACTTTCCAGGTACATATTTCGAATAGGGAATATGTGTGTTTTTGGAGATTAGGCTGTCTAAACCATTTTAAATTTTAACTCAAATCAGCTGTTGAATCCGCTAAGTATAATCCCGAAATTCAACACAAATCAAAGGTGTTGAAGCCGGGCTTATAATGTTTCACCACCGGTCATTTGTTTAGCATTTTTTTTTATCTGTTTACCCCTCCTACGTTATGTCTAATAACATATTTTTATCCGCCGTAAGTGAAATATTTTGTTATACAGTTGGAGGAAACCGTGGACCAGCATGCTGGAGGCATGCTGCTGTGTTTGAGGGTGGCCTATGCCGAAATAAACTCTACACTCGTGTTAGAGGACTAGCTCTTGTTTAGACAAACTCAGGAAAAAGTCAGACATTTTCCAGGTCAGAGTGTTTCAACTGCATTGTTACATCTATGTCTTGGTTACATATGAAAGGCTTGTGTTGTTCTTGCTCTGCTGAACCAAGACATTTATGGATGAAAAATACATGATCAAACCAATGGTTTTGTTTAGGAGTGATGGTGGCAATGTAGCGCTTGTTCAACTTTCCACATTGTTCCTAGCTCCACGTGGCCCTGTGTTGCGTGAAGCGTTGAGTCTGCCACAATGATCACATCACTCCAATGTTTATATCTTTCTAGTCGCTCCCTTAGAGGGTCACTTTATTTGTGGACTTGCTCAGTTGTCTTACGTTTTTAAAACGATGCTTATTGGCTCTTGGATTAAACAGAAAATTGACCCAAAGGAAAAATAAAACACCAAATAATCGCCAAAGGAACTTCTTCTAGGTGAAGTTTATGATCCTTCAAGAAGATACATAAAACTAACATTTTCATGATTTCCAGCAATTGCTAACTAACTTTCTGCAAAAGTCCCTGTTTCATCTCCTAATGCTCTTGCTGTCTAATACTAATGTTGCCCCTGTGGCCTGATTTAGACTTTGGCAGATGGGATACTCCATCACAAACATGACAGACATCCTGACCGCAATATTACAAGTGCATTATATCCTATGACACTTGTAATATGGCGGACAGGATATCTGCCAAGTTTCTGACGAAGTATCCAATCCACCAAACCTCGAAATCAGGCTATAAGTCTGCCTTATTCAAATACTTTTACTAAATAAAAAATAAATAATGTATCTTCATTTCAGCTTGGTTGGATTGTGTGCTTGCTATCTTTCTACACTTTGAGACTGGGATGGCATGTCAATATTTTTTTAGTTTCCTATTCCATTTTAAAAATAAACTATTGCACTGCACTCCAGCATATTCCTGTTTTTCAGATTTTTTAATATACTATAGAAACGCAATATATGAAGCTAACATTAGCTTGAATATTTAAGTAGAGCACCTTATCATCCAGTTATAACACTTAAATTTGCTTAAACAGGAAAACCTGCATCAGACCACCGTTCTTTGCAAACACTCTTTAGACATCAGCTCGGATTTTCCTGATGCATTAGGGATTGTTTGAAATCGCATCTCCCTTTGCACTTCACCCATTCACCTCTGTGCAGAAGGCTTCTGAGTTCTGGGTGCTGTTGTTGCATGCGTCCTCCTTCTCTTTACCCTCATGAAGAGTTCAGCCTCAGTATCAGTGCATTCAGGCCTCTTCAGCGGGGTTACTAGTCACTGTCCTTGCATACGTTCCTCCTTTCAATGGACATCTTGTTTCTGTCTGAGACAGAGAGAATTATTGTGCATCAGCCTCCTTCTTAATGCAAGCTCTGGTGGAAGAGACAACCTGTCTTGGGGGTGTTGCTTGCTCTGGACCAGGCTAAGAGAAGCAAGAGGATGTGTTCACGCAGTTTGGCTTGTTGCCCATTCCCCCCGTTCTTTTACTTCTATTATTGCAACAACTAATCACAATTATATTTAGCAAAGCCAGTACATCAGTAGAACAAGTTACTTATCTTTGGTAACAATCTTTCTGGTGAATACCCACACTACCCACATATTCGTCTCTTCTTGACACTCATTTGCATGTCATGCAGGATGCAGAAACTTGAAATAGCTCTCCTGCTATTTCAAGGTGGCACTACAGCTCTACGTTGGCTCTTGGATATGGCATCACAGTTGTATAAGGTGCCACCCCAGCACACTGATGTCTGTGTTTCTGCACTTTTTTCATGCCCTCAGAGGCAGCCACAACAAAAAGCCACCAAGATGGATAGAAAATGCTGTTTACCAATACTTACTTGGGACTTTAGTAAAATGTTCATGAACACTCCTAAAAACAGAGAATTGTTTCGGATCAATGCAGCATCTGCAAGTATGAAAGGATCCACTTAAAAGATCATTACTGAAAGTATGTAACTTCTGATGTATAGTTTTACCTGCATATTCTTCACCTCTTGAATCAATACCCAAGTAGTACTTTAAAGGAAGTGAGCTTGAGAAAATAGGCAAACCAAGAATACCTACAACACACATCTGGCTAAATGGCTATCCTTGCAGACTTCAAAGTTGAGGTGATACTGCCTGGTGAAGGCATGGATCGAAGCTCACATTGTAGCCTGGCAGACATAGAGGACAGGAATACCCCTGGATGACACCAAATAAGCAGCCTTTGACCTCTTGGAATAAGCCTTGATTCCTTCTTGAGGCTCCTTTTTGTCACAAGTGTATCAGATCTTGCTACAGAGCAAGATCCAGTGAAACATCGTCTGCTTCTAAATTGCCTTAACCTTTCTTGGAACAAGCATAACAAAGGAAAAGTTGATTGTCAATCATATATTCGAGGGTCCTGTCAATGTAAAAACCAAGAGCCCTGTGAAGATGCAGGTGATGCAGTCTGTCTTCCTCTTTGGTGGGAAGACGAGGTATGCAGAATGGAATATGGAGGTCGAACAGACAAGGCCTGCAGCTCGCTAACATGCTGACCCAAGGTAATGGCGATTAACATCACAGCCTGTAAACTAAGCAGGTGCAAAGTGCAGCTGTGCATGCTGGAATGGTGAAAGCATCAAAAACGTGATTACCAAACTAAGGTTAAACTGAGGCATAACTAAGAGAGAAAAGAGGGAACAAATGGCATAGCTTCCGCTTCTTCAGAGAACAAATAACTGTAAAAGACTTAAACACTAAAATTACTAATTTGCTGACGGATTTCAGTCCTCCCCTCCTGGATTTAGAGGTTAAAGCTTCTTCAGGTGAGGTTGAACCAGGTCCTATTCTGGATAGCTTTCAATCTCTCTCTGCCGACAAAATTTGTGATCTGCTTATGATATTAAAATCAGGTGCTCCCACGGATCTTTGTCCACCTCGTATCTTAAAGTTAGCCCCTCAGCTAGTGGCCGAGGCCTTGGAGCCAGTATTTGCAGAGATTTTCCAGGAAGGGATTTTTCCAGATGTTTGGAAGCAGGCTACGGTGATTCCTCTCATTTAAAAACCAGGAAAGGATGTTGCGGACCTTACCAATCTTCGCCCGATTTCCCTTCTGCCGGGTCTGGCCAAAATGCTAGAAAAAACCCTTAATTATGAGTTATCTACTGTTCTTCAGGAGAATGGCAAATTGGATCCATCTCAGCATGGCTTTCGTGGTGCTCATAGTATGGAAACAGCACTAATTTCTACTTCTGACATTATTCGTCGCAGAGGCGATTTGGGAGAAGGTTTGATTCTGGTTTTGCTAGATTTGTCAGCAGCTTTTGATACTATCTCCCCTATCATTCTGCTTAATCGTCTGCTCCAGGCTGGAGTGAGAGGAAAGGCTTGGCAGCTTCTTAGCTCCTTTCTTGTGGACAGAACAATCACGGTGGACTGTGGTGACCACCCGGCCTCTTCTTTCCATCTTCCATGTGGTGTTCCGCAGGGGTCCTCTCTCAGTCTGACACTTTTTAACCTTTATATGGCGCCTCTGGCCAACCTGGTACGTTCATTTGGTTTCCAGATTATCTCATATGCAGACGATACGCAGGTGATTGTGCCCGTTTCTCGTAACTGGGAGGATACTAAGGAGAATTTTCAATGCTGCATGACAGCAATTAACAATTGGATGGCCAGTAATTGTCTCAAACTTAACGGGGATAAGACGGTGATTATGTGCTTTGGGTGTAATAACTCCCCTTGGGACAACAGCTGGTGGCCCCCGGCGTGTGGGGGTTGCCCGTCACCCATGCCCGTCGCAAACATTTTAGGGATTATTTTTTACGACACTCTCTCCTTTAAGTTACAGATTAATCATATAGTCAAGATTTGTTTTTGGATATTAAAAACATTTAAGAAAATTTTACATCTTTTAGAGGATGACTTAAGGCGGCCGGTGGTGCTTGCGTTAGTCACTTCTAGACTTGACTATTGTAATTCATTGCTGCTCAATGCGAATAAATCTTCTTTAGACAAATTACAGTCTATTCAGAACGCGGCAGCATGCTTAACTTTGAATCTCCCTCAGTTTACATCAGCTAGTAGATGTGTTTCATCCTTACACTGGCTCCCGATTAAGAAGAGAAATATTTTTAAAACACTCTCCCTTACGCATAAAGCATTACAGTCGGAGGGATGCGATTATTTGAAGTCTATGTTGCATCTTTATCAACCATCGAGACATTTGAGATCCTCTTCCAAATTTATGATCAAGGTGCCTCGCTGTAACAAGGCCAGATGGGGAGACCGGGTCTTTACGGTGGAAGTGGCCAAGCTTTGGAATGGCCTGACCCTCGCGCTCCGTCAAATGTCGATTCACCTGGCCTTTAGGAAGAGCCTTAAAACCTGGCTTTTTGCAAATTAGTCTTTGATAAGGTAGCTTGTGCTGTTTTGCTTTGTCTCTGGTTTGTCTAGCGCTTCAATGCTTCAGCTGGAACGCGCTCTATAAATAAACCAATACAATACAATACAATACAATAGATAAGGATGCCTGGTCTGGTAAAAAAAAACAGAAAAGCTGAAAGGGATGACAAATGTCCCTTAACTGTGCCCACAGCGAGGCCTTGATAGCCCAAGGAAAGCATAAAGTGGCAAGTATAAGATAAGTGCACCGTGAGGGGTCATCTTCTGCCTGTGCTCACCAAGAGATAAAATAGGATTGTCACACCTGTTCAGGGAGCCATCGGGCAAACATGGCTACCTGGCCACAGCCATGGGGGCCGAGATCATTTCTGTTTGATGTCCTGGGGTCCGCCTTAGTGTGGAAACAGAGCTAAGTAAACACTTTTAGCACTTGACACCCAGTAGTAGGGATGGCAAGCAGTCACAGGCTTCTCGGGGAGGTAGCATGAAGGTGCCTCAAGCACAGAACTCAGCAATCACCCAGCAGCGCAAACATTTATTGGCCAGCACAGTGCTCAACTTTCATTTATAAAATACTTTAACACACTTAAAAGACGAAATTCTACACAATGCAAAATGCAGGTAAGAAACTTTCTAGCATGGGCCACTGTTCCCGCCTTCCCATCTTCCATTTCCCCTTTTGGATCAGATTTCCTGGACAGGTGCAGTGCTACTACCCTCTTTTACAGTTTGTTCACTCAGTTAACAGTCTCTGCCCCACTGCTCATATATCAACAAAGCAAGTTCTTCAGAACTGCTGGTCATGGCTGAGGCCCACAAGTGCACCTTGTTCTCCCTTTCTCTCCTGGAAGGAGATGTTCCAGCTGTAAGTACTTCAGCGCTCTGGTCTAATCCTGAGAAGCAGTAGCTGGAGCCACCATTCAGAGTCTGCTCTGGTAGGCATCCATGATGGGCTCCAGCAGGTTTCAGGACCATTTCTAGGCTTCAAGTGAGGCAAGAGGTAGGTTGCATAGTTGGAGGAAATGGACCACCTCAGGCACTTTTTTGGCAGCGGCACAGCTCTGGTTCATCCCACTGCAGGGGGCAGCGGTGGGTTAGCACAGGTCCAGGCAGTCATCACAGCAGTGCAGTCAGCTTCGACCACAACTTTAAGACTTTTAGCAGCCTGGTTCTCCCAGGCAAAATGTTCAAGTTCATAGTGGTGTGGTCCACACAGGCACTATTCAGATCTGTGCCAAGGAGCAGGCCATTTTATCATCGCAGTAGAACAGCCTGCTCTGGCACACTTCAAGGCAGTGCATAGGCACAACTTCAAGGTTACAGCTGCAACATCCACTTGTGCACACTTTGGGGGCAGTGCTATGTTGCAGTCCACTGGGTGCAAGAGAGTCTCTGCTCTGGACAGAGAAGATTGCTATTGCTTGAGTTTCTCTTGGCACTTGGCCACTCAGCTCTGGTGTTTGGTACTTCAGCTTGCCTTGGCCAGTTGCACTTCCTTTAGGTATGGTGTACTCCTACCCATTCTCAGACTGAACAGCCTCCAGGTGCTTAAGGATAGGCAGACAGCTGATGTTTATTTTCTGTCTGTGCTCTCAGAACATGTTTGGGTTGGTTCTTCTATCAGTATCCTTTCCAGGTTATCTTCTAGATTCAGGGTAGTCCCCGGTTTGGAGTACTCACAACAGAGGTACTAATAAGTGTGAGAGGTCGGCTATCAACAGCCTCACTACGCAGTGATCAGGAAAGACAAAATTCTGTGCTTACCTAAAGGATCTTTCATGTTCTGTACAACAGGGACTGCACTCCCACCCTTCACCCTCCCCATCTACCAAATGGCAATGCTCAGGGAAATTAATCAACAGACCCTCTCAGAAAAACGAGGTAATCAAACTTCTAAGTTGAGCCCTGCCTCCTTTGTCCCCACTTACCCTTCTCCTTCCTCCAGCTTCAGGAATATCAGCAATACACTTCCACTGTCTGGGAAAACAATCTAACCAACATCTAGTGCACATGAGTAGGCCAGGAGCTCCCAAAATAGAGCCCACAGACTTCCATTTCTCTGGTTCATTTATATATGCAGTGTATGTGCCACACAGGCCACACATGGCCATGCATAACATACCCTTGGTATGTTAGCATTTGGACCTGGGTTAGCTTACAAAAGTGGAAATATAGATGAGTGAGTCAGTTGGCCTCTTCTCCTGTGACAGAAACAAAAAGGTCTGGTTGCAACTACCACATCACATAACATGGTATGCTGCCACTACCACTCTACAAGCTAAACCCACAACAGGTACAGTAGTCCACTGTCATCTCAAACGAAGGCACACTTGGGGCATGCTTCTAGGTCACAGGACAGGTCCTGGACCTCAAGCATGTCAAGGGACAGGTCTAGGCCTTCATGTGCACACTAGAGAAGCTTGAGGCTGGGGCCAAGATAAAAATCCAGGAATACCAGAAACTCTGAGGCAGGCACTCAGGGCGGGGGGAAATCAACCCTACCCATGGAGTGGATATTCCCATTCCAACATGGACTAAAACCCAAAATAAACTGATTTGATACAGAGATGATGAACTGACAAAATTACACCCACAACCTCAGCACGCAGGTCAGAGGTATTCAGATTGCTTCACTAAATCTATAAGCATGAAGGGGGGTGCTTTTGAGGTTCAGATGTAGGGCCTGCCCCTCTTGCTCTGAGAGGATGTCTGCCCTGAGTGGAACAGAAGAGGAGGACACAAGTATAGGCCTCACAGACCTGAGCACCACACACTCCATGACCAGTCAGGCATGATCAAGATCATCTGTGTAAAGTCCTCATGTAGGTTCCTCAGATCCTAAGGAATGAGAGGAAATGTGTAGTGGCAATGGAAATCTCACTTCAGAGGGAATGCATCTCTTTAAGGCTTCCTGAAGCATACAAAACTTTGGCACTGAGTATTCTCACGAATGGTAATGAAATCCACCGCTGAACGGAACCACCTCCGAGTGGAAAAACTACTTGTGAGTTTCAAGATGGTGCCAACAAATGGGTCAGCACGTTAAGGGACCCTCCCAGATGGATCATGCCCAATCACATTGAGCCCAAAACCACAACTTCAGAACTTCTAGGCACATGGTATGTGAGCCCATGCTACCCTGGTTGTTGCCTTACCACATCTGGCCATATTGACTATAAGGCCTTGAATCAATCAACCACAAATAGAATGCAGGAAGAGGCGAAGGTCAGGCTTATCATATGGAGCTTCTGCAGATTGATGTGCCACCGTACGCCTCTGATTTCCAACACATAAAAAATTATACCTCAGACAAGGAAGGAGGCATCTGTAACCACCAAGGCCACCTCTGGTGAGGGGCAGATGGCTTTCCAGTGTATGAGGAGTTCACTCATTAGCCACCACTGTAGGCCTCAAGCAATATCTGGGGAAATATGAATGC